>NC_142082.1:128603437-128906467 GCF_054644295.1 Miniopterus natalensis
AATCTTCCCTTCACCTTCAGATACCAACAAATCTAGTTGGTCCATAAATACTTTGAAGGAGGGAAGATATCATTCAAAATACTTCACACAGCCACAGAGGAATAAATGTGTATTATGTAAATCAATAAATAAGTATACCCAAATATTTTCCACATTATTTAAAATATGGTAATAAATTTTAACTTGTTTTAAAAGTACTAGTGAGACTGAAAATTTTCATCCCAACAGTTTCTAAGTATTTTTTTTAATAACTGACCCCCTGTAATTACAAAGGATACACAAAAAAAGTAGAATTCAAGAATAAGAAAAACAGCTTTATAATTTAACCCAAGTCGTACTTTTAAATAAGCTCAACTAGTATTTGTCTATAGAGTACTAGCATTTACAAAGTCAATACTGCACAAGTTGTGCATATACTTTGGTACTTTGTTTTACATACCGTTCCTGCAGTATCCAAGATTTCAAGCATACACTGTTGTGCATCTACTTCAACTTGCTGGGGGGAAGAAATCAAAATACGCCTTCACTTTTTAATGTAAACAACACTATCTTAAAATGCACAAAAGCTAATGTGACATTTAAAACAGAGACAAAGATTATAGCAACTGTAATCTCAAGCAGTATTTTAACAGGAGGAAAAATAGCTAGATAATCAAGGTCCACCAACTCCAAACTATATTAGGTGCAAAAACCATGTATACTGACTCAACACTCGGATACTGACAAGATCCAAGCTCAATATGAATCACTCAGCACTTAGTTCTAAAAAGAATTATTTCAAAAAGCTCAAAAAATTAAAATCAGTTGTAGTTCCAATAATATCAGAAGTAACTCTGTCTACCTCAATTCTGCCATACTTCAGAGTTTCTTTTTTCTAGCTAACCACATCCCCTTCATTGTACTGCAACAAAATTTCTGGTAGCAAGGAAGCAGAGGGGCAGCTATAAAATAAATTGTGTTTCTCTGTTACACCTTTTCACATAACATTTTCTAGGAAAAGTTATTTAAAATTAGCTGTGGATAAAAAAGAGTTATACTACCTCACAGTGGGGGTGCAGGAAGGGCTTTCCAGTTTTTTTTTGTTTTTGGTAGACTGTAGACAGCAGGAGGAATGAAACACAATGTCTGCATAGCAGCAGGGGCCATGCTGTATCTTACGTAAGATGGGAGATAACTTTCTCCCTACTACATTAAAAATGTCTGCACATTGTTTTATTGTCATATGTTGTGTTAGTAAACATCAAAATAAACCTTTCTATTATGAGCAGTGGCACTTTCTCAAGGAGTTATTAGTAGGAAGGTTAGGGAGATTTCTGTACTTACATCTTTAGGTTAAAAAGAAGGGAACCTGAGACTACTTTTTAGTATTTGGAATAGGGGTGGGATGGAACATGGAGCTATCACTTGAAATGGATGACTTAGCTCTTACACTTATTTGCCAAATTACAATGTTGGGGTCAGGGTAAACTTAAAATTCTCAGAGGAAAAGAATGAAACAGAATGAGAGAGAGGGACAGTGAGGGTCAAGTGTTTAAGATTCTCATAAACTGGTAAACATGCAATGACAAGAAATAATCAACTTTTCCCACTCATTTTATAAATTAACTCTGCTTCTTTATCCTACTTTGTAAATAACATTCAATAATTATAAAGCTAAAACCAATAATTTATATCTATAGTCAAGTCAAAAGCAAAAGGCCTTTTAATGTAACATATACCTTTCTGTAAGAATCTTCTATCGTAGGATCATATTTTTCAACAAAAATTCCTTGAACAAACTGTACAGTCTGAAAAAAAATGAACATACCATTATATTTCTAAAGAAAAGAACAAATCCAAATCTGTACATTTCAAACTATTGATTTCACACAGGTAGTTCTGCCATTGATGAAAAACCACTACTACATTTGAATGCATGCATTTGGTGAGATTACCTTAGAAAGCCTTTTTATTTTAAGTAATCACCATGCTCTTTATTAGGTAATTAATTCTAAATTTAGAGATCATACTATATTTAAAAATTTTTTAATGTTTCCAGTTTCATTCTTAATTGAATTTTAATTAGAAAGTGGATAATTGTTTTGTGTACACACATATGTGTACACTCAAGACACCCCCCCATTACTTTGGATAAAATTACAAATGAAAAAGCAGCTCGTGCTCTGTTGTACACACTTCTCAGTTTGATTCCAGCATGTCAAGTTCTGTGCTAAGTAGCTAAGCGAGATGGTCAATCTATCTCATTTGGGGCTTTGTGAAACTCTCAACTATTCATCAAGTTATTTTCCCTGAGTTTCTTCCTTTCTGCAACCACCATCAAGCTGTGTCATTTTTCTTCCTATACTGTTCCTTGATATAGAAAACATGGCTGCCAAAATAACTTAAAAACTGCATAGTCAAAGGTATTATTTGAAAAAGGTTTTTTCATAAGCTTAATTTGATATTTTCTAACATTTTATATATATATATGCCAACTCTCAATGAGAAAGACCAAAACTAACTCTTATCTGGCTCTGAAATGCAGACACACACACATTTTTATATGCTCTCACCCTCTGTGCTTCAGCTCAAACTGTATTCTGGCATATTTCATGTTGGTCTGGAACCAATGTTCCAGAGAGAATACGATCTACCCAGATGTAACTAAAAGTTGACTAAAATTACAGGAAAAATATTATATTGCTTCTAAAATCACTATGAGACTTCACCTTAACAAATAAATGAAAACAAATAATCAAACCTAAAGCTTAACAGAAGAACAAGTCTTGGAGCGAATAGCTTAGGTACAGTGAGAATGACTTACCAGAGCAGATTTTCCAACGCCTCCTGAGCCAAGAACAACTAGCTTATACTCACGCATGGTGCAAACTTGTCAAAAGCTAGTACCTAGAAAAGAAAAAAAAGAATTCTTAAGTAATCTTTTTAATCATATGGTTCTTATATAAGTAAGACATTCAAACAAGTAGATTTATTTAAAAATTATTACTATACCATACTAATACGGAGCATCCCATAAACAGATTTACTAAAGAATGGGTCTTTTTAATGTATCAAATGTAGAAAGAAACTGCAGGATTACAGACATGACTTTCAGTGCTTCCTAAATTCAATTAGAGTAAAATATTTATGCTATTAAGAAAAAAGGGGGGGGGGAGAGCTAAAGAAAAGCTTGAAGGGGCATTCTATTGGTTACAAGATGGCAGCAACAGACACGTTTACCCCGCTTTCCTGAATAATCTGTACCCTGAGTTACGAGCGGTTGAATGCCTACTAAGAAAGGAATATACCAAATGGGGGAGAAATAATTCTGCCTTTCATTGAGCTAATATTCTAGAAAGATAAAGAGGATAGGGCAGGAGTCTGTGGACAAATCCAGCCCACTATCTGTTTTTGTACATAAAGTTTTAGTGAAATACAGCCATGCCTATTCATTTGTGTATTGTCTGTGGCTGCTATCTTGCTGTGATGGCAGAGTTAAGAAGTTACAGCAGAAACAATTTGGTCTGCAAAGCCTAAAATATTTACTCTGGCATTTATAGAAAAAATTTACTGACCCCTGAAATACACGAACGGTAAATGAGTTAGCAGAGAAAGCAGACCAAATATCCATACTGAAATGGGAGTTACAAAGTGTCTGAAAATGGTCAGGAATCAGTAGCAGAACTGAAGAATATTAATGTTCAGACTCAAAAAATCTACTGACTGTTCAATATGATGAAATACTGAATATCAATAATAAAACCAAAAAGAAGCAAACCATACTTTGCTTCTCATTATAAAATTTATAATTATCATTATAAAATTTCAGTATACTAAAGATAGAGAAAGAAGATCCTAAAGTATCCAGAACAGGGGATAACATGAGAACACAAAGTTCCCACATCCCTAGAAAAAAAAATTGGTCAGTAGCCATGGTACAAAAGTAGCCACCAGAACAGGTTTTAAACCTTCGTAATAAAGAAATGACAGTTCTTTAGTCATGGTAACAAGTTTAAACACATTTAATCAACCAATAACCGCTTGTTTCATTAAATATGCTTCTGCAAACTAGTCAATTACTGATAGTCCCTTCTGAAAGTCAGTCAATCACAAATGGACTCACGCTGGTATATTTGTGTTAAATCTCTTTATATGTTCTTTCCTTCCAGCCTATACTCTTGGAAAAGATATCCTTTGTTTTACCTACCTATGACACTCCTTTATTTCTCCTTAGGATGCCAGGCCTATTGCATGGGCTTCCTTCCAAAACTATATCCTTCACTTCTGCTAATCTACTGTGTATTTTCTTCTGTTCCTGAATGGGGAGCCCCCCCACCCCACTCCATAGAAAGTTAACTGCAAACTTTCCCATTTACTAGTTCCTATATTTTATTTCGAAACTTGAACCCATAATTCCCATAGACCTTTTCCCAGTTCTTGAACATAGTGTCCTTCTGTGAGTACACAGTTCTTACCAAATTATAATTTTAGGAAAGAGGATATAAAATAAATTGAACCAACTTTCAGCTTTAAGAATATTCTACCCTATAGCATGCATATAAATTTGGGACAAATAAAGAAATTACTCTCTGTAAAGTTTAACCAAAGTCAGGTTTATTTATTGTAAAAAAATATTTAAAAATAAAATTACAGCCTTGGCTGGTGTGGCTCAGTAGGTTAGAGCATTGCCCTGTGCAATGAAGGGTGTCGGGTTTGATTACCGGTCAAGGGCATGTACCTGGGTTTCGGGTTTGCTCCCTGCCCTGTGGGGCGAGTATGGGAGGCAACTAGTCTAGGTTTCTCCCTCACATTGATGTTTCTCTCTCTCTTCCCCTCCCTCCCTCCCTCTCTGAAAAGCAATGGAAAAAATATCTTCAGGCAAGGATTAACAACAACAACAAAAAACCCAAACAACAACAAAAAGCAAAAACAAAAAAAATAATTACGTAGGTGACATTTCTATTAACAGTGCCACGTGGATATCACCCAACCATATAGACCTATAATAATTTCTAGTTGAGAAATATTTTTAAAAACTTAGGGTTTTAATGAAAGATGCCTCCAAATTTGTGTTTCTGAACCTAACACTAAAGGGAATGTGGTAACTATGGGGACAAGAATTTCCTAAACATCCCAAAGAACAAACGAACTACTTTAACACAAATAAGACTCATCTCCTGCATTCTTTTATCCATTATGTAGCTGGGTTATGTCACTTTTTAATGACTTGTCATTTTTCTTTATATACAACTTAAAAACAACTCATGTCAATGAACCTAAATGCCAACCAATCAACAACTGTGTTGCTTGAGAGACAGTGCTTCTATCACTGACATTAATTCACTCCTGCCTTTGAAAGGTTGTTGATCTTTGGACTCTAATTCCCTACAACTATTTAAGACTAGCAGTCTGCTCTGCTCAGGGGAGGCAGTGTCTGATTGGGATAGCTATTCCTTATTAAGTAATCATAACTTCAGCTTTGTTTTTTGTTTCAGATATGAATGGTCTCTCTTATTCTTTGACAGTTGACCTAAGACCTTCATTTGGCACCATTCCAAATGATGCCCTTAGATAAACAAGTGTACTAAATGGGCTGCTTGTGACCCACTTCTGTTTGTTCTTTGAACTTGCTGTCAGATGAGTCAGTCTTAACAAATGATGGGAGCTCCAATTGGTTCCTTGAGCTTTCATTGCTAAATTTATTTTGTTATTCTAGGAATTACACCAAATAGATCTTTGTGTAAGGCAATTAAGCCTTTTGGTTTTGGCTTGGAGGTGTATTGTTTGGTAAATATTTTTGCCATTAGTTTAATTCTTCAGTTACTTGCTTTGTTTCTGTTCATCTATTTGTGCAAAGTTTTGTCTCATGTGTTTTGTTTTGTACTGGACTGTCTAGTTTTACTCACTGAATAGAGAGTGCTCCCTTTGGAATGGATGGAGGAATAGGCCCAATAAGCTTCCAGCCCAATTCAAACTAGCCCCAAGCACTATAAGGTTGAAGATGAGTGACCAAGCAAAGGTGAATGACTGGTCAAACTTCCCCTTGGGTCACTTACAAAACCTTCATGATGGCATATTATAAAGGTCATTAATTGTGGGATTGTTGATTATGTGGCTCCTTCCTAACTTGGTTAGGAAACCTGAGAATCTGTTTGTAAGGACACATTTATTATTATTATTATTTTTTGTAAAGCACTCTTAAATCATTTTTATTTAGGAATAATTTACATCCAGTGAAACAAGTAGGTCTTAGGCTTACAGTTAAATTAGTTTTGACATATCCTAGTACCCCTGGCAACCATAAACACAGCCCTCATTAACATTTAAAAAAAATTTATTTTTAGTTCTTTAGCTTTTTTTTTTTTTTTAAAAAGTTTTTATTGATTTCAGAGAGAGGAAGGGAAAGAGACAGAGAGATAGAAATATCAATGATGAGAGACTCATTGATCGGGTACCTCTTGTAAGTCTACTACCTGGGATCAAGCCTGCAACCTGGGCACGTGCCCTGACTGGGAATGGAACTGTGACCTCCTGGTCCATAAGTTGGTGCTCAACCACTGAGCCACACTGGCCTAGCAGCCCTTATTAACACTTAAAACATTCTATTACCCAGACAGTTCTCACTGTCTCTCTTCCTAAGTAATTATCACAACACAATTTTTCTTGACTCTAGTGATCTCTTTCTTATTTGTCAAAGCCAAAACCATCTCTAGGAAGAATCTGCGTATTTTGTAAACTTCCAATGTAATTTTGACTCTGACACTTAAATTGGTAAATGACAAAAATTGTGACTGGCAACTGTGACTTAACAACTGGACTGATGGTCAACTTTTGGAATGTCAAAATTAATACCTTAAGAGAAACTATAATTATAGAAAGATTTATGAGACAAAAGTAACACTGACTAATCAACTTCTTTAACTGGTACTCTGGGGCTTCAAAATATGACTGAAATAGTCTCTCTTTTCTTCTACGTTGCTCAAATCTTTGGAAACCTATCCTCCCTGATTCATTCTGTCTATTTATATTACCCACAAAACCTTCTATTTCTTCTGCTCCTTCCCTTTACCTCTGCAATGAACTACCTTTCTAAGGATTTCTCAGCAGAGGAACAATTATACTAAACAATAAAGAGCCTTTTAATTGCTAAAGTAGAAAGAAGAGCTATAAAAATTGAATTTAAACAATGACCTAGAATTTAGTTGAATTTATGCTTAAGGATTTTCCTAATTCTCAGGAAGACTGACAAATTTGTTACAAAAATTCCAACTTAATTACTAATTAATTTCCCCATAAAGGAAAAAAGGTTAAAAACGTAAGAATAAGAAAGACCAGATTCAAACAGCTTTAAAAAAATTGACCTTGAGAGAACAAGAACCTATTTAGGTTCTAGTTCAGAAGTCTTTCTTAGGAGTAGATTGGTGAAGATTTAAAGTTGCAAACAAAATAAAAATGACTTGATAGAAAAAAAGTATAACTTCAGGAAAACTTAAAAAATATTCAGTTCCTGGTCAGGGCACATGCACTGGTTTCGGGGTTGATCCCCAGCAGGGGATGTGCAAGCGGCAGCCGATCAATGACTCATCATTGATGTTTCTATCTCTCTCCCTCTCCCTTCCTTTCTCTCTGGAATAAATATATATATTTTAAAAATTCTGTGGTAGATCCTAGAGCTGAGGTAAAGGGAGACATGTCCCTTCTTTCTGACCAGATTAAACTTAAAATGGAAAATTGATAACTTAGAAAATATACAAATGGCTGAGCATTTTCAGAGATCCTCACAAAGTAAACAAGCTAGAAATTTTCTAAGAAATGGGAGCCTATGGAATAGGATACCTGTACATACTGCAAGTAGAGCCATAGGAAGAATCAAAGTTCCATGCTTACTAAGAAAAGAAAGTAGAAAGATCCCATATTTGTCCCATAATGCTGCTCCAAGGGAAAACATGAGCACCCAACAATTCCCTGACCTTTCTTCACTGGGGGTGGGAGTGGACTGACTAGAGTCATAGGGACTATTCTGGGGTGATGGAAGTGTTCTAAAACTGGCGGTAGTGATGACTGCACAACTGCATAAAGTTACTAAAACCCTAAAACAAAAACACTGACACAACTGACTGAATCAACATAAAATTACCATTTAAAAAATACTGACTATAAAAAGTAAACATTTATGGGAACTACGTTTCTTTCTTTTTTTAAAAAAATATTTTTATTTTATTTTTAAAATCCTCACCCAAAAACATGCTTGTATTGATTTAGAGAGAGGGGAAGAGACAGGGACAGAGGGAGAAGGAAAAGTGGGGGGGGAGAGGAACGTGGACTCCAGGATGAAACATTGGATCGCTTCCCACACCCACCCCTACCTAGGATTGAACCCACTAACCAGGCCTGTGCCCTGACTGAGAATCAAACCCGAGACCTTTTGGTGCATGGGATGATGCTCCAACCAACTGAGCCACATTGGCCAGAGCAGAATTACATTTCCTAATGAGATGGTAAGGACTCTTTTTCCCAGTTGCTTCATTTATCCATAAATGTTACTTGTTGCTAGAATGAGTCATGTTCACTCATATTAGTACCTCTATAAGTAATCTCTTCCTTCTATTTTTTTATTACTGATAAAAAATATATCCTTTGCATGGATATAGGACATTTTCTTTATCCATTCACCAGTTGGTGGGTATTTGGATTGTTTCCAGCTGGTGGATATTATAAATAATGCTTAGAGTTTATTTTAATTTTAGTAACTCAGCCAAGAAGAATTTTTAGCACAGAACCCTATGGTCATAGGAAATTGAAAATAATTCAAATTTTGAAGTAGAGAAATGTGGCAGTAGTCAGCAATAGACTTTCAAATCTAAAAATATAGTGACAAAACACATCTAACTTGCCAGTAAGTTTTCTAACAAGGAATGCCAATAAGAAGAAAATACAACTAAGCATAGTCATTACTTTTCATTAATTTTTTATCACTATTTCCTCATATGGACCCAGCCACCATAATATTTTAATTTAAATCCTGATAAATACCAACGCTAGAAGTATTTTTTCCTTAAAAATAAAATCTAACAGTACAATAGCCAACACTTAAACTAATATTATTTTTCAAATCTGTGCCTTCTAGTAAACCAGCTTTGAAAAATTATTTCTAGATTCTAAGACTGATAAAAAAATTGATTTCACTGTGAATGTCAATTTTGGCAATGACCATTAGTTTTCAGGATGATTGTGTGGATGCTTCCAGCTTTAGCAGAAAAGAGAATGTTGATTAATAAGTAATGTTTGTCATTGGCTTGTTGGGGGGAATAGGAAAGAAAGCGGTGGCAACTGCATATTTGTGAGCTGTTTGCAGAACTTTCTTCTATTAGTGTTCTTAACTTTAAGGTTATGAATGAGCACTTGGGAACCTATGAAATTCCTAAAATTTCATGCAGAATTTCAAGATGGGAAGAGTGACATAAGGATTTCAAGGGGATCTGTGATAATTACTGTTTGAGATATTGAGAATTATTATTCTCTTTCACAGATCTTCAAAGAGGGACAATGTTGACAGCATAGCATAGTGTTCACAGCACCAAAGTTTAAAATCTAGGTTTTGTATAATATCAGGCAAGTCATGAAAATTTTCAGAGCTTCACTTTCATTACAGGGAAAATGGAGACAGTAATCCTACATGATAAGGTTGTGAAGGAAATGACAAGAATGTAAATTCCACAAAAACTAGCATTTTGGTCTGTTTATTCATCACTGCTATATCCTCAGAATCTGAAACAGTGCCTAGTATATACTATGTGCTCAATAAATTAAAGAATAGTATGTAGTAGTTTTCCTTAAGAGTCATGGCACCTGGCACATACTAACAATCAATAAAAGATAGCTTTTAAAATAATAATAGCAACGGTCTGAGTGCTACTGCTCAATACAGTGCAGCAGAACTGCTGTTCTTTTGGTTAGAACCACTGCTCTATACCCTTTTACCTACTAGCTCAATAAAACATATAAGAATGCAGTTAGGGACTGCTGTGTTAGTCTGATAAAGTTTCTTCCAGGTAAGTGATGAGACAAAATGCATAGACTAAAACTGGTTTCCAACCATATGGGGGTTCTATCTTTATTTCAGTATTCCTGTCACTCACTGTATATGTTAAAATCAACTAAACTATAATTCTTTAGCTACAGACTCTAAGGCTTACTACTATATTCCACTAAATACATTTTAACATCTCTGAAATTGGAATGTGTCTTACAGAAACCTCCCTCCCCAGTATTGACAAAAAGCAAAAAGCTAAGTACATATTAGTATTGTGACTTGTTAAAAAATGTAGTTCAGCCCGGCCCGGCATGGCTCAGCTGCTGAGCATCCACCTAGGATCCAGGAGATAGAGGTTGGATTCCATCAGGGCACATGCCCAGGTTTGTGGGCTCGATCCCCACTAGGGGGCGTGCAGGAAGCAGCTGATCAATGGCTACTCTCTCATCATTGATGTTTCTATCTTTCTTTCCCTTCCTCTTTCTGAAATCAATAAAGATATATATTTTTTAAAAATGTAGTTCAGGTAGAAAGACTGGGAAATAACCCCTTCTTGTAAGTCTTTAAAAAACAGATTACGCAGCTATAAAGAAGAAGGACCTCGTATCCTTTGGGACAGTATGGATGGACCTGGAGAATATTATGTTAAGCGAAATAAGCCAGGCAGAGAAAGACAAACATCAAATGATCTCACTTATACGTGGAATCTAAAGAACTTAATAAACTGATGAACAGAATAGATTCAATGACATGGAAGCATGGATCAGACTGATGAATCTCAGAGGGAGGGAGGAGGGTAGGTGGGTGGAGATTAACCAAAGAATTCATATGTATATATGCACAACCCAAGGACATGGACAATGGTATGGAGAGGGACTGGGGAGAGGGTGTGGGAAAGAGTGGAATGGGTCATTGGGGAGAAAAAGGGACATCTGTAATATTTTAAACAAAAATAAACACACAAAAAAATAAATTAAAAAACACACACACAAAAACAGATTACTACACAAAAGTCTTATTAATACTGGTGTTTTCTGACCCTTAATATTAATTACACAAGTCAATGACCTAAATTGTGCTGCAAGTTATAAAGACTGTAATTTGGATAGTCTAGGGAAAATCTCAGTGTTACAACTTTAGGTATACTGAGAAAATCCTGAGATTGTATTTAATTTTCTTGAACTTAAAAAAACCTGGAGGTAAAAAAAAAAAGTTGTACAGCTGTCTTGTAATTACCTCATGTTGTTAAAATTTAAAAATGTTGATAATTACTGGCATTTTTAAAAAGTGGCTATTAGAAACTAAAAAATACCAAGTTTAGCAAGTCACTCAACTCTGAATAAAATATTAATGCTGACAAAAAAGTATTTTTTTTAGGTAAATGAATATAATACTGATGGTGACAACATGTGTTGAATAAACATGCATGTATCAGCAATAGGGGATATCTTGGTTAAACATTTTGCATGGTCAACTATGAAACATTCTAGTTTGAATTTCCAGTACAGGTGATGAGATTTTGTTGGTTTACATATGCTCTCTTTTATGGTATTCCTTGTAAATAACTGCATTTATTTGTAAAAACTGAAAGCAGTTTGGAAGTTATATGTAAAGTTAAGAATTGCTAATTAACAATATGCCTATGCTAATCTGCAAATACAGCATTACCTGAACCAGAACTTCTGGGTTCCAGAGACACTTGTTCTCAACCATATAATTTTATTTAAATTAATCTCGTTAATAAATGTAAAAAGTAGGTTATGTGCCCTGGCCAGTGTGTTCCAATGGTTAGAGTGGCAGCCTGCACATAGAAGGGTTGAAGGTTTGCTCCCCACCCGTCAGGGTGCCAGTGAGAGGCAACCAGTCAATATGTCCCTTTCACATTTATCTCTCTCTCTCTCCCCCCTTCTACTCTTGCTGAAAAGCATTGGAAAAAATATCCTCAGGTGAGGATTAACAAAAAACAAACAAAAGGTAGGTTATGACAAGAATCAAATCCTTGAAAAGTGATAAGCGACACTTAAAAAAGTACAAGTCCTTTCCCCTAAAATATTATGTCAAAGGGTCTCCAAAGAGCTGTAAATTAAAACTTTCCTAAAGCATTGGTAACTCAAGCAATTCTCTTATTCTCAAGTTGTTTAACCACAATCCACCTCACTCCTCCAACCAGTCTGAAATTTTTTTATCTTAAATGATAAATAAAGGCCTAAGTAAAAACATTTAACTGCTGGTTCCCAAAGTCAAGTGACATTACTTCTTCCACTAAACACTTTCTGGAAAAGATGATCTGATTTCTCCTTTCCACCTCCAACTCCCAAAGTGGTACGTTAGCAGCTAAAGAGAATTACTGTATTCTCTTCTCATTCCCAAATAAAATTAATTCAAATGTAAGAAGGACCTGGTTAATCTGTTGGACACAATGATAGAATTCAAAACTTCTGAGCAGATTTAAAAATTATTTTTGGAGGAAGAAATAAGGTCTAAACACTACCTCTCATAGCCTTTTAAAAATAAGACTTATAACAGGGAACTATAAAACAAACAGAAAGCTGTTAAAATGAGTACTGCTTGCCATATTTACTTTCTGAGTTGTCTGCCTATCTCATAATGGGGACAAATGGGAAATGTTTTCATTCTTATAGTCTGCTGAGAAAGGTCTTCCCTGTGAACTAAATTTCTAAATCTAGTCAAGTGTAGAACTTGTAGACTATCAAATTGTTTACAGCATTTTCTCTATTCTGACCATATTTATAATACCTCAAGTCGGAAAAAAATTCTTACCTTGCCCTTTCCATGGATTAATATTGCCAGTAAATAAAGATTATTCCAACATATGCTGTGACATGCAATTAATTGAAGGTCATGTTTTCCAGTTTTATCACTGAAGTTTTAACTGTAGTTACCTTTCAGTTCAGTACTTGATCACATCTCTGAGAGAATGTATTAACTAGAGTATAACAATTTATCAGTAATGTGACAAGTGCAGAAGAACCAGTTTCTTTATAGATTTCTCAGCCAAGTCAATAAATTAGCAAGGTAGTTAAGTGACAATAAATAAATAAATAAATAAAAAAGGTTCCAACAATGTTTCAAAAGCAGGCAAGAAGAAATAATGTGGCCTCAAGATCACCTTATTAGTTTCTAGCAGATCCTTCCACAAGGGTTGAATGTGTGTAAAACTCTCCCTGCTCCCAAGACTTATTTGCTCTTGTCAGTCCCCGCCCCAACCCCACCTCTCATGTCAGATCTAACTGTAAATTCTATAGGCACACATAGTGACTCAAAGATCTGCTATGTGTTCCAAACAAAATTTAGGTAACCTGAATATGAATATTAACTTTATTATTTGCTGTTTTATTTTTTATTTTATTTTTTTATTATTATTTGCTGTTTTAGAATCTGATACACACACAACTCCTTAGTAAACTGTATTTTAAATTAAAGAAAAAAAGAGTACAAGCTCTAGATCTGGTTTCTGGGGTTAGAATGTCAGTTCTAACACAGATTAGCTAAGTGACCTTGGTCATGTTATTTAACCTTTTTGATTCATTTCCTCTTCTGAAAATGGGATTAACAGTACCTACTGCTTAAAGTTTTTAAGATTCAAATGAAATAACTTATCCTACACAAAATGTTTAACACCAGTGAGTAACAAATAAGCAGTCTATTTTTAAAATAAATATTTAGATTTTTAAAAGACCACTAACAAGTTACCTTTTGTACTTAAATTGCCATTTAAGTTCACACCAATTATTGACAGATATCACAAATCCCAATTAAAAACAAACTACATAAACCTTGGCATAAAAAAATAAAAAACTTCTTATACTGGCCCTGTATGAATTATAATTCCAGTAGAATTACAATTGGTATTTAAAAAAAAAAAATCCCATCTGTCTATTTACAGTGCTTAAAATTTGAAGGGCTTTAAAAGCATACTATACATACTATACTATACTATACTATACTATACTATACTATACTATACTATACTATACTATACTATACTATACTATACTATAAACTGTACACCTGGGGGACCTGTCATTGATTTGTCTCTCTTCTTCACTCCATTATCAAGTTTCATTCATTCTACCTTGGTGTCTCTGGCATCAGTTTCATTCTCTCCACTCCATTACCTTATAAGAGCCCTCATTATTTCTCACATGGGAAAAGGGGGATACAGGAGGCAAGTATGAAGGGAAAACATTTTTAAGGGAATAGGGACATTCACTGGAAGATGATCTTCTGGGAGAAAGTATTAACATGAGAGAATTCATCACATCATGAATGCACAGGGGCAGGGGTAGGTAGAAGAGGAAGGGACCTTCTTTGCTTAAGAGTTTGACCTGTATTCTATAAGAAACTGAGAGACAAAGAGTTTTGCAAATTGGGAAATGACATAAACATATCTGTTTTAGAAAGATCACATAAACTAAATATTAGTTTTCTGAATTTTGGAAATTCAGTAAAAGTTTACCACAGTGACCTTAGTCAAGGCAGTGACAGAAGAAATAAATAGAAGGCATATTTGAGAAATGTATAAGTCACAATCAAGAGAACATGGTGAATGACTAGGTGGGTGTGAACAGAACAATAAAATGCACCATGATCAAACAGATGGTTAGTAAGGCCATTAAGGGAAAGGCACCTAAGAGGAACAGACTTGGTTTAGTAGATATCTTTTGGAATAGGTCTCAAAGACAGTGGAGTAAAAACTGACAATGGTATGGACATGACAGCAGCGTCTTTTATTCCTAAAGAGATTAGAAAGAAGATGCTCACTGCCTGTGTTCAAAAGGCTTCAGGCATGGAACATTGATTTGTTTAGTGAGATTATAAGTATATAATGTGTAATTTTGTTTCACTCAGTATTTCTGGCTTATTAATTTGAAATGTATGATTTAGATGATTACAAATCTCAATTCTAAGATTTTATAGCTTTAGTTGTAAAGCTTCATCAAATAAACTTTGATGGACTCTTTTGCCAGTTTGAGAAATAAAAACATGAACAGAAATGACTAATATTATACAAAATCAAAAACCTTTTTAGTCTTAATGAGTTTCTCAGTGTAAAACACTTAGTAACTAGCTTGTATTGTACAATAAACCATACAATATAAAAATTATTTGCCACACAGTGAGTGCCTTTGGACTTGCTCCTTTTTCTCTTTATCTGAAGGCTTTCGTAAACAGGAGAGTACCATCTTACATCCTATTTTTGATTTCTCTAGGATTAAACAAATACTACTGGTATGGTGACACCACTGTCAATGTTGGTCTAGTCTTAAATTATATACATACATACATTTATATGTCTCTACTAAAAACCAACCAAAACTATTATAAGCAAAAAAGTAAAGATTTCCTCCTCCTTATGAAAAGGAAACCATTGTTTCTCAATGTTAAATTTTCTGTTTTCTTGTCTTCTCAAATTTTTTCATCACCCAAATCTCATCTTTACATTTCTACACATCAATATAATGTTGGATACATCTGCTTTAAAGGCACAATAATTTTTCTATAACAATGTGGTCCAGGATATAAGCTGACAAGTCTCACGAGCTGGTAAAAAAAACAACCCATAAAAAGCTAAAATACCATCAAATGGACTCTTCACATTTTTAAAACAAGAAAAATAACAACCAAACAAACCATCCCAGAAGAGCCTATTTTAGCCAACAGATTAATCAGATTAAGGACACTATTATTATTCCACATAGCCCCATGAGGCATGTTACAATTTAATCATTGCAAAATGGGAGTAACCAAAAAAGGGGGGAAGGGGGTGGCAGAGAGAAGGAATCAGGTCTTTAAAGTTCTTTTTGGTATAAAATATCAATATTTTTAATGGTTCTTTTCCAACAATACTATCAGGCACAGTACATGTCCCAGAACAGTTCATGTCCCACTACGGCTAAACTGATAAAATTTGCAAGGATTTTCAGTAGCCACTTTAAGTTGTATACCTGCTATCAGAGAGATCTCAACCATGGAGTTTTGTGGATTTATATAACATTAACACATACAAATGCTAATTCCAACAAAGAAATGACAAGGCACAGACTATCCTAGACACTGCTTTAGAAACAGTCTCTGCAAATCTATGACTAAAGCTTAAACCACTTTAAAGGGAATGAAGGAAAATTTCAAGCTGCCTCAGACCTTGCTACAGCTAATAAAACACATTTAAATATTATTCATCTGACAGATTATGAAATTTTTAATTAAAAATTTAAGTAGCACCACCTTCTGAAAAGACCAGTATGCTATGTCATAAGCAAATATCTTTAAATAGATGAGTTAATAAAATATTTTTGTATTTTCATTTGAACATTAAGGAATGGCTGTCCAAAATAACATTCAGAAACTTAATAAATAAAAGCCCAAGTGTCCCCAGTAATCCTTTCCTACCAAGTCAATCACCTAGTTACCAAGCATTTATTACATTTCCTTGAAACTGTGTTAGCACAGTGGTATGTAAAGGAGATAGCTACATTATTAAGTGAAGTCAGGGTGACCAACAGTCCGGGTTTTAGTACTGAAAAGTCTTGTGTCCCAAGAAATCCTCAGTCCTGAGCAAACCAACACGGTCGGTCATCTTGGGCAACTAAAGGTACTTAAAAAATGAATTAAAAATGTTCTGACAGTAGAAGTCTTGATAATACATCTAGAAATGTTTAGCATTTTCTTAAAATATGATCAATATACTATCTACTTTTAAGGCACATTAATTGGTTTACAACAAAAACCTGTAAGAAGATGAAAAAAACAAAAATAAGAGGTCAGAAACATATACACTGCATAGATTTGAAGGAAATTGTAAGAGACTGACAAAAGACAGTTAAGATAACCAGTAATTTCAGCTCCATTCTACAACACTGTATGAATACTAAGCACTTGCTATTTGTAGGTAGTGCAGATACGAAATGTACATATCTTAGGTCCCCTATTTTTCACAACAGGATGTTAACTGATACTATAGCATCTGGTATCTAAAGCATAGTGAGGGAGATTAAAGAAGACAGCAAACTGAATGGTAGCAACACTGACACTATCCCAGGATCAAATTGGAATTACAACTAAAATATAGAAAAACCATCCTGAATAATCAACTGCAACTGAAGATGAGCTGGAGAGCACCCTCACAACCAAGGAGGAAAAGTGGAGACCACACAGAGACTGGCAGGAAGTGCAGAGGCACGAGAGGGATGGTTGGGCTCCCACAGGCAGTAGCTGAAGGTCCAGAGGTATATCTCAGCTGTGGGGGGTTCCTACCGAAGACTCTGGGGCCTAAACCCCAGGCTGGGGCCCCCAGCCAAGAGCACCAGAACTGAGAAGAATGCCCATATAACATTTGGCTGTGAAAAGCAGCCAGGTTTCTGTCTGTCAGGGAGAGACTGCTGGAAATGCAGACACTGTCTTAAAGAGCCAATGCACAATGTTTCATGTGCAGCCACTCACCTTGGGCTCCATCAGAGGGAGGGCAGAGTGGACTGGCGTCATGTGAGGAGAATCTAGGGTTATGGGCTCTGGAGGCAGAGCTCAGAGGGCACCCCTCTGGACTCCTGTGCCTAGGAGTCATTCCCCCATACTGCAAAGGCAGATATTTACCTCCCAAGCAGCTTTTGCCTGAGGGGGAACCAATTGCTCCACCCTGCTGAAAAACCTCTCCCCTACCCCTTAGAGTTTCTACAGCCTAAGGCTCATTAAGAGACTCATAACAATCAGCCACCACACCCTGTGGAGTTTCTACAGCCTGAGGCTCATTAAGGAATCAGATTAATCAGCCTGCAGGCAGAGGCAGACTTCAGAGTGCTTTGAGTCTTTTGTCTTATGTGCTTCTGGACCTGGGCCTTGGAAAGGCAGACTTTGGTGGGCATCTTGGTCGTGCCCAAACCCACTCAGGTTCAACAGTAGGTTGTTGATAGCTCCAAACAGGGTACTCAAGGCCAGTCATAAACAGCGCCTGACACTGGCCTGCACCACAGACCTTCCAAAAAGACTGAGAGTCCTAGCAGGCCTACCTAATACAGAGAAACAAACCCAAATAGGCAGCCAAAATGAGGAGACAAAAAACCAAAACCCAAATGAAAGAACAAGAGAAGTCTCCAGAAAGAAAGCTAAATGAAATGGAGATAAGTAACCTATCAGATACAGAGTTCAGAATACTGATCATAAAGATGCTCAACAGCAAGAAAAAAGATATGGAAACTATGAAGGAAATGAAGGATGACATAGCAGAAATAAGTGACATATTGGAAGGAATAAACAGCAGATTAAATGAAGCTGAGGATAAGATCAGTGAATTAGAAGACAGGGTAGAAAAAAAAAATCACTCAATCAGAGATCCAAAAAGAAAAAACAATTAAAAAACAGGAGGACAGTCTAAGGGAGCTGTGGGACAACATGAAATGTAACAATATTCGCATCATTGGAATGCTAGAGGAGGTCGAAAGTAAGCAAGAGTTAGAGAACCTGTTTGAAGAAATAATGGCAGAAAACTTCCCTAACCTGGTAAAGGAAAAAGTCACACAAGTTCAAGAGGCACAGAAAGTCCCAAGCAAGAAGAATCCAAAGAGGCCCACACCCAGACACATCATAGTTAAAATGCCAAAAATTCAAGACAAAGAGAGAATATTAAAGGCAAGAGAAAAGCAACCTGTTACCTACAAAGGAGCTCCCACAAGGCTGTCAGATAACTTCTCATCAGAAACTCTATAGGCCAGAAGGGAATGGCATGAAGTATTCAAGGTAATGCAAAACAAGGATCTGAAACCAAGACTACTCTATCCAGCAAGGCTATCATTCAGAATAGATGGCAAAATAAAGAGCTTCCCAGACAAAAAAAGACTAAAGGAGTTTATCACCACCAAACCAGCATTGCAGGAAATGTTAAAGGGACTGCTGTAATTAGAAATAAAAGCATTGCAAGAAATGTTAAAGGGACTGCTATAATAATAATAGAGAAATATAGGCATAAAGAACTAAAATAGCAATAAATAAGGACCTACCAATAATAACCTTAAGGACTTTAAGGGAGAGATCAACAGCAATACAGTCACAGTCATGGACTTTAACACCCCACTGACTTTACTGGATAGATCTTCCAGACAAAATGTCAACACTAACCCCACAACTTAAAAGAATTAGAAAGCTCCCCTGTGAAGCCACCTGGACCAGGGCTTTTGTATGCTGGGAGTTTTTTTTATTGCTGCTTTGATTTCATTAGTTGTTATTGGCCTATTCAGGTTTCCTGATTCTTCCTGATTCAGTTTTAGATGATCTCACTCATATGTGGAATCTCATAAACAAAACAGAATGAGGGAACAAAATAGATCCAGAGACATAGAAGCATGGAACAGACTGATGAACTGCAGTGGGACGGTGGGGGTGGAGGAGTGGGTGGGGAGGAATTAATCAAATAACTTATATGCATATATCCATAACCTCTAGACACAGACAACAGTGTAGTGAAGACCGGGGGGGGGGGGGGGGGGGCGCTAGAGGGGGGGCAGATCCGGGGTGGAGGGTATCAATGAGAAAAGGGGGGAATATCTGTAACACTTCCAACAATAAAGATTAAAAAAAAAAGGCATATTGAGATTACTTATATCACTACCACAGAACATGGCACTTAGAGTATCTGCCTAAGATCTCACAAATAAGGCAGATGTATGGCCATGTTTTTTCTCAACCTGCTTTGGATCTGCCATGTGCATGAAAAATTCTCAGGGCTTAAAAACCTCATGGCCAGAGATCTGTGTATGTTAATTGCTGCATAGCCAACACTTAACACAGTGTGAGGAATACAGAAGGCAATTATTACTGAATCAATCAAAAGCAGTTTCTTTTCCTAGAGCAAGGGCTGGCAAACTCCAGCTCTCAGGTCAAATCCCATCTGCTGCCTATCTTTTTGTACAGCCATTCAACTGTATATGGTCTATGGTTACTCATAGCACAGCAGCAGAGTTGAGTGGCTGTGACAGAGACCTGTATGTTCCACTAAGCCTATTTGCTGATACCTGCCCTACAGGCTAGAACCTGGAAGAGACAGGCGAGATCCTGTCCATTAATTGACTGGCGGGAAATGGGTTTTAGCTCAAAAAACAACTCAAAATATTAAGTAACTTGGACTACAAAGTTAAGAACTGTGGACAAAAAGGGGCTACATACTAACCCTGATAAGCTCAGGGAAGGCCTGTGTGGCAGCCTTACAAACTCAGAGACCTAAAATAACCACAAAGGATGGTCTGAAATTAAAACTTTTTAACTAAAAGTAGTTTATGGTGGGTAGTCATGTCCTAGGCTAGAATCTTTCCTGACAAAGGTCAATTTTCACCTTAATTAAGGCTGTCTATTGTCTTTTTGCATCTACAATAAACATGCCTTAGAAATGTCAAAGTAATTTCCTTTTTCTGGACCCCTCAAAGCACAGGTACTGCATCCAAGTGGAGGCCACAAATCCCCTGTTATTAACTGCTGTTAACTACCCTGAACTATACCCAACTATGTAAAAGAAGTATGTTTTTATCATTTCACTTTTTATCCAATCCCAAAGGTTCCCTGACAATAAATTTCATGTAACCCATTTATGTCTTCCCTTTTTTTGGAATGTATAAAATAAGATGCAAAACTGCCATTCTCTGGCCCTGGCTGGTGTGTTCAGTGGTCAGAGCGCTGGCCCACAAACTGAAGGGTTTGTGGGTTTAATTCTGATCAGGAGCACATACCTAGGTTGCAGGTTCGATCCCCGGTTGAGGTGCGCATGGAAGGCAACAAATCAATGTGTCTCTCTCACATCATGTTTGTTTCGTTTCCTCCCCCCCTCCCTCCCCTCCCCTCCCCTCCCTTCTTCTTTCCCTCCTTTCTTCCTTCCCTCCCTCCCTAAAAATCAATGGAAAATATATCCTCGGGTGAGGATTAACAAAAAATAAAAACAGACAAAACAAAAACCTGCCATTCTCTGGAGCATTTTCTCAATTCGTTGAGATTTTGCTTCCTTGAAATTGTTGACAGTTTGGCTCAAATAAACTCAAAAAATTCTCTACAGGTGTTATCATTGTCATTAGCTAGTTATTAATAATAGGAAGGAGCACAAGGGACGTCAGGCAAGGCATTGTAAGCATGGCCATCTGGACAGCTTCACCAGGAAGCTGCAACTTTATAGTCCTCAGGGAACCACCAGCCCATTCCCCACAGATCACTGGGAGAAGAGGTCTAACAAAGGGGAGCTGGAGGCATGCTCAGTCAAGTCAGGGCGACGTAGGGAAGGTGTCTGTCAGTCAAACCTGGGAACAGAGAGCACTGGATAGAGGGGGCAGAGCCACTGTAAGCCCACGAAATTTTGGGAATACATAATCCCCAGACAAAGGAGTTCACTATCTTGCATTCGCCCGTGTTCCCTCCACAGCCATGCAGCCCTAGAGGCTGCACCGCCATAGACACCCCATGCAATGGACTGATGAACTGCAGTTGGGAACACAAACTAAGCTAGCCCGATGCTGGTTTGGACTGTACAGACATGGAATGGAAACTCTGTCTGGGCAACAGCTTTAATCCTAGCCCTGCTAAAGACACAGCTGGACTTCTTTCTTGGCAAGACAAAGGGAAATGGGACCTTGGAGACTCAGGGGTTTGATTCCACAGAAATAAAGCTTTCTGCAACATCTCATCCTCCTGTGAGAGTCTCAGAAAATTCTTTTTCTCATGACATCACAAGAAACCCACTTCCCCTGGCAACAGGTGGGGACAAGTAGAGCTCCCCAACCAATAACACAGGTTTGAATGTTTCCTACATTGACAGAAAGATTTTGAGATCAACTCTGGAGTCAAAGGGAAATAATTCAGTTCTTAATTATCAACGTCTACTGTGGTTTAGGAGAAACAGGTTAACTCTAAAAACATTTGAAAACTTCTGCTGTAGAACACATTTTAAATAGCTAGCACTGTGTTGAATATTACAAAGATGAATTAACTACCTGCAAAATAATATGCAGTGCTTCCCCCCCACCCCCCACCCCAACAAAAGACCCTGAAAGGAATCACTGAGAATGGTCCATGCATGCTTGAGGACTGTCAACCAGAAACACTGATTTTGGTTCCAGTATAATGATGTTGCTCGTTTTTACAACATTCAACAGGCACCTTATTCACTACTCAACAGATTTAGTTGTTTAAGGCCATTCATGAGGATGATAAAGCAGTGTTATCAGAAGAATCTGTAGCATGAAGGTAAGCCCCCAACGTATTCAAAAACTCCATCAAGCTTTACAGATAAAATTGAAAAGGACATCTTGGGTAAAATACGTTTTTGCATATGAAGCTAAATCTGACCACTTTGATTCTGGAAATAGTTAATATGATAAACAGTCTAACATTAAAGCATTCATGCCATTAGGGCTTTGCAAAGTTTTCATTCAGATTATTTTAGAATAATCCTTTGTTTGCAACAGACTCATTTAAGTCTGTCTTTTCAGACAGGTTGAGACTCTAAAGATAAATGTGAACACTATGTAACAAGACATTTTTAGCCAGATGTTATGTTTCTGGTAGATGTAGTCTGGCCCATATGGGTCACACCCTGGCATGACAGGAAGGAACCATGCACGGGGTACTTGAAGACGTGGAAAACAAAGTCACTACTGGGAATGGTGGCAGGGGATGTCTCAAGATCACATCAAATTCAAACCTGGATGGAGACTCTGTGTGTGTGTGTGTGTGTGTGTGTGTGTGTGTGTGTGTGTGTGTGTGTGTGTGTGTGTGTGTGTGTGTGTGTAAGTTTTTAAAAGCACCTCTGGAGGCTCTGATAAGTGTGTGTGTGTGTGTGTGTGTGTGTGTGTGTGTGTGTGTGTGTGTGTGTGTGTGTGTGTGTGTGTGTGTGTGTGTGTGTGTGTGTAAGTTTTTAAAAGCACCTCTGGAGGCTCTGATAACACCTCCCTTCCTCCTAAACACCCTAAGACCTACATTTCTAGCAAAAAAGGTGATGTTCCACCAGAGACCGGGGTACTTGAAGACGTGGAAAACAAAGTCACTACTGGGAATGGTGGCAGGGGATGTCTCAAGATCACATCAAATTCAAACCTGGATGGAGACTCTCTGTGTGTGTGTGTGTGTGTGTGTGTGTGTGTGTGTGTGTGTGTGTGTGTGTGTGTGTGTGTGTGTGTGTGTAAGTTTTTAAAAGCACCTCTGGAGGCTCTGATAACACCTCCCTTCCTCCTAAACACCCTAAGACCTACATTTCTAGCAAAAAAGGTGATGTTCCACCAGAGACCATCTTATTCATCTTGTCTCCAAACACATGTCCCCCAATTTAGTAAGAAAAGCAGTCTCTGTTGTTTCTCAAGTCTCCAGAAATCAGATTCTTTAGTACTTTTTCAAAAAGATTTTTTAAATTTATGTTTAGAGAGGGAAGAAGGGGGGATAGGGAGAGAAAGAAACATCTATTGGCTGCCTCCAGCATGTCCCTTACCAGGAGAGAACCTGCAACCTGGGCATGTGCCCTGGCCCTGACCCGGAACTTTTGGTGCACAGGATGACTCCCAACGAAGTGAACCACACAAGACAGGGCAGATTCTTTAGTCATTTAAATAACCTGCTGTCAACGAGTTAGCTCCCATAATCACAGGAGGAAAAAAGAGATCCCACCACTCCAAAGGGACGACCATTATTGGGGGTAAAAAGACTAGATGTTCTTCTACGTTCCTAGCTGAAGCCACATCTTTTCCAAGTCTCCCAAATTTGTGATTCCAGAATTTAACACTAACACCAAAGATGCTCAATAACGTTTGCTGAACAGGTTGCAGAATAAGATAACTACAACACCAGAGACATCTCCTCCCCATTCGTTAGGAAAAGTATTTGTTTTCCTGTATTTCAAGCAAATACTATACAAAGTATAGTTTATGAGCTGTTAGGGCAGAGGTATAAGAAATTAAAGGTGAAGCTCTTTAGTGCTAGCAGATTATTAGAATTCAAGTTAAGGGTAAGGATTCCAGAACAAACCACACTAGTTTTCATGAATGGAAGACCACCACAAATATTTCTTTTAACATAACTTCTCAGATATATCTCTCTCCACAAGGATGGGAAAACACTTTTTAAAACATAATTTTACAGTCTGTTTCAACATAACGCTGTATTCAGAAGTAAACTCAATTAGTGTCTTCCAGTAGAGAAGGAACAAATTACTACAAAACATGTTTTATTTCATTTTACTGTTAACCAGGATTAAATGACAAAGCTTAACATGACTGCCCCCAAATGCATTTGAAACCATTATAAAAATATTATGATTTTTGATTGTGGGTTCATCATTTGCATGACTATAGTACATTCTAAATAAAATTTCAAGACCAGGACATTCTTAATGGAAAATTCCCCAGTAAACCTCCCAAAAGTTCAGAGGAGAAAAATTAACCAACTTAAAAAAAAAACCATGGAAGCCCAGGTACTTTCCATAATTTTCTTGAATAATTTTAATATCTCAATCTAAGCAACAGTTTACGCTAGCTGCTTAATGCCCTCACTGGCTTGTTCAGCTAATTGTTTTATGAAGTTTTTAAAAAGGACTTAACGTTCTTCTTTTGATACTCTACCCTCCAGTTTATTCAAAGATGCGTTTAGTATCCAGGAAAACAAAGACCACTTAGAAAAATAAAAAACACGCCACACTTTAGAAGTCATAAATAATGCTTATATTTGGCTTTTCCATACACTATTCCATTTACTTGATAATTGTTAGGTCCGTAAGCACTTTTAAAAAAAAGCAGCTTTGAAACATGCCCGTCTTTGCAATTTAATGAGATATCAAAAAAAGGTATCAAAAAAACCCCCACCAAAACCAAAACAAACAAAAAACCCCAGCAGCACATACACGTTTGCATTCTTGGACATTATTAACATCAAATGAATGGAAAAAGGCAATGAGAACTGAAGTTTGGGTGTTAACTGGGCTACTAGAATAAGCAGAATATGGAGAAAACACAAAAAGTAGGCAGGCACTTCTTGTAATCCTTAGTTTCAGAACAGTATCTTCAGATATTTAACTTTTTTTCTGGTCAATACCAAGTGATTCCACCATGGATTTTTAAATAGAGATTATGTTAGTCCTGTAATATTCCTATTCTAATCTTCTATTGTACTTACTTCATAATTAAAAGTATCATATAATCCTTAGAAACCATATTAATTGGGAAAAATGGCATGGTATCTTATAAGACTAAAAACCTATCAAGAAGAAATTGTGGCTAAAATATGAGCTTTCAATCATTAAAACTTAAAAAAAAAAAAGTGTTTCTCCCTTACCCTTAAATATTCATCACCCTCTCTGGTGCATTCCACCAGTGTCAAAAGGAATTCCTCAGTAGAGACTGTTCCTAAGCTAAAAGTAATGTTGCTTAAAGTAACATTTTTCAGGCCCTGATGTCCTCCCCAAAGACACAAAGTAATGATTTCAGACTTTAGAAATTCTGAAATCCTAATACCTTTGAAACCTGAAAGTTTCTCAACTAATTTGGTGGCAAAGCCTGACAAATTTTTTATACAGCAAAACTTCACCTAAGCACTGATATGAGGCTATTTATAGTTTTTATTTATCCTATTTAGTGTGACTATTCGTGTTTCACTCTCGAATTTTGATTAATCTTACCAAAATTCAAAACATATCTTTCCTCAAAATTCTGAATTCCAAAATACCTGGTACCAAGAGTTATAGGTGAGGGATTATGCACCTATAATCTATTTCATAGACATCTACAACAGGAACACAGTCCCTTGAACAAACTTTGTGAGATTCACTGTTAGCCTCAAATTTGCATACCTATTTAAATCATGCAAGATCTCACCTTATTTTTAATGTCTTCTTGGACTGTGAGAGCCTAAGAGTTTTTATTTCTTCCTCTGACTCTATAAGCACTCATCAGTATTACTCATTTGGGTAATTATTATTATTATTATTTTGAACTGCTATTTACATTTCACATTAACTTTTCATGTCCTTGCTAAGAACCTTTTTGTGTCTAATTTTTCCAATTTAATCCTATAACAATAACAATTAGCTCTCAATGTGCAGTCAGATGAGTTGTGAATCCTCAAGGGACAGATGCCCTAAATGAGGAATTATAGTTGGAAATAAGAATAACATTTAAAATTATATAAAGGTAGCCTATGATGGGAACTGGTAAAAACAAATAATTGAACACTTTATGTGTTCTTTTAGTTAAAATAATTTTTGAGCACTTACTATGTGCCAGTTACTGGGTAACCATTTGACACTGCGGTGTAAAAGTGACACAGTATTCCTGTCTTCTTGATATAATTTAGAGGGGAAGAGAGGGTAAATTGACAAACATAATTATTAACTGTGATAAGAACTATGAAGGTAATGAAGGGGGAATGCTCCTTTATATAAAGTGATCAGGAAAAACTGCAGATATGACATCTGAGCTGAGATCCAATGTTGAGAATGAGGCAAAATTGCAGACAGCTGAGTCAAGAAAGATGATGATAGTAGTTGTAAGCACCAAAACTCAAAAGGTCATAAAGGACTTGGGTCAAGACCAGAAAGAAGTCCAGTATTGTATGCCAACTATACTTAATTAAAAATAAAAGTGCAGTATATATCTAGAGCTTAGTGAAAGGAGGTAAACTTGAGAAGTAGTAAGACTTGAATCTGGTTTTTATTTTAAGTCACTGGGGGGAAACTGGGATGGGAGGGTGTTACAGGATCTGATTTACATTTTTAAAAGGTGACTCTGTCTTTTGGGTGGAGACTGAGGTAAAAGGAGGACAAAAATGAGAACAAGTTAGGAAGCTCCTATAGAAGTACAGACAACAGATGACTGTGGCAGCCTCAACAAGGGCATTATCACAGAAGCACAGGATTTCAGAGCTCAAAAAGACCTTATCAGCCATTCAATCAAACTTTTCTACATAAAGAGAGGAGTTAACTTGTTCAAGGTTTCCTGGCCAGTGCCAGAGAAAGAACTGAAGCTAAGGGCACCCAGGTCAAAGTTATTACCACTAACCATGCTATATTTAAAACAGAGTGGAATCAAAGGTCTAGCAACTAATCAAAATTAGCACATCATTTTTCAGATTTACCTCTCATGCTCAAAGAAATCAGCTAAAACTTATGAGTAAAATGAAATGTGTCCACTTTGAGCAGAGAAAAGTGCGTTAAGGACCTATTTATTGGGGAGTAAAAAAAGCAAAAGTACTCTCAACTCACACTGCTTAGTGATGAAACTTTAACACTATAATCTCTAACTGACAAATACCAATTTATCCTCTACATAGGACCCTCTGGAGGACAAGAATTATCACAAAAAGCACAAGTGCTTTTCAAAGTGGACTTTATCATTCCCGTTCAAACTAGAACTCTAAACAGCAATAACAGTAGCCCTGCTCATTTAGAATGAGACCCTCTTACCATCCTCACTCTTTTTCTGCTCTACTTACTGCCCCTTTACCTCTTCATTATTATCACTATCACTTTCATGTAAACAATAGAAAAATGTTATAAATGCTCTTCTATTTTTAAAAGCTTGCAAATTCTGTCTCCTCTTTATTTAAGGACGATGAAGTAAGGTGACTGGGCCCTTGGAAGACAAAAAAAGCTTAAGCATAAAAAAACCTGAGACAAAATTTCATACAATTTTTTTTTTTTTTCTTAACTAGCAACTAAAACTGCATAAGCAATAGCCAGGGACAACCTTGCAACTAATATGGATGTCCTGGACATAAAATATGATCTCAGTATGTCCCCTAATTCAGAACGGACAGAACAGCTGACCAGTTAATTATTTACTACAGGGAGAACCAAAGCTGCTTATTAAATTCCCTCCCTTAGTGTGGGATTAAGCTCTGGTAGGCAGGAGATCTATGATGTTTAATCCCTGAAGAGGCCCTTAAATTAGCAGTTTAACACTTATTCCTCTCTACACCACTCCACACCCTTCTCTTCCTCTGAAGTCAACTCTGTTCTTTCAAATAGTGATGCTCAGACTCAATATCCTCTTTCTTCACAGAACATACAAATTTTATTATCTCTAGGGAAATAAATGGCACTAAATTTCCAAGAAATTGGGTACAGTATAAACTAGAATTTACTTCTTTCATAATCTGAAACTTATTAGCTGAATCAAATGCAGGTGAGCCAAAAATCCTTTAAAATTTGGAACTGTCCTATGACATGATGTTTTATAAAGACAGTTGTTTAACAAGAATTGCTACAACTGTTCTTAAACATGAAAAAGGGACAGCTTTCTCCCAGAAGTTAAGAGCATTGTCCATTATTGTTCGTTTTGGAAAAGTATCTACTGAAGGTAGACAACACACAAAATTCTCAGGTCAAGGACACATTATTAAACTTGAAATGGGAAAAAGTCCATAGCTTCACTATAAGAAAGCTACCACATATCCTAAAATTGTGGAAGTCACTATTATCTTAAAAGTCTGATCTTTTGCCCTGGCCAGGTGGCTCAACTGGTTGGCGCATCATCCCGTACACCAAAAGGTTGTGGGTTCGATCCCTGTCAGGGCTACGAAGAGTACAGGAGACAACAGATCATCGATGTTTCTCTCCCTCCCTCCCCCTCTCTAAAATCAATAAACATATCCTTGGGTGAGGATAAAACAAAACACAAAACTGCTCTTTTTAAGGTTACGCCAAAACTTGGGACACACATGCAATCTATCTATGAGTAATCAGGTGTACAAAACAAGAATTAAAACAAAAAAATAGGCTTAAAAAATAACAATTACCTAATCCATTACACTGTAATTAAAAGTTGAATGGACTACTCAAAAGAAGACTGCAAAGAAATTAAACCTAAAATGCTCTTTACTAATAAGAGATTTCAAGATAAAGCACATGAAAACACTGCCTCTCATTTATTTATGGTTCCTATGCTTCTCTTCCAATCAATCAATCAATCAAAAGTGATGTTAAACACCCAGAGCACAGCATGGAAAAATGGGTAATACAAAAAGAAAACAGTGAATAACCAGACAGACAGTGGTAATATTTAAATAGCACTTTTAGATAACTGTGGATATTTTCCTTTACTACTACACCAAAACTTGACAATTGGTTGCAATATATTGGAATGAGAAACCTTATCAATAAACTTTATGTTCTCTTTAACATTAAAATCCACTGGTCTAGCTAGAACTGTGGAAAAATTTATTGCCCATGCATGATTTGGTAATATCATGCATTAGTCACTTGGAAAATATTAGTTCACAGAGTTATGCAGATCTTCAAATACTGTCACACTTAATTACATTTTATTAAAAAAAAGTTCATTAACATCACATCATCAGAAAAATCTTTTAAATACTGGGAAGTTGTCAAGAGCACAGTGGCTGATACAAGTTTTCAAAAATTCTAATTTTATCACTGACTATAAATACTGTCAATCTTTTCCTGAAAGCAACAGGCTCACTTTATTTTTGAGAAAAACGTCAGCCTAATACCCAAATCCAAATAACCAGTTTGTCAGGGATTCTTTCAAGTGAAAATGGTGTTCATGAAAAAATGGCCAAACTTGCAATTCAAATAATCACACAAATGCTTTTCCCAGAGACAACCATGGCAGCAAAAAAGTGTATTAAGCATTCTTCCCATTTTGTCACAGTACATTAAAATGATGTATACAAGAGTTGAGAATAATTTTAAAATGTATACTTCTTTGCCATGGCCTGTGTGCACAGTGGTTAGAGCACTGGCCCACGCAACAAAGGATCGCAGGTTTGATTCCCAGTCAAGGGCACATACCTGGGTTGCAGGTTCAATCCCCAGCCCCTTCAAGCTGTGTGTGGGAGGCATCCAATTCACATGTCTCTCTCACACTGATGTTTCTCTTTCTCTTCCTTCCTTCCCTCCCTCCCTCCCTCTAAATATCAATGGAAAAAATATCCTTGGGTGAGGATTAACAACAATAACAAAATGTTTACTTCTTCAACAGCATTTAGGGGGAAGTTGGTTTTTTTTTTTTTTAATATATCTTTACTGATTTCAGAGAGAGGAAGGGAGAGAGAGAGAAACATCAATGATGAGTGTCACTGATCGGCTGCCTCCTGTATGCCCCCTACTGGGGATTGAGCCTGCAACCTGGGCATGTGCCCTGACTGGGAATTGAACCTTGATCTCCTGGATCCTAGGTCGATGCTCAACCGCTGAGCCACGCCCAGCTGGGCTAGGTGAAAGTTTTAAGCTTTGTTTTTGCTTTTTTAAAATTGTGAATGCATGGTAGTGAAGAATATAACGATTACTAATACAGTGTGGCACTCTGACCTGATTCATTCTAAGGTGCCAGAAGTTTTCCCTATCACAGCTTTTGTGCCATTTGTACAAATATCAACATAGGGAAAAAGCAAAGAACATCTCAGTATTATTGAAAAAATAGTTTTATACTTTCAGACTCCCTGAAAATGTCTAGGCAATCTCCAGGATTCCCTGGACCATACTTTGGAAACCACTGAACTAGACAATTTATTTGTTAAGCTGTTCACAATCACAATTATTTTTTCATTCATACCTTAGTGGAAATCTTAAGATCAAATAATAAAAACAACTTCAACTGGGAGTAGCCATGCTACAGGGGAATAGCTTTATAATAAACAAAAATTAATACATTAGTATATTCTTTTATATACACTTATGCTCCATCTAATCCTGCTCCATCTAATCCTCAACAACTCTAAGTAGTATATGTCATCTTTCCCAATGAGGAAGAAGGTAGAAAAGATTCATAAAGGGAAGTACAAATTGTGCCTAAAAATTCATTGTACTGGCAGGATTACAAATTATATTAATTTCCTTCTGTATATTTTTTCATATTCTAAACACTTTAATAAGAAAATTATAAAGACAAACATATTTGAAAACTCAACCAATCTTACCAATACAAATTCAGTGAAATATCCTAGTTTAATAATTTCAAGAGCAGAAGAAACTAATACACACATGTTTATATACTTCATACCTATCCTTCTTTATTATCTGTACAGTGCAGAATTCCAGATTCTTGAGGGATTCCTAAGTTTTGCTATTGTCACTAAGGAGGCTTAATAACTTATAATCTTAGAAGCAGCAGCTATCTCTATGTAGCAACAGTTGGATGCAATATGTGTATGATTCTGAACCTAAAAATTATTAATAAAATGAAAAGAACTTATATTAATGGTCTTTATTGATCATCTCAGTCCTATTAACTAAACTTTTACAATCACCCAAGTTTTTTGTTTTTTAGAATAAAGTGACTTTAAAATTATATTCTAATGAGAAAGAGAATTTTTAGAAGCTACAGATAATTAGAATTTTATTTTATAAAACATTTTCCATTTCCTCTCCAGAAGCTTTTGCCAAAAATTGCTATTAAATGAACAAAACAGATTTTCTATCATCTTTTTTCCCTTCCCACAAGACTAAGAAGAAAGCAACAGATAGAGGTAATCCAACAATGGATTACCAATGGGGCAATGGGCTCACTGTATATTTTCAAAATAAAATTACTTAACGAAATGCTAACTGTTAAGCATAGAAAAAATTATTTTATTAAAAGAACATATTTAGTGATATAAAATTTTAAACCAACTACTGAAAAACTCAGCAAAATCTCTGTGATTCTAAGTCAGCAATTTAAAGTGATCAATATCATTTATAACTGCTTTTAATAGATGCTCTCTTCCTTTAACTTCTTTATTCAGTCTACTTGTAAAACATTAACCTTAAGGAACCAGCTCAATGTAAAATTCAAAATCTGAACATTAGATAATTACTCTCTATGGTCAGAGAGATTAAGAACCTTAATTTAAAAGTGAATATATTTCTAGTACTCAAGTACCTCATATGCAATCAATTTTAAGCATAGTGATACTCTAGAATATTGCTTTGTATAATAAAAACCAGATGGAAATTCTGCAATTAATGTTGCATGTATTTTACTTTTGATAAATAATTTAAATATTATTTTAAAACCTGGTACTTTCTTTCCCCTGAATTTTCCCTTCTTTCTTTTATAAATTTTAAGTCTCCTTGGAAACAGAGTTTAAAATTTTTTGATCCTCTACTGATGCAAAGCAAAAATTCTCTCTAAATTGCTACTGAAATAATAGCCAGTTGCTATGTACCCTTAATTTGACTAACATCAGGAATAAACACACCAGTGTCAGGATGTACAGTGGTACCTTGGTTTTCGAATGTAATCCGTACCAGAGACCGTTCGAGTTCTGAAACGTTCAAAAACCGAGGGATCAACAGCTGGCAGCTAGGCCCTAGGATCTTGCACTCAGCGGAAGCCGTGTGGCATGCTAAACTTCCGAGGCGTGTTCGAAAACTGAAGCATTTACTTCCAGGTTTACGGCATTTGTAAACTGAAATGTTCGTCAACAGAGACGTTTGAAAACCAAGGTACCACTGTATTCTTTTTGTTAGTGGTACATTTTAAAAAGTGATTTCAATTTTTTAAAGGCAGCACAAAAGTTCCTCATAATTTTTCTTCTTTAAAATATAAACCTGTGACTAAAGGGATTGGTTTTATAATCCAGTGCTCAACTAGGTTCAATGAAGTACGACAGACTATACAGGGTGGGAGCAAAAGTAGGTTTACAGTTGTTCATATGGAAAATACAATAATAATAATACAAGAATAAACTGTTTCTCGTACTCACAACTGTAAACCTATTTTTGCCCCACCCTGTGTATCTATCAAGCCAAGTCTTTACTGCAAATGTACAAATTTATCCTATGTAGCTACTGCTTCCATTGAGTTCAAGAGATTTCCAGAGAACTAATAAATTAAGACTTAAACCCTCAAAAGGTAATTAGTACCTTTTAACACTACTGCAAAATACCTAAAACACTGAAAAATATTAGGCTTTTTCAGCACAAGGGTAAGCCATGGTACAGTATTCCTTCCTGTTTATTGGAAAACTTGTTCAATGTTTACATCAGCCAAAATGTCTGTTTCTTAATTTCTAAAAGAAATTACATTTGAAAAGGTTAACAGCAAAACTTGAGCCTAATCTCTAAGACCAAGCACAAAACCCTCAAAAATGATAGTAGGGAGGAAAAAAAATCAAGGCATTATTTAGTCACAACCTTATTCAGTCTTGCCAAGTTTAAGAAAGATCAATCTTTATTTAAAGTTTTTCTAGACTGAACATGTGACATCATTGTTATAATGGAAAAAAAGAGCTTTTGAATATTTAGTTAATAAATACTAAACTATTCTTGGTGCCAGTTAAATCTAGACACTGCAGATCAATACCTACCCTCTTATCAAGACACACACAGGAAAACATTATTTTAAGTCTTTAGGACAATGATATGTGCATATCAGTAAGATCTTGATATTCAATAATAAATTTGTCTTTAAAGTACATTTTTTGGGGGGGGGGGGGGGGAAGAAATGACGCCTTTGTAAAATTACCCAAATTCTCTTTGTATCAGATCTAGTTCCACTGATTAATTTTACTTCCTTTACAGATTTATCAAGTACCTACAACTGAGGACAAAGAAAATTGAACATGAGCAGTTTCTCATCCAAATCTTAAGACTTTATATTTAAAATAGCATGTATAATTAGTTACCATGTTATCAAACTATGCATAGGCCTACCAATCTTGAATTAAATTGGAAGACACATTTGATAAGGTCCTTACGTACATGGATCAAGGTTTGTTTGTTTTTATGACTGATTCTTTATTACATCTGGCTAGGCCCTCCTTACAAGGTAGCTCCTTACTATGGGGGCTTACCTTCTTTTTATATAACTAAGAGAATATAATGAAATTCTATAGTAAAGAATTGTTTTCCAAAGCTATTGTGAAAATGTTTCATTTAGAAGGAATACAAGGTTCTCTTTCAAATACCTTCTCTTGAAATGTTCATTACAGTTAATCTCTAAATCTAAATGCTAAACAACTACTGTGTGCATAGGCAAGGTTCTAGGAACTAAGAATACAGCAGAGAATGAAAGGAAAAAAGTTCCTACCCTCATGGTGCTTACATTTGACAAACTGGTATTCTCTATGTGCAAGGTATCATGCCAGTGTTTTGGGGCATACAAGGAACACATCCTGTCCTTGGAGTTTACAATTTAGCGGAATACGTAACAAAAATACATACAAAGATAACAGAAGATAGGAAGTGGTATGTGTCATAGGAAAAGAGATGACTTTTATAGGTGGGGGTGGGGGAGGCAAAAGACAAGAAATGCATTCCTTTCCATGCCCCATTCCACATTTTAAAATTACACCAAATTATTATTGGGCTCTTCAGTTGTATCCTGGTACATGGCACATTAAAATCAAACTGGCTATATGTATTTCCAAGATTTACTTTGGGGAGTCCTCAGATAAGGTAGCCTCACAATTTATTGTGAATGCCAAACAAGAAAATGCAGGGGAAAACACTGTGTAGTGCAGAGATTAAAAGAGGAGATGGGTTCAAATAAAACTATCATTCAGGGCTCTGTGTTCTTAAACTTCTTTAATCTCCTGAGTAGCAATGTCCTCTCTTAATACCTGGAATGAAACTACCCAAGTGGTTCCTCCACACTATTTGACTAAGGCACCCATCTTTTCTTGGGTATGATGGGAGTACTATCCTCTGTAAAATGCAAAAATGTTGTATTTCTTCCTCTAGATTCCCTATTATGGACCGCTAACTAGTTATCTTTCCTAGGCCTCAGTTTCCTCCTCCATAAAATGAGAGGGTGGGACTGGATGATCTCAATAGTTCTTTCCGGGCCTTAAAAAAGTCCCATGACTCCATTATGACTCAAATACTATTCGAGTCAGCTTTTGGGAGTGATGTGAGCTTGAAGTTAAATGAACGGCTTCCCTTTTCGTAAGTTACTTCTTGCTAAGATAAGGTTCTGTTGAGCAAGTCCAAACAGCATTTTAATTACAAAAAAAGAGTTAAGCTGTAAGTTATAAAACGCTCGATATATATTACATGCTACTAGCGAAACAAAAATCCAGTTAGAATGAATTAATTTTAAAATATTAAAATAAACCTCCATTTACCGTAAACTTTCTACCCCATTAAAATGTGATTTCCCATTACTGTAAAACAGAACTGCTTATGCTCATAAGAAACAGAAGAAGAAGGGCCAAAATGTTTTTCCAAACTAATAAAGAGAATGGGAGGGGGGCAGGCGAAGGGAAAGCAAATCTACTTAAACTTAAAACTACCAAGGATGATTTCTTCTCCGAAAGCTATCAGTTTTTTCAGAGGAAAAAATTCGGATGGCCCGGTTCACTGGGAGTAGTTTTAAACAAAATGTGAGGCACTGACAGTTTTAGGATTAGACACATAGAGATGGCGAAAAAGAGGACAAACTTCCTGGATTTTCTCTCTCACTGTAAGAGAAACAGATTTCCTCTTGCTGACGAAGGGAAAGGCCCCTTTAACAGTTTTTCTCTACCCGGTGGCTGCTGCCAGACTAGGTGGGGCTCCCTCCGCTGCCGCCCTCCTGCCACTTCCCGCAACAAATGGAGCAAACCAGCCCCGTTTCAGGCAAACTTTTTCCCTGTCAGGCTCGAGCCCGCAGGGCGCCGGGAAGTGGTTTCCCCCGAACGGTCCTCGCCCTGGCTCAAGGCTGAGGGAAGCTGGGTCTTCGCAAAAGGCAACTTTCTGGTTTCCGTTCTAACTTCCACCCACACCCGGGAGGGAACCCAGGCGGCCAGCTTGGGGGCTCGGGGGCGGGAACGAGTCCTCCCGGGAGCCGGCGAGGAAGACCGGCAAGGGGAGAGGCTGCGGCGGCCGCGGGCAGGAGGGAGCGGGCGCGGTAGGGGGGGTCCTCGGGCTCTCACTTCCTCCGCCATATTTCAGACATTTGACCCCTTCCGCAAAGCGCGCTGTTCCCCCGCGGCGGCGGGAGCGGCAGCGGCTCGCCCCCGCCAGCCCGAGGCAGAGCGCTCGCCGGCCCGGCGCCAGGCCCTCACACACCTGCCGCGCTCCGACAGACTGCCGTCGCCGCCGCCCGGGCCCCGGACTGCAGCGCGCGCCCCGCCCGGCCCGCGCCGCACCCCACCCGCTCCCCTCAGCCGGCGCCTGGGCCCCCGCCCCGCACGGCCGCCGCCGCCGCAGCTCCCCTCAGCGGCCACGCACGCACTCCGCGAACCTCTCACGCTGTCACCGGGTCCCTGTAGCCAGCGTCGCCCCACGCGTTGCGCTCCCTCCGGGTCGCTGCTCCCCGCGCCACGGCGGTCCTGCGCTGCCGCCGCTCCGGCTGGTTTACACGCCTGACTCTGGGCGAGGTTTGGCGGTGTCGCCTTGACGTCAGGCGTTCAGCCTCGCTCCCGCTTCCGTCCGCGGGCGGGGCGCGCGGGTACGCGGCCCGGGAATGGGCGGGGTCGTGGGGCGGGGCGAAGGGAACCAAGGGGCGGGGCCTTCGCGCCGCCGCCGCGTCGAGCGGACACGCGCGCCCCTCGCGGCGTTTCCTCCGCGACGTTTCTCCCCCGCCCCCCCCCCTTTAGTCTCGCCTCTGCCCTCGGGCTCGGGAATCATTAGCCTGGAGGCTCCGGGACACCGGCGGTTTGCAGTAGTGTGAAGGGCTTAGACGCCCTCCAAGACGCAAAAGGTGTGTTTCAGGCAAACTAGTTCAATCACCAGTGCCACCGAACAGTTGGTGCTCGCGTATTCTTTTGTGCTGGGGAGAGAGGCTGGAGAAGTAACAGAGCGCGCGGTTTTACACACCTAGAGCTCTGGGAAGGAGCCTAGGCCAGGGCATAGTCTTTTTCATTCTTGAAATGGTTTTTCTCTTGAATTGGCAAGTATTTTATCCACTGGTGTTTTAACCTGGGTGAACTCTTCCCAAATTACTTTGCTAAACTCAGTTAACAAATCGACGATCCCAAGTAACTTTGTTCTCTGTACCTAAATCGCTGTTTATATGAATAAAATAAATTGCATATTTAAATGCATTACTCTGCACTTTAAAGGATTACCCATAGGTAGGTTTATGATGTGACTACAGTACTGGGCAACAGAAAGCACTTTCTGTTCCAAAAATGTCTTGTTCCAAAAAGGGCGGGAACTTAACAAGAGACCTTAAGTTTTTTTAGAGAAAAGCCTAAAATACAGCTACTCTTAGTACAGGACGTAGGCTTTTTTATGAAACGAGGTTTTGATGGGCTAAGAGATGCCAAAAGAGCAAAGTGCAGAGATAGAGGTTTAGGGGTGCCATTGAAGACTAACTTTTGCTTACTTCATGGTTTAATTGGGCCCTGTATTCCTGAAATAGTTTTTATGAACTTGGATAAATTTGAAGGATTAATGAAAAGTATGATTAGTTTCACTCCTTTTTATTGAAAACTAAACTAAGTTAAAGGAATATATAAGAATGAATTGTAATTATCCTAAGTTTTCTGTATGTGTTTCACAATTTAGGTTAATTAAAAATGTTTCATATTTAATAATTTTTGTTTCCTTAAAAAACCGTTTTTAATAGAAAATTCAAAGGCAAATTTCAGAGCATTCTAGAGGAATTATTAAAAATTCTGAATTAATTTCAAATAAATTTCAGCCTTACTGCTTTTTATTTTAAAAAATATATCTTTATTGATTACAGAGAGAGGAAGAGAGAGATAGAAACATCAATGATGAGAGAGTCATTGATCGACTGCCTCCTGCACACCCTCTACTGAGGACTGAGCCCACAACCTGCTATGTGCCCTGACCAGGAATGGAACTGCGATCTCCTGGATCATAAGCCGATGCCCATCTACCAAGCCACACCGGTGGGGCCCTTACTGCTTTTCAATTACTGCATGAAACTTTGAAAAGTCTGAAAGCGTGAAACTTTTAGTTCATGGAAGCAGATGTTACCTGGGTATACTGATCTTTTCTTTTTTCTTTCTGAACTCTTTTTGAACTTTGGGCAATAGATTTTGTTTTGTTTTTTGGTTAATCCTTACCCGAGGATATTTTTTCCATTGATTTTTAGAGCGAGTGGAAGGGAGGAAGGGGGAGAGAGAGAGAAAGAAACACCAGTGTGAGAGAGACACATTGATTGGTTTTCTCCCCAACAGGGGCAGGGATAGAACCTGCAATCCAGGTACATGCCCTGGATCAGAGTTGAACCCGAGACCCTTCAGTGCTTGTGCTGACGCTTTACCACTGAGCCACACTGGCCAGGGCAGATGATGATGATGATGATGATGATTCCTTTCAGAAAGTCAGTTTTAGAAGATTGAAACTAGGATTATTTAGAATTTGAGAGAACGTGTAAAATATTTTATTTTAACTTAAAATACATTTGTTTCCCTCTGTTATACTAGAAATCATTACATTTGTGTTAAACTTATCTCTGTGTAGAGAGTGCCAGGATCTGCATCTCTTAGCATTGACTCATTTTTGGATTTGAGCCTCTTGTTCCTATCTTATTGAAATCTTCATGCCCAGCCGGGCATGGCTCATCGGTTGAGCATCGACCTAGGATCCAGGCGATCAGGGTTCTATCCCCCGTCAGGTCACATGCCCAGGTTGGGGGCTGCAGCCAGTCAATAACTCTCTCATCATTGATGTTTCTATCTCTCTCTCTTCCTCTCTCTGAAATCAATAAAGATATATTTGGAAAAAAAAAAAAAAAAAGAAATCTTCACCAGGATATTCCACTGTCAACTTGAACTGGTTGTGTGCAAACTGGACTCATCATTTTTGTCACCAAGCCAGTTTCCTCTCCTTTCTTTGGTTAATTGTATCAACGTTTTTGAAACTCCCTAGTCTTCTAGTTTGACACTATTCTCTGCCTTTTCTTAAACTATCAGTTAATTGGCCCATTTGTTAGGTAGTAATTCATTTCTACTAAGACCATACTTGTTTAGGTTGGCACTACTTCTTAACTCCTAAACGTATGCCATACCTTCCTACCTTGTCTTGCGGTCTCTGGTCTGATCTCTGGTCTGTTCCTGCTGTGATCCATTCTACACACTGTTGCCAGATGAATTATCTTAAAGCTTACTGAGCAAGTCACCCTCTTCCTCAAAGAGCCTTCAGTTACTTCCTGCCCTACCAAAATAAAGTTAACATTCTTGTATCTTACTTTTTCCTTTCACTTAAAACTGTCTTACAGTCAGAGTGGACTTTACATCTAGCCAAAATATAGAGTGTTTTCCTACTTCTCTGGTGTGTAGATGTAATTTCCTCTGCCTGGGGTGGCTCTTCCCATCCATGCCCGTTATTCAAAGTCGCTTTACTTTCTCCCAGAAAGAGCATCTTTTCTGATATTTCCAGTCTAATGTAGTTTCTTCTCTTTTGAATCCCCATAACACTCTAGTACTCCTTTCTTTTGTTACTTGTTTTCTACCTTCCTGCCTACACAGGGGTTAGCAAACTTTTTCTGTAAAGAGACAGATAGTAAATATTTAGGGCTTTGTGGGCCAGCCAGATAGTCTTTGTTGCAGATACTCAACTCTGCTTTTCTTGTGCAAAATCATCCGTAGGATACATAAAGAATGAGTATAGCTATACTCTAATAAAACTTCCTTTATGGACACTAAAATTTGAATTTTATAAAATTTTCCACGTCACAAATATTCTTCCTTTTCTTTTTTTTTAACTATTTAAAAATGTGAATACTATTCTTAGCTCATGGCTGAACAAAAACAGGCAGTGGCCCAGCTGCCATGGCTCAGTGGTTGAGTGCTGACCTATGAACAAGGAGATCACGGTTTGATTCCCGGTCAGGGCACATACCGGGGTTTTAGGCTCAATCTCTAGTAGGGGGCATGCAGGAGGCAGCTGATCAATGATTCTCTCTCATCATTTATGTTTCTATCTCTCTCTCTTTCTTCCTCTCTCTGAAGTCAATAAAAACATATTTAAAAAACAAACAGTCAGTAGACTGGATTTGGCCGGGAGGTCATTGCCCTCTGTACTCAGGGCTAGCTAGCTTCATGAGTATGTGACAGGGCTCTGTGCTTAGAAAGACTCCATGATTGATTTAATGCTTTGATGTCACCATCTTGAAAGTTTTAATGATTTTTGAACAAGAGGCCTGCTTTTTCGTTTTGCACAGGGTCCCTCAAATTACTTAGCTGGCCCTGCCTGTAGTAGAAGATAAAATCCATAAGATTAGGATGTATGTGTCTCATGTTTGGCCTGGTGCTTTTCACATAATAGGCATCCAAAGTGTGTTTGTTGAGTTTTCTATTCCTAGGGTACTGTGAAATAGTGGAGGACACTAGAGTCAGTGTTCAGCTCTGCCACTTACTAGCTGTGTGCTCTTGGGCAAATTCCTTAACTATGCTGAGACATAGTTTTCTCATCTATAACATGGGGATAATAACCTTTGCCTTACAGACTGTTTTCAGATAAAATATAGAAAATAGCCGTGTCTTAGCCCCTGGAACTAGAAGAAGCTCAACATTAGTTTTTCCTCTTTCAGGGGAAGTGAATTAATAGTGTGCTCACCCATAACTCTTGTCTAGTTAACCTGATACAATATTTCTGATTTTTCATGTTATTTGCCTCTTTAACAGTTTTACTACAAGTAACGTCTGTACCTCATCAGTTTCATTTCAAAAGTCCTCATAAGTAAAGGTCATATTGCAAATCCAAATTTGATGAAAACACCCCAAATTTCCAATTTTCTTAATTAACAATTAGTGATTATTAGCATTAACAAGAGTCATGCTGTTTAGCTTCCAGTTAAGCATGGTTATCAGTAGCATTGATAGTCATTAACCTTAAGTATTATATTATTTCATTCACAAAACAACATTGAAAATTGATTCTCTCAAGGCACTTTTTCACTGGTTTTCCCTCCATTGTGTGTGTGTGCATGTGTGTATGCATATATGTATGTGTGTATATATACATTATCTATATTTATTATGATGATATGTACAGGTATATGTGTGTGTATATAGTATATAGTATATAAATATATAGTGGTTCCTCGGTTTTCAAACATCTCCATCGACAAGCATTTCGGTTTATGAACACCATAAACCTGGAAGTAAATGCTTCGGTTTTCGAACATGCCTCGGAAGTCGAACATGCCACGTGGCTTCCGATGATGCAAGATCCTGAGGCCCCAGCTGTCGCCTGTGGATCCCTCGGTTATCGAATGTTTCAGAACTCAAACGGTCTTCTGGAACAGATCACATTCGAAAACCGAGGGACCACTGTAGTTCTGTTCCTTTGCAGCCCCCTGCATAGCTGGAATTGGAAGTTGAAAAGGATAAGAAGGCTGCTTGTTCATGCAAAAAAGGAAAAACCATGGCTTAAACCCCCAGTTAGATAAATTCTGTTTCCTTGGTCAAAGTCTGTGTTCAAACTCTATGCAGTTGTTTTATAAATTCTAGCACTTAATCATTCAAGAGACCAGGTAAGAACATATTAGACCATTGCTATCATAGGAAAACAACTCAGAACGCATACTCCCCTAGGGTATGTTGTGTTTCTTTAAGATTTCTGTCTTGGGGAAACCAAGTACTTATATATAAGAAAAATGAGGCAACATGGTATGTTTTCTACTTGGTGTAATAACTGCTTACTTGTCTCAAGATATATTTCAAATTCTGTCTGTACTCTATTTCAGCAGTTGTAGGCTTGGCCACCAAACTTGCCTGCACCACATTAAATAAATATAGCAGTTCTATAATTTTGTCATTGCTAATGTCTATGATGTAAGGAACAGATTTTACTTAAAATTCCCCATTTTCTTAAGCTGTAGCTGAGAAAAACCATACAAATGAAAATGACATTTTCAGACCCATCATGTCAATGAGTGTTAAAGCAGAAAACCACTGGAAGAACCAATGTAACGAAAATACCCCTTGTCATGAAATTTTCAAAGGAAATTCAAATTAAGAAAATCTTCAAAAACCACAAAAAATTATGTTCAGAATCTGGTCTGTCCCTAAATCAAACAGCCAATATAACTTTGCCAAAGATTCTCCAGGTTTGGCATCCCCTCTGACTTTATCATTATGATAGTATTTAGCTTCTAGTCTCACTTACCCATTCCAAGTCCTGTGTGTGAATCACATACCTCAGTAATAATTACCAAATTCCAAGAGGTAAGTTTAATGAGAACACTAAAACTTAGAAAAGCTAGGTGGCCAAGGCTATATATAAATATGTGGGCAGAGGTGAAATTTGTGTCTGCCTTCTTCTGGTACCATGTTGCCCTACTATTCCTTTATAAATGCTATCTGGCAGCCAGAAAACCTCTCCTGTCTCTTTTGTATTTATTTATATCTTAATAATTGTTCAAGACCCACTGGTTTCTTGTTTCTCAAAATTTCCCTAATAATTGTTTATACCATTATTTGGTACTTATCAGATTTGTCTTACTTAAACTGCTTTTGTCTTCCCTCCACCCTGAGGTCCTTGAGAACAAAACCATAACTTACACTTCTTTGTATCTGTCATACTGCCTGGCATATTAGAAATAAAATATAGTTCGGTGGGGGGCGGGGGGAATGGGGGATGTAGTTTTGCTAATCTTGGTTAGACTCTCCAAGTTGATCATAGTGGATTTGTGACCTCTGGCAGTTTTTTAACCTTTCCAAGTTTTCTTTAGTGATCTTTAAAATAAATGCACATAATATCTACAGTGTAGGGCTTTACATTAAAAAAAAAGAAAAAAAAAAAAGAGGCCAGATATAAAAATGGAAGTAATCAGAGTAGCTATTAAAGGGATTGGCTCTGGAATCAGATTGCAACTGTTCAAATACAGGCTTCATTTATCTTAGGGAATTTACTTCTGGCCCCTCTGTTTCCTCATTTGTAAAATGAGTACAATAGTATAGGCTACATTATGGGATTATTGTGAAGATTAAAAGAGTTAACGACACAAACAGAATAGTGTCCACCACAAAGTAAGCACTCTATAAATGCTAGCTATCATCATCTAAAAGGTTCTCAGTAAATGTTGGTTCCTGTTACATCCCCTAGCTCAATAAAACTTTGTGCAAACACAGTAAACATTCAACACATGTTTGTTAAACTTTCCTTTTGCTTTGCTTATGACAGTCCTCAATGTTTGTTTATGTTCTAAAGTAGCTTGTAACTTGAAAATATTTATGCAATGGAAACAATGCTATAAAGATTATAGCATGGTATCTTAAAGCATGACTTGATTATTAGGGAAGCTAAAAAGCCTATTTTAATCCATTGATACTAAGCATTATTTCAACTACTGCTAATCAGCATTTGTAACACTGTTCCCTCAGTTTTCACAGCACCTTATTCTTGTGGTTTTCTTCTTTTCTCTCTGGCCGGTTTTTCCTACCCTCTTTGGGCTCTCTCTTCTTCCTCCTGACTCTTAAGGGTTGGAGTCCCTTTCCTTACTGGATATTTTCTTCTGGGCAATTCTAGTCTTTCCCATAGTTTTCTATGTCATCTAAATGCCAGCGGCTCACAGATCTATATCTGCAGTTTAGACTTCTCTGCTGAGCTCCAGGTGCTCAGAGCCAATTGCCTCCTGGAAAGCTTTCCTTGATTGACCTCCCCCAAACCTGCTCTTCCTCCAGGAATTTTCACCTCTGTGAATGGTACCAGCTTTTAAAAACAGAAATCTAACACTTCCCTTTACCTTACTCCACTTTGGGGGGAAATGGAGAATGTAGTCTTGCTAATCTTGGTTAGAGTCTCCAAGTTGATTATAAATTCTTTACCAAATCCTATTGATTCTCCTTCCAAAATCCCTAAAACGTGACCACTTCTTCATTTCCATTGTCTGGTTGGTTTATGTACTTTTACTTCGTCTCTCCTCCCATCCATTCTGTAAATACTGGCCTTAATTTTTTAAAAGACCTTTTTATAGTAGAAATTTTCAAATGTACATAGAAGAATTTAATGAGTCCCCATGTATACATAGCTCAGTCTCAACATGTCTCCTAACTTTTGCTACTCTTGTTTCATCTGTCTCCCCCTCCCACGCCCTGTTAGAGTAGTTTAAGGAAAATCTTATAAATATTTCAGTACACATCTCCCACAGACAACAACGCAATATCTAACAAAATTTTAAAAGATTCCTTAACAAAGTATAATACTCAGTATATATTCAAAATTTCTCTATCAGCCTGGCCGGGCGTGGCTCACTGGTTGAGTGTCGACCTAGGTTCCAGGCGATTGGGGTTCGGTTCCCGGTCAGGGCACATGCCCGGGTTGCGGGCTGCATCAATGACTCTCTCATCATTGATGTTTCTATCTCTCTCTCTCCCTCTCCTTTCCTCTCTCTGAAATCAATAAAGATATATTTAAAAAGAAAAAAAAAAGAAAAAAAAATCTTATGAATATTTCAGTACACATTTCCCACAGACAACAACACAATATCTAACAAAATTTTAAAAGATTCCATAACAAAGTATAATACTCAGTATATATTCAAAATTTCTCTATCAGCCCAGCTGGGCATGGCTCAGCGGTTGAGCATCCACCTAGGATCCAGGCGATCGGGGTTCAATTGCCGGTCAGGGCACATGCCTGGGTTGTGGGCTCAATCAATGACTCTCTCATCATTGATGTTTCTGTCTCTCTCTCTCTCTCTCTCTCTCTCCCTCCCTCTTTCCGAAATCAATAAAGATATATTTAAAAAATAAATAAATAAAAATAAAATAAAATAAAATTTCTCTATCAAAGATGGCTTTTTAACTTGGTATGCTCAGTTCACCATTCAAACAAGTTTAAGCATTACATTTAACTATTAAACTTCTTAAATCTCTTTCAATTTCTAATAGTCCCTCCTTTCGTTGAGTGAATGATTATTTGTATATTTTCTTTTGCAATGTGCTTTTCTATATTTTTCAGCTTCTGTATAAATGACATCACTTTTGATTGATACCTTCATAAGCATTCTGTGGCAAAAATCTTATAGCTTTTACATTACCTGTCTTTATAAATATGAGACTGAGAAAGTAAGGACCTCCCTTTCAGATATTTACATCATGTAAAAAAAATATGAAAGATGGAGTGAGAACTATTAATTCTTCCCAAAATCCAGACAAGAAGTGCAGTTATTAAGCATATACTATGTACTAGGAACTTATCTCATATGATCCATTAAAAAAATTCTCTGAGTTGTGTATTTTTATCCCTGTTTTCAGGTTAGGAAACAGCTTAATGGAGTCTAAATAAAAAGTATGAGGCCATAATGTCAGTCTGAGGCAGGGCCAGGACTGAAGCCCAGGCTCTTTCCCAAGGGCTCGTGGTCCCTCTACCCTGCCATGCTGCTGTGGTGGTAGAGGGATGAAGTAATGAAGGATGGCTTAAATAGGGGAGAAACTACCAAAGACAATTCTGGAAGATGCTCAACCCAGATAAAAAAGAAAGAAAAGAGTCCTACCCGACTGTATGTCAGGGGGAGTAGGCTATTTTGGCTTAGGGAATATATTTGAAGAAAACCATTACTCAGTGCGATTCTGATAAAAATTGGTAAATGTTCGATAAAAGTTTAACAGTGGTAGAAGCAGCTTCTAAGGGCATTTATCTCTCAGTGCCCTGCTCTAACTGATCCTATCCATTTTTTTTTTTTCGTTTTAAATTACATCCTTTTGCCTTTTTAAAGATGCCTTTAACATCACTAATGTGCATATACATTTCCTTCCTACTTTTCAGTCAACCTCAGAACCACAACTTTTTTTTTTTAAACTAGGATCCCTTTCCCCTTCTGTCTCTATCTAAATTCTTTAGTGGCTTGTCATGCCCTTAATGCCTAAAAAAGCATGTCAAAATGCCATGTTAGCCAAGGGAGAAAAATTATATTTAAAATATATTTGGCCTGAAAAATTCTGTCTGCTTCACTAGTTGGCCTGCATGTGCCTATATTAACCCAAGCTGTGAGCCAGCCCAGCCTTCTCCTGCTGTTCTGCATGCTACCAGCTTAAGAGAACATAAGAATCTTCCCGGATATTACACATTTGTAATTGCTTCAAAAGTGGAGACATTTACAAAAAGCGAACAAAACACAAAGAGTAACTGGCCAATAGCAAAGAGAAGAAAACTATTTAAAATGTCTTGGTTAGTGGGTATATTCCCAAAGGAATTGAAAGCAGGGTCTAGAACAGATATTCATTACACTCATGCTCATAGCAGCACCATTCACAAGAGCCAGAAGGTGGAAGCAACCCAAGTCTCCATTCACAAATAAATGGATAAACCAAATGTGGTATCTACATAGAATGGAATATTACTCAACCTTAGAGAGGAAGAAAATTCTGTTCCATGCTACAGCATGGATGAAGCTTGAAGTCATTTTGCTAAGCGAAATAAGCCAGCCACAAAAGGAAAAATACTGTATCATTTCACTCATATGAGGTACCTAGAGTGGTCAAATTCATAGAGACAAAGTAGAATGGTCGTTGTGAGGGGCTGGAGGGTAATGGGGAGTTAGCGTGTTATGGTGACAGAGCTTCAGTTTGGGAAGATGGAAATGTTCTGCAGATGGGTGATGGGGATGGTTACAGAGCAATATAAATGTACTTCATGCCACAGAACTGTACACTTAAGGATGGTTACATTGGTAAATTTTAGGTTATGCATATTTTATGACAATTAAAAAATATCTTGGTTAAGAACTTGGGTTCTGGGTCAAAATGCCAGAGTTAAAATTCTGACTCCATAACTTATTAGCTGTGAGAACCCACACTATTTCCACATCTTAAATTTGAGTTTCTTCACCTAAAAATACTGGAATAAGAACAGTATGTACCTTATAGACTTGTGATGATTAAAGTTAAAAATCAATTTTAAATCGTTTGCACATTGCCTTGTACATAGCACTCAAATGTTAGCCAGTGTGATTTTATTATTATTTATTTACATCTGGATGCACTCTTGAAAGGTTAAATTGGTAGATTTTCCTATGGGTTTTTAGGAATTCACTCCAGATTTAGATATCTTTATTATGTTCTTTCAGTGGGTGATTTCAGTATCCACATCAGCTACAAAGGTAGTTGATCTAGAGATACTGATGAATGGCATGTTTGGTGGAAAAAAAAAAGGTATTGAAAAAATTAGAAAAGTGTCCCTTTATGTTTGGAAAGTGAAATTTTCAGCCATTTTCTTGCAACTGTTCAAAAGTAAGTAGCAAGGAAAACAATACTGAATTTTTAATATTCTGAAGCTTTAGATAGCTTTTCAATTGTTTGGTAACATTTGCTGCATAGTCCAAGAGATGCTCGCCAAATTGCAACTATGGAAAATTTCCTCTAGCTTACATCATGGCCTTCTTAGAAAGCTGGCACTGAGTATGTATCAGCTGACTTAAATAATTCCACAAAACTACTTGTGAAATGTCTCACTTTTACACTCAGAATTATGATTCTTTTGTGAATTATCTTGTGCTTGTGTGTGTGTGTGAGAGAGAGAAATAACAATGAGCTGTGGAGTTGGTGCTTTTTGAAAAGGGTAAACCTGAATAATATAGAGGGGACAGTGTGCCAGGCTTTTTACAAATGATTCCTCAACCCTTCAATGTGGCTACTATCATCAACTGCATTTTAAAGCTGGGGAAATGGGCCCAGAAGTTGCCTGTGTGTGCAGTGAGCTAGAATTTGAGTAGTGGTTGATTTGACTCCAATGCCCATGCTCTTTCCCCCAAACAGAACTCCTTGTCACTTGTTACTGACACTGGAGCTAGAGTCACTTTTGGAGCTGCTGCAGGTTTCCAAGTCATTCTCTGGAACTACAGTTGTCACTGATGGAGTTTAGTGATGGCTCTTTGCTTACCAGCTTGCCCTCTGCGAGGAGGAAAGAAGCTGCTGTTCAGAGAAAGCCAATGCAGGGGCGCAATAAAGCCCCTCTTGCCCAGAAGAACTCCTTCTCTCTTCTGTACGAAAATAGCCCAAATAGCACCTATTAAAGCCACTTGGTTTTGAAAACAATAGTGCCATTGTCTTCAGAAGTCCCTTGTTACAGTTTACTTGTGCTACCTGGGAGTAAGAAGGAGGGACTGAGGTTTCTTCCAGCTCTCTCATTAGCAGTTTAGTTTATCAAGTAAGCTAGTTGTCTCCCAGAAAGCCTAGAAAGACTATCTCATCAAAGACACAGTTGATAAGCAGGTGTCACCAGCTCTCGGTGAGGGCTCAGTGAGGCCTGCAGGTCTGGGGAGGGGTCCTGAAACCCATGTTGTGATGGGGCAGCCTGTGGACCCTGGGCAGACAGAGTGATCCTCAGCCATGGCTGCCTGTAGTAGCGATGGCTTGTTGGCTGCAAGTAACAGATACCAACCTGAGTTCTTATTAGAAGAATATAGAGGCATCTCAGGAAACCATGGAATTACGGAACAGCCAGGCCTCGGGAAGGGAGAAGGCAAGGAAGGCCCTGGGACTACAGTCGCCGTTGGTAGAAGTCCCAGCCTGTAGCAGTCCAGTGACTTGACTTGGCTCCCAATTCCATTGTTTCTTAAGCACCAAGTGAGAGTGACAATATATGCTCAGTTAAGGTATTATTCACAGTTGGCTTAATCAGCAATGTCTGTGTGTGGGGCGGGGAAGGGATGGGTGCAGTGGGAAGGTCACACCACAGAAACAGGAACCCTTCCCATGGGCAGACTAGGCAATTTCCAGAGAAGAGGAGCTGGGGTGACACTGTGTTAGACACCCACCACATATCCCCACAGAAACAGGTCTTATCTGGGGAGTCATTCTGTAGGGGAAGTTGCTTAGAGGCAGTGGTTAAGAGTACAGGCAGACTTGGGCTAGACTGCCAGCTCGACTCTCAGCTCTGCCATTTTCTGGGCAACTTACTTAAATATTCTGTTTGCTTACCTCTAGAGTGGTGATAGTAATTATACTTACTACATGAGCGTTAGGATTGAATGAGTTAATACCAGCAAAGAGCTTAAAACAGTATCAGGCATAGTAAGCCCTTAGTGAGAAATCACTATTATTATCTGGCCTTTGGGGCATCATAATATTTATTGAAATTGCCAAATGAGTTCACCTCACTTTAAAAATTCCCAGTGGGGCTCTTTTAACATGTAATTTTATGAAAGAAAGAGGAGTGTAATTAGATAAACACTTTGTTATGAGATGCTGATTAAGTTTAATTTCAACATAAAGATACAACTTTAGAAATATATGGATATAAAGTACAAAGAAATGAAGTAAAAAAAAAAAAAAGAAAAAAAGAAAAGAAAAACCAAACCAAAAAAGGAAAAAATATGGATGCAACACGAAAAGCACAGTTTGTAAAAGAAAAAAAAAAAGATAAATTGGACATCATTGAAATTAAAAACTTTTGCTCTTCAAAAAGTGCCATTAAGGGAATGAACAGACAAGCCACAGACTAGGAGAAAATATTTGTAAGTCATACATCTGCTGAAGGACTTGTGTCTAGAAAAAAAGAACACTGACAATTCAATAAGATGACAAACCAATTTAAAAATGGGCAGAAGATTTGAAAGACATTTCACTAAAAAGCAATCTGCATGGCTAATAAACACATGAAAAGATGCTCGACATCCTTGGTTTGGGAAATGCAAATTAAAAACCACAATGAGATATCACCATAAATTCACTGGTGCTCCAAAAGGCTGTGCTCCAAAAGGCTGACTTTATCAAGGTCAGGAGATGTGGGAAACTGGAGGCCACGCACATTACTGGTGAGAATATAAATGGTGCACACACTTATGCAAATCATTTGGCAGTGCCTTAAAAGTAAAACAAATTTAGCTAAAGACTCAGCAATTCCTTTCCTAGGTATATACCCAAGAGAAATAAATATGTTCACAAAAAGTTGTAGAAAAATGCTCATAGACTCATTATTTATAATAGCTAAGAAATGGACACAATTGAAGTGCCCATTGTCTGGTTAAGCAAAATGGGTATTATACAATGGAATACTATTCAGCAATGAAAAGAAACAAATTATTGATGTATGCATATCATTGGTGAACCTCAAAAACATCATGAAAATTGAAGGAAGACAGACACAAAGACTATTATCTTGCATGATCCTATTTATATTAAATTTCTGGAAATGGCAAATCTACAGAAACAGAAAAGCAGGACAGTAATTACCTGGCTTAAGCATGGAAGTGGGGATTGACTGCATATGGGGTAAGAGAAAATTTGAAAGTGATAGAAATGTTCTAAAACTATGCTGTAATCACTACTTCATGTACAACTGCATGGAGTTACTATGAAATTGAAATGTATACTTTTTAACAGGTGAATTTTATGGTATGTAAATTATACTTCAATAAGTTGTTTCTGTACTATATTCATTTTGACTGATTTACCAGTACAAAACTATAGCTAAAAATACTTAAGAGTAAATATGTGTTAGCCCAACACTATTTGCTGAACCTCTTTTTGATTCATATTTTATGCCCAATATCCACCCTGTCTCCCCCACCGATGCACCCTAGAGTAGTGACTTCTTATTTTCAGGGTTGATAAATTATGTATAGACAATGTAGTATAAGAGTACTCTGCACTGAGATTCTGGGTAGGAGTCTTTATGAACTGTATTTATATAGCTCTGGGTATGTCCATTCGTCTTTGCTGTTGTACAGATTCAAGCATTACTGGAGTGTAAGAAACCATCCTCCAAGGAAAATTCTCCGATGCTGATTTCTACAGCTGCCTGTGAACACCCAGGAATTTCTTTACTCTCTTTTCAATGTGTTATACTGCCCTAACCTCACAGGAAGAAAACAACTTTCAGGTTAAGTGCTACATCAAAAAGGCTTCTCCTTTTATGAAGAAAAAAAAAATCATTTGCTTGATAGTTACTTCCTGTGTCAAATTATCTAATGTTTTCCCTGACTACAGCCATCTGTGTACTTGTTGTTTGTTTCATGCCAACATGTTAACATAAAGCAATTGGAGGGAACAATATTAATTCATTTGTCCATCCATCCATCATCCATCCATCTATCCATTGATCATCCATCCATCATCCATCCATCCATCATCCATCCATCCATCCATCCATCCATCCATCCATCCATCCATCCATCCATCCATCCTTCCATCCATCCTCTACACGTTCAACAGTGATTTCTTAAGTACCAGCTATGTACCCTGCACTGTGCTATAAATTAGGAATGCAAAAATGAGCAAGATAGTTGTGGTTTCCACCCTCACAGAGCTTAGAGTCTTTTTTGGATAACAGCAAAAGGCCAGCAATGAAGATAGATTTTTTCCACTTTCCAGGCTTTCTTAGGCTGTCGTTGGCTTCTGTAGAGGCTGCACTGCTGATACTGCCGGTGACCCGGTCACTATGTTGTAGCTCTGAGAGTGGAGGCAAGGAGCTCTCAGCTGCTGGTTGTGGTTTGGATCCATTGGCAATGGTCACTTTGGTCACTTTGGCAGACTCCAAAGTGACAGGCTTTGAAGCAGCCTCCATTTTAAGGACAAGTACAAAAGTCTTACAGACTTTTGTCGTGGTAGCTATGGCTCTGCCATTGTCAGGTGCCTCTAGCACCTCTGCAAATTAAACAGAAGAAAAATGCAAGTTATGAGTCTTTTTATGAAAATATACCTCCTGTATTTGTTTGGAAGCACATCAGATCTGTAAGGTAGAGGAGGGAATTCATTCGTTTCTCAAATATTTATATTTCTGTGAATACATAGTAAATCAAAGTTGATTCCAACTCTTGCAGTATTTTCAGCTTAGTGGTACGTGGTAGCTAGGCAATGACATTAGATAACATTGTTTTTAGAAAGGGAAATTAAAAGTAATTTGTGTAGTTGGGACTCAGTGGGGGAGGGATGACAGTAAGTACTTAACCAATTTATAACTAGGACCAAAAGATAGAGTCTCAACCTTTACTTTTGAATAAAACAATACAAATATTTGAAACAAAAATAAATGAATGAAACAAAAATAAAACCCTCAGTGCTTTAGATAATATAAGTGAGTTAAAACCTCATAAGAACATTATATCTGCTGAATAGCATTTCTGGCTTAAACTAACCTTGCATGTGGTGGAGTCTGAAGATTCTTGAGTTAAATAATTTGCAGAACGCCACAGAGTCTGATCTACTTAAATACGCCAGTCACACTGGACTGCTATGGTAATTCCTTTCCTCTTGCCCCTCTCTAGATGTCTACCATTGAAAGCCCTTCCTGTGAGGTCAGGGATGACAAATGCATGGAAGACGCCCAGAGCACCAACTATCTATTAAACCCTCTTCACCACTGAGCCCAGGTATGACCTCAGCATCTCTAACTGCTCAGCAACCCAGGCCCCACTGCCAATCAGCTGCAATTAACACATGAGATGAAACCTACTTGTCACCCTTGGATTAGAGCATGAAAATGGGCATTAACTTGAAAAGGCTCTAGTTAAATGAAAACATGTTGCTTGGCTAGGAAGAGATTGCCTTGACCAAGAGTGAGAGCTTCTTTCCTAGGAGTTTAATACCTGGCCCTAAAGAATCGGGAGAGACAGTCTGAGTAAGAGGAAGACAAGAATGGTGGTGACCAGGTTGGGCAACCTGAAGGGAAGGCAGGGTCAGGGAGGCAGCAAGAGAAGAGTGTGGAAAATTAGAGAAAAGCCAAAGTGGCTTCTTTCAAAATTCCCTGGGGTCATGATGTTCTAGCTGTCTTTTTCTTACTGTCTTGAGCAGTTTGGCGGAGAATGATTCAGAATGAAGGTGACTAACAGTGAGTCACCTGCCACTTCCTGCATTACCTGGACTTTTTTGGAAGCCTTCCACCAAATACTGGATAGAGCAGCCCAGCCATATCCACCTTGTGACAGTTGACAACATTGTGCTTTGAGGCAGATTTGAGTAAGTACAGTCCAACATCCCAGTGAAACTGGAAATAAAACTTTTAGTGATCTCAGAGGTTTGTGGCTTTGCAGTGAATGGCCCGAAGTCGTGCACGTGTAGCCAGCCAAATCTGGGAGCTTTCACTTAAAGTTCTCTGACAAAGTAACTTAATGATGGGGATGATTTTATAGGCTCATATAATAGAATGATAAAGACCATGAAGCAACCTTGCAAATTGCCACTTTCTCCTTTACTGTGTGACATTGAGCAAGTCTTGTTAATTCTTCAATTTCCTTATCTATGAAGTAGGACAATCCTTTTTGTAAAAAGAAGAATGATAGCAAAATTTATTGAATATACACCATCCGCAGGACACTGAGGTTGGCCCGGGGGCGTAATCAAAGATGGAATAAGTGTATACAGTGCTCTCAAGGAATTTAAGACTTAAGAAAAGGAAATAACACAAATAGAACAACAACAACACAAGGCAGACAAAGGGATGGGTCTTAAGAGAAATGGAGGAATTGAAATGTTGGAGGATAGGTCACTGGTGCTTCCCAGTCATCTGACTTTGATTGGAAAGGTGTTCTGCAAGGATAGTTTTTCACTTTCAGTTTTGTTTTTAAGAGGCTGATTCCATTTATTTCATTTTCTTATGCATTATTCATGGAAGAAAAAATAGTGAGTTGGTAAATAGTTTGAAATGAATACATGTATGAAGTTGTGGTATATGTTTTAAAGTTATAAGGGGCTCAACCACAATACATTAATGCTGGGAAAGGTAAAACTTCCTCCGATAGAAGCCGGAGGCCTGGAAGCTAGTCGTGGTATACAGCAAGGAACAGAGCACAGATGTGATGTCTTCAAATCGAACTCTCTGCTCATGAGAACAAAGCCGCCAATGTGAAAGAAATTTTAACCTTTTGTTACTTTAAAAAACATTTACCCTTCTTTGGACTCCAGTCTGAAAGAAGCACTGGAGAATTTTATAACAACTATCTAAAAATAAACTAATCTTCACCAGTCCTAGTCTTTTAGCAGTAGGATCCTAACCCAATTAACAAATCGATTTAAATGGAAAAAATACTGTGATCAGTTTTGGTTGCTCTCTCTTTCCTGATGTTGAATCCCACAGTACTTAGTGTTTCTTTTTAAAAAATATATCTTTATTGATTTCAGAGAGAGGAAAGGAGAGGGAGAGAGAGAGATAGAAACATCAATGATGAGAGAGTCATTGATCGGCTCCCTAGCCGACAACCCGGGCATGTGCCCTGACTGGGAATCGAACCCCGATCTCCTGGATCCTAGGTTGATGCTCAACTGCTGAGCCACGCCCGGGTGGGCAGTATTTTTATTTTTTAATATCTAACTTCAGTCAAGAAAACAAAATTCAGAATGTAGGCTGTGCAATTTCCTAGAGCTTTAATTTTGTTCTTGATTAACACCCTCCTCCCCTATCCAGTGGGCTTCGTATTCTCACATTTTTTCACACAGATTTTCCCTAGAACATGAAGAATGACCCCAAGAGAAGAACCCATTAGCAAGAATTCTCTATCTACATCTCTTCTTACTCGCCGCAAATATGGAGCGATCCACCGTATTTGAAATATACATGTTTAGCCTCAACTCACCTTAAGTACATTGAAAACAAACTTAGTCAAATAGAAATGGAAAACCATGTCACTATTTCATTCAAAATGCTTTTCTAAATTGAGTTTCAGATGGACTATAGAGCTTAACTGCGGTTGTATCGTCATTTCTGATGCATTAAAAGAGTTTAAATAATTTACTGTAAACCACATAGGAACTTAAATAACAGGACTGAAGGAGAGCCCAGAACTGGTGATTTCTAGCTAGAAGAGACACTTCTGCCCTTCTACATGTGACGTCATGTCACATTGCTTGTCTAATTGTCCACACCCACAAGCCTGCAGACATCCTTCCCAATTCCTACTAAGTGATGCATTTTATTGCCAGTGAAACCACTTCCTGTTCTCATTTGCAGGACTAGATTGGTTCTCTCATCCTCAGACCTACAGAATATAGGCCTGAATTTTAATATACTTGATAAGTATATGAACAGTATGTTTTTGCCTCAGTAAAGTGTTTCATTTATTTTTATCTTCAAAGTATTTGATGAACATCTTTATGTATTCATCTTTTAAATTCATTTCTGAGATATTCTTCTATTGACTTGGATGTTCGTGGCTATATCCTTTTGCCTTAGTTTCTAGCTCTTCCCTTCTTCCTTCTTCTCTGCCTCCCTCCCCCCTCCCTCCTTACTTTCCTCCCCCCTTTCCTTCCTCCGTTCTTTCCTTGCTTTTGTGGGATTTGTATCATTTGATAAAAATCAAGTTATAAAATTAGAAATCTAATAAGGATCTCAGATGCCTAAATATTTTCCCCTAAAATGTGACTGATCTTGATTCTGTGTTCAAGCTTAAGAGTCAAGACTAAATTATTTGGTATCAAAGGCAATAACAAAAGTCTATTTACCAAATGTCAGAAGAAAAAAGTCAGTGGGTGAAATACCGTCTCTCTCTCTCTCTCTCTCTCTCTCTCTCTCTCTCTCTCTCTCTCACACACACACACACACACACACACACACACACACACGCACACTGCCAGCTCACTTGATAAATGGTTGGCAATTTTTGTGGTGAGTACTCTAGGGTGTGCTATTTAAAACAGACCTTATTTAAAGCTTCTTTGCTTAAAGTAGGTCATTCTATACTTTCCAACATTCAGATACAATATTCTCTATGAAATTTAGGACTTTTGAAAAATTAAATTCACTTTATCAAATAATGTGTTGATCAGTTTCTTATTATAAATCTCTTTGAACACTTATAAGGCTGAAAAAAATATACCTTTATCAGCTTTCTCTTCTAGTTCAAGCAACTTATTTTGAGTCTAGGCCCTGAAGATAGATTGAAATCTGGACCCTGCTATTCTCTACCTACACGACTTGGGCAAATTACTTAATCTTGCAGTATCTTAGTTTTGTCATTTGTAAAATGGGAATAATTACAGGACTCGGTTCATATGCAGTTGTGAGGATTAATTAAATAATACAATAAAATATTTAGCACAATACCTGGTCCTTAATCAGCATTCATTCTTACTGTTGTAGCTGTCTTCACTTACATTAGCAGCCTCAGTCCTTAGTATTACCTTGTGAGGCAGGCATTATTGCATCTTTTTAACAGATGAGTAAACTCATAACCAGTGACGTTTAGTAACCCACCTCAAGTCACCGAACTCTTCACCAGCAGAGCTGATAGTTAAACTTCACCTATGTAGTTCCAGAGCCTTTCTCTGCATATAAATCATTCTAGGACATTTTCTGTGTGATTGTTGACTTTTAGGATAAATCAGTAAATTTGAATTTATCAAATATTCAACAGCCAATGAATTCCAGTAACAGAAATATTTGTAGCCACTCAAGTTTTTATTTTATGGGAAAGAAACAGATAATTAAAAAAAGTTAATTTACAGGAAATTTTAGCTGACTAAGAAGGAGGGGAAGAAAGGAGAAGGGATAGGAGGAAAAACACACACACACACACAAATCTCCAGGTGTATTTCAAATTTGGGAAAGATTCAAACCAATCTCATACCTCATTTACATTATGCAAAATTATTTTGGAGGCATCGCAATGTGACTCGAAGAACACAGGCTTCAGAGTCAGAGTTCAGTTATTTGAATTCCAGCTCTGCTGACTTAGAGAGACTGAACTTGTTTCCTTATCTCTAAAATCAGAGTAATAGTAAGTTTGTTAAGAAGGTTAAATGAGACCATGTTTGCGAAATGCCTGAAATAGCACTTAGGACAGATATGATGCCCAGTGAATGGCAGGCTTTCACAACATAGGCAGCTTTTATAATACTTTTTGAGGTTGTGTAAGTCTCCTTGAAGATAAAGTCTCCTTAATAATGTTAAAGAATGTTTGATATCAGTGTAATCCCAACATTGCAGAATTTTAGAGGTGGATGGTGAATTAGAGAGCTTTTTAGTTCCATTACATCATTTTATGTTGGAGAAAACCAAGACCCAAATGGACAAAGGGAATTGCCCAAAATCACACAGCTAATTATAATCAGAGTTGGGACTAGAACCTGACCTCTTAATTAATGGTTCTCCTAATATTTTTAAAGTTGTGAGTGAATGATTACACCACTTGAGCAATAAGTTATGAAGTAGGAGTATGTGCGAACAGAGTTTAGAATTCCATTCAAATAACATCTATAATAAAGTTAGACATATATATAATGATAGCCATAATTATTGTGCATCATGGTAACAAGGCATAAATGGTAAGTAGCACATATTAAGGGTCGTTGTAATTATTTTGTACAACCAAAGCCTTGAAAGGGAAAAATAAAATGAAGAGCAGGGAAACTGCCCTGAGGGCCTCTTTGAAGGTCTTGAATCTGTTACTCAAGGGCCTTGGAAGCTGTGTTTTTCCGGAAAAAGGCAGGCAGCTGAGAAGTGGTTTTGGAAGGAGGAGGGACAAGAAGTTCCCGTGACCTCTTCTTTCCTTGGGAGGAGGGAAAAGAGCTCACCTCCTTTCCTACTGGTGGGAGAACCAGCTACTATTCTCTTTTTACACCAGCTTCTAGCTTGGATCGGGAGTTTTAGTTACCAGAATCCAACCCTTAGCAAACAATGCCGAAGGCAACACCCAGAGCAGAGTGATGGAATCATTGCTTTTAGCAAAACTACCACCTGCTTTCTATTAGCACTGTGCTCTGATTTCTGACACTTTAGTCGTTGCACTGACACACTGAGGGTCTCACAGAACACCTGGCTCGTGGAGCACCCCACCTCAGCCACGTGAGAGGACCTGGCTGCATAATTACCCCACAGTCCTGGAGAAAACCCTAGGCTTCCCAACTCCTTCTTTTCTTCCTCCCAACAGGAGCGGAGGAGACCTATCAGGAATCTCAAAGATGTGCTTGAAGGAAAGGCTCTTGGCTCAAGGGTATTTTCTCGGTCACTAGGTTTCCATCAGAAATCTACCTGGAGGGTTCCCTGAGCTAGGATATCTTTCATTTACACCTGGAAGAGATGCGTGTAATCAGATTGGTTTTCTGATACTTATACTGAGGAAAAGGGATTTCTGAGGAGGGTGGGGAATTGAGGGAGGAGATGTATAAAGGGTACATTTTTGAGTGGTGGGCATTTTAGGGGAGAAGAAACCTTTACTGGGGGCCCTGGAGGGGGACTTTGGTCAGCCAGATAGCAGGATGAAGGGAAAATGTGCCCAGAAAAAGGGAGGTGCAAGTGCACAGAGAAGGAAGTGAAGTTCTAAAGACAAATGTCATGTGCACTACAAAATCTCTCTGGAACCTCTCTTTACCTTGCATATCTTCTTCCTCTACTTAATAAAAAAAATAAATAAATAAAGGGAAAAACCCCAGCTGCTATTGAAGTCGGATGAAGTCCCTGACCTACGCCATTCCTGGAGACGCACCGTTGCCCACTCAGGGATGATTCATACAGAGGTCTTTGCAGAGATGGGCCCAGGATGACCTTCGGGCAGTGGGTGAATCTATTTCTTCAAAAGAATGAAGGTGTGCTCTGCCCATGTCTGGGTGCAGTTGAGCTGGCTCTGTCACCTAGTGACATTTCCCCAGCATCTTGCTACTTGGGCCTAATTGGCACTTACGCTCACTCTTTATTCGGGTCACCGGGTCGGTGTGTGTATCTAAGTAGGACACGGGGAGGACAAGGCTGGGACTCACTATAGCTCTGCACTCGGCCTCCTCTGAGCTGCATTGCTTGGGCCTGGTGATAGCTGTAGCTCCTGGCCACCTTGCTGTTCCTTTTGTCACTCAGGTTCCCATTTTGACTGCTCTTTCTTTATTCCCCTTTTTCCTGCCACCACCCGCAGTGCTGTCTGCTCTGATGTGCTCAGCATTGCTGCTCTTGCCCAGCTGACCCAGGAGTTAGATGAGACATTTGCTCCTGAATAGTGATGGCTCTTCCTGTCAACCTTGTCTAACTTTAAGTGGAGAATGGACCTTTAAGTGGTTTTGGAACTGAGAAGACCTAGGTTTGCATCTTAGCTCTTCCACCTAGTAACCCAGTGACTTTGGGCAAATTATTTAAGATTTGGGACTTCGTTACTTTATTAAATAATTGGAGATGATAATGCCTTCTTCACAGTATTGTTATGAGAAGAAATAGGGGTATTTTATAGAAGATATCTGGCAAATAGTAGGTACTTAATTAATGGGTGACTAAGATCATTATTAAAATGGGCACATTTCTTTTGGCCAACAGGAGATAGCTCAGAATTCCTGAGATGGGCATGGGAACCAGGACACTCCTCACGACCTCATTATCGTTGGTTGGTGATTTATGGATGGTTTCCAGGGTAATCTCTGTTCCCAGGGAATGTAGCTAATTTCAAGATCTTATTTCTGTATATTCCAGATAATGGGATTTTATGGAATTTTTTTTTCACAACTAACAAATTAGTAAATTATTGGGCTGTTGAATTTTTTCTTAATGTATCCAGCTTAAGCACAGAAATAGCTGGCCTTTCTAGAACTGGGCTGGTGGCTGTAGGGACCAAAGACAGTGTAACTGTCTCAGGTATATTTAGTTCCTTGCCAGTAAGGTAATCCTGAGAGAGAACTGTATTATTCGGGCTGCATGGCCCTATTGCCTGAACCCAAACACAATGGCACTGAGTCTGTGGCCATGCTGTACACAGCCAGGGAATTGTTGATTTGAAATCCACTTCTAAGATATGCTTAAAGAAGGATGGTGGGTTCCAGCCCTCATCTTTTTTGAGGAAAGGCAGAAAAAGAGTTCCTCAGAGCAACAGCATGTTGAGGAGGAGCTCCTTACTGTGGCATGCATTCCAAGATAATGTCAAACTGAACTGATACCAGTATTGATAGCCAGACCAACATCAATGCACATACTAATAGCAACACTCTATTACAGTAATTCTATTTCACTTAGTATAATGCTCTCCAGGTCAGTCCATTGCTGTTGCAAAGGGTAAGATTTTACTCTATTCATTCTGATATCAACACTAGTTCCAACATTATTAAGTGCCAATGCTAGTACTTCTATTTCTGATGCAAACTGTCACTTACTGAGCATTAAGTATATGCCAGACAACATGCCAAGAACTTTGTAGGTAACATCACATTTAGTCCTCACAAAAAATTTTTCATGATAAAAATATATAGTGCTTAGATATACCAGGCACTGTTCTAGGTGTCTTACAGTTATTTACTTACTTAATTCTCACTACAAGTCTAAGAGACAGGTGCAAATATAATTCCTATGGATGAAAAAATTGAGGATCAGAGAGGCTAAGTAACTTCTTCAGGTTCACACAGTGAAATATGTGGCACAGCCAAGATTTAAAATAGGTTTCTCTGACTCTAAATCTGGCATTGTGTGGTGCTTTTGTGTGCTTAGAATTGCCAGGACACATTTATAATTTTTTTGTATGACCTCTGCATCTATTAATGAAATTTGTGATAATAAATTGTCTCAGCAGAATGTATCATTTTGTTAAAAGTTCATTTTGCCCTCAAATTTTGGGCCACTGGAAACTACCTTCTAAGTCAGAAATATTGTCTCTTGATTTTTCTTAATTTCACCAAACTGATTAAATATAGGCTTCAAAAATTACTCCAAGGCTGGGTTAAGGTCTGTTTTTATGGATAACACTGAGACTGTCTTTTAAAATCTCCTATGGTGTTGATAAAATTTTAAAACATGTTCTTTGCAATGAGCACTCCATCATATTTTACTTGTGTATGTCTCTTTAATAGTAGACAAAGGCACTAGAACTATTTCCTTAAATTGTTCTCATTAGGCACACTTTATTGTAGAAATTTCTTTTATTAAATTGGATTTTGGAGAGTGCTTAAAGCTTAATGTTTATGGGGAATTTTCAAAGGAATTTGATTTTTAGTATTATTATTATTTTAGTTTCACATTTGATTTTAGTGTTCCGAAGGATGTCCCAAATAAGGCCTTTGAGACTGAAGTCTTTTATCTGCAGATCTGCCAAAACCTAATCTGTACAGAGTAGATGCATAGCCAGTTTCCTGGGTCTCAATCCTCTGCTAAAGAGATCTTTGAGCCGCTAGCTGGTAGTTAATTTTTCCTTTAATCCGTGCATTGGCTATAACTGCAATCTGATGTCATTTGTCATTTTGCAGTGGAATTACCATTTTAAAATCTCAGCCTTTCTGGATGACAGTGGCTGGAATTAGATATCCATGCAGTACAGCTTTCATAAGGTTCTTAAACTGTGAAGGGTGCTAAAACCCAGGACCAATCCCATTAGGCATTAGTCATATCACAAACCAGAACTCTTATGTGGTCTCTTATGCAGAATGCGGAAATCGCAAGGATTCTTTCATGATTTAAAGCAGGATTCATAGACTTAACCTGGGATTCACATACTCCCTAGGCATCTGTGTTTAGAATTAAAGGGTCCATGAACTTGATGTGGAAAAAAAATCCATATGTTGATTTTTTACCAATCTGTAGATGAAATTTAGTATTTTCTTTCCTTATAAATGTAGGCCAGAAACCACAATCACATTACCTATTGATAATACCATGATTCTGACTCTGATAGAAATTTTAGATATTTTCCTTTTATATTACAATTGTTACTGATATCACTGATATGTTGTAAGTTCTCCTTTACCCAGCTTGAGGGGGAAATCTAATTTGTAAAAACACACTGACTGAACTCAAGTTTTTATTCTTAAAGATACATACAAGAGAATGTAGCTTTTACTCTTGAACATTTAATATGGATCTAACAATATATCCAGAAGTTGACTCTGTGATGTGGGATGCTATAAAATATCATTTATTCTCCTACTTTAAAGTCATGGTAATTATTGGACATACTGCAACACTTGAAATTTAATATTTTAATAAAGAATCACATATATCACAATATCAAATTCAAAATATATGTTGATAACTGTATTTCAATATAATTAGCTTGCAGTCCCATTAGGGGTATATGGCACAGATTAGGTTAAGAGCCCCTAGAGAGTTGGTACAAAGGTGTGAACCGAGGTGAGCTGTGGTGTTTCTATGCACTGTGTTAAGTAACTACCCATACACAAGGTTGCCTATGTTGTAAGTTCTCTTTTATCCAGCTTGAGGGGGAAACCTAATTTGTAAAAACACACTGACTCAACTCAAGTTTTTATTCTTAAAGATGCATACAGGAGAATCTAGCTTTTACTCTTGAACATTTAATATGATCTAACAATATATACAGAGGTTGACGCTGTAACTTGGGACAGCTATTATCTTGAGATAATCACTCCTTTCTTTTATTACTCATTGGTGAAAGCATTTATTTAAAAGAACATAACCTTAAAATAGAAATAATTCAGGAAAATTATGTGTATCGGTTAGGATTAAGACCCGCTGCATATAATTGAAAACCCTAAATCACAGTAGCTTAACCAAAATAGATATTTATCTATTTTTTTGTAAAAAAAAAAAAAAAAAAGCAGTTCAGAGGTAAGAAGTTCAGGAGCAGCACATCTCTGTGAAGTCACTGAGACAGGGTCTCTCTCACGTTTTGCTACTCCATTCTTCAAAAGTGACATCTAGTCTTATAATTCACTATAGCTGATTGAGCCCTGGCCATTATATCTGGACTCAAGTAGCAGATTTGAGAAGACAGATGTTCAATTTGGGACACCTTGGATTTGAAGTGCCTGACACCCAAGGGAAAGTGTCCAGGAAATGATTGGAAAGGCTGGCTCAGAGCTCAGGGTAATTGCCAGGTGGGAGGGATGGGATCAAGAGTCGACTGTGTATAAAATAATGGGCGCTAAAGCCAGGGGTGTGCGGGAGATGACCCAGATAGAGTGAGTACCATTAAAAGAGGGCCCAGGAGAGAACCTTGGACACATTAACAAAACTAATTTTTCCCCCAACAGAAGGATACAAATGTTCTCCCAATTGAGTTAACTTCTTTTTAGCAGCCTTTTCTGTAAATAAGCCATTCACACTTCTGCTCATATTTCGGTGACCAGAACTTAGTCACACAGCCCCACCTAGGTTCAAGGGAGAATGGGAAATGTAACCTCATAATTAGGTATATTTTTGCCTCCAATCAAACTGGGGTTCTATTTGTAAAAGAGAGAAGGGAATGCCACTAGATAACAGCTGTGATCCTGTGACAGTACATACATGGGAACTGAAGTATACACTGAATCTGTTTCGGAGACATACTCAAGAAAGGGCACTGGACTAGTGGGTAGATGTGCTGCATCCGACTCCCGCCTCTCCCTTTCATCTAGAACATCATAAGCAAATTACTTAAGTTTCTTGAAGGTTTATTTTTTTTCATTTTTAATGTGGATATGACCATTCTTTGCCTTTTTGCTTTCTAATTGTTGTGAACTTTAACTGAGGCAGTGCTTTTGAAAACACTTTTACAACTATAAAAACATTGCATAAATTCAAGGGTCTGTATGTTGTGACTTCAGGATGCCTGAGAGCTATAATCAGAGATGAGTAGGCTCAGCAGATCTCCCAGTAAACTAATCACACCTAGACACCAAGAAACAATCCCATTTCTATATTGACTTGTCAACTTCTGATAATGCATTTTCTAAGTTTAGGTAGAAATTAAACTATTGTGTCATCAGTTAAATGATGACAGCTACATGTACTATAACTGTGATATGGGTAAAGAAAGTAATTGTCAATGATAGTATCATATCTGATGAACTATGTCTTAAATGAAAGTCTTGGTCACTGTTGAGAAGACAGAATCGACTCTAGCTGGTAGAAGCAGAATAGAATGTATTGCTAGGTTTAAAATGGCTCACAGGATCATTGGGGATGGGTAGCTGAAGAAATAGGCCCTAGGTTGAGCTCCCATGGACAACTCCCAAAGCCCCCAAAGGGTCGCACTGCTGCTTCTGCTATAATCAAGAAGCCATCTGTTAAATCTAGAGTCTCGTTTGAGGTCCTGGCTCCAGAGTGACACTGCTGCAGCCTCAGTCAGATCCAACTTGATCCACACCAAAACGGTGCTTCTTGCTCTTTCTTGCCTACTTAACTCCATTGCAAAATCATTTCCCACATGATTGCATCTGATTGGTGGATCCTCACTAACGCAGAACCCTAGCTTCAGAAAAGTCTAATAAGTACAGTTTTTGCCTTTACTTCCTCTGCTAGAAGAATGTTGAATATATGTTGTATGTGTCAATTGTCCATCCACTCTGTCAGAATAAATTTTAAATTTTATGTGTACCTATGAAATGGAAATTGCTATTTGAGGCCCCAAAACACTGGCTACATGTCTTAGAAATTAAGTGATTTCAATGCAACACAATTTATTTAGGGCAAAGGAAATTCATTTAACTCAAATGTGGATTGAATGAAGAGGCAGAAAGCATAGGAAACGTTCATGTACCTATATCTGTAGCATGTTATTCTTAAGTTACATTTGTACCAGCATTGAACCCAAGTTAGGCATGTGGATATTTCTTTAAGAATATTATTTGCTCATAAATATAAATTTCTTGTTAGTCCCATTGATTAGGGCCAGAATAACTTACTCATTGTAATGTATTTACACACCATGATGAAACCACAATAATTAAAGTTCAACATGTGCATGGAGATGATCTAATGAAATTTTATTGACTAGGAGAGTTAGCAATAATTATCTTTCTGCTTGAACAGCTTAGCTAATAAAACACAGGCATTCAAAACTAAGAATGGGCTAGAGTCATATAAAAATGACCAGAGTTCTTAGTGATTCTAAAAATATTGTGAAAAAATATGTATTCATCAGAGTGAGAAGATATTTTTGTTGTTGCAGGCCAGATCAGCTTCTGAGAAGGGCAGATTCTCAATTTAATAATGCAGAACTTCCCCCACAATAAAACCATGACTTGTTACTGAATGTGTATTAAAGAAGCAGACAAAGATGGTCAATGAAAAAAGCGGACTGACATTTCTAAATACTACTTCGGCAGGGCTTATGGAGAAGGTAAGAGAGAAGGGAAGATTGAAAGGCAATGGGGCAGTGAGAATATCCTTCCTAAAACCTGTTTTGTTTTTCCCTAAAAGAATGGTTCTCAAACTTTTGTTCTTAAGGTCCTCTTAAATTCTTAAAAATTATTGAGACCCTTAAAGAACTTTTGTTTATGTAGCTTATATCTATTAATATTTACTATATTCAAAATAAAACCCAAGGAATTTAAAACTATTTTAAATAACAATAATAGACTTATTGCATCTTAACATAAAGGTTAGTTGCAATATAAACCCATATGAGTGATCTATTTGTACTTTGAATAAATCTTTTGCAAATTTTGATTTTGTAACATCAGTCATGGGTCATCTGGAAAATACTAGTTCACTGAATTATGCAAATATCCCAAAGGTTGACACAATATATTATACAGTATTTTAAAAATTACATTTGTTAATGCCACCATTCATGTCATTGGAAAAGTCTTTAAGCATGGGGGAGCTGTCAAGTTTAATGTGGTGAATGTAAATTTTCCATGACTCTAATTTTTACTTTAACCTTGAATTGTATCATTGTGAACAAATACTGTTAGGTGTTTTCCTTGAAGTGACAGGCTCACTTCATTCATTTCTGAGACAATGTCTGCCATATGCTCAGATCTAAATCATCATGGTTTTTCTGTCAGTTGTTCTTTTGAATATAAATGTGGTCCATGAGAAAAAATGTGGTTTGTTCAGCCTTGCATCTCAAACAGTTGTACAAGTGCCTTTTTTAGGGACATTCATTGGACTCTGGTATACAGAAGTGCTTTATGTGTATTTCCCATTTCATCACACAAAATGTCCCCAGAAGTAGAGATGTAAGAAATGATTACTTTTTACTGCTTCATAGGCACATTCTTAAGTGATGGCAGTATTAGGGTTTTTTTTTGCTGTGAGTGCCTGGTGGTGAGAAACCATGACTACTAACTAGTACCTAGTACAGTTAGTGCCACTTCCCTGATTTGCTCTAAGGTGCCAGCAGTTTTGTCCAATGTCCTTGCAACTATCAGTAGGGTGAAAAGGACAGATAATGCCTTGGTTTTGTCCTGAAAATAAATGTGATCTCCTGGATTCTCTGAAATACTCCTGCAGTGGTATTTGAATTGATGATTCCCAGGTCGGTCTCATATTGGAACCTGTGGTAATTGTTATTGGCAGGGACATTTGGGTTTGCAGTGAGAAAGCCACCATCTCATGTTAGCGCCAATGCATGAAATATTGAAAGAAACTTAGATTATTATTTGGATATCATTAACATCAATCATGACTTGCTACCTTAGGAACACTGCTCCAAACAAAACTTACTAGTTTAAAAAAAACCCTTAATTTTGTTAGTGTTTCCAAGGTTCTCTCCTCGGCCCTCTTGTAATCGCATACACTCTTTCCAGGCCATCTCGGTGACACCTTTGGCTTTCATTTTGTACACAGATGACTCCTAGTCCTGTACCTCCCACCAGGCAGTTCCCCTGAGCTGGCATTACTAACCATTTTTCTGGCACCTTGCCTTGGTTGTCTTCAGGTACTTCAAATTCGAAATGTCCTGAAGTGAACATCTTTCTTCTCAAATCTATTGCCCTTGGTCCTCCCAGGTGCCCAAACCAGAAACTAGGAGGTCAATCCTAGGCTCTCCTTTTCCCAGCTCCATAACTAACTGATCCTCAGATCTTGTTGGCTCCATTTTGTCTTTGGATTATCCTGCTAATCTGCAGCTCCATTCTAAGTGCCTGGATAAGCAACTGCTTCTGGTATCCTAACTGGCCTCTCTGCTTTAGGTTTGCTCTACTACAATCCATTCCTTTTTACAGATATTCTTCTTACTAATAGTGCTTTTTACTAAAGCCAAAAATGACTATGTAGCTCCTCTGCTGAAAATCCTTCATTGGCACCTTTAGGATCAAAGAAAGACTCCTCAGCAGGATATAGGATCTTTCCATAGCACTCTTGTCTCTTTTCGAGTCTTATTTTCCAGTAAACCCTCTGTGTTCCCAGTCACAACATTCTGCCTACAGTCCCTTCAAAGTACCATATACTTTTTCCTACCTTGGTGATTTTGCCCATGCAGTTCCCTCTGCATAGAAATATTTCCCCTTTCCTTTGCCTAGCTGTATCACACTTATTCTTCAGTATTCAGGGTAAGTACTCAGCGGACACGTCCTGACTGTTGAATATAGGTCCTCCAGTATATTCCCACAACTCCTTGAACATAGCATAGTGCTTGCTACACTATATGGTTATCATTGATTTTCTTGCCTGTCTCCTCTGGGACACAATCTCTTAGTACACAATTTGTTCTGTAATGTTCATTTCTTTCTTCGGTGCCTATATTGGTGTTGGGCACAAGGGAAAAAAAAAAAAAAAGGAACTAATTAAATTGAATAACATATTTTAAAATTAAAATTTTTATGTCTTCACATTTTTTAGAGGGGAAGTAGCTATGTGATTCTATATCAGCATATTTAAAGAATTATGGCATAATAATGCTACATTTTTATACAATATAATTTCACAGTTTTTTTTTGTAGATTTAATTGGTTTTCAATTGGTTTCATCCACCTACCTCCTTTGTGGAAGAAGCACCATGAAATGAATAGTAAAGGGTCCTTGAGTTTGGATTTGGTCAGTAAGAAAATTACTTGTTTTTGCATAAATGTTTCCCTTTCAATTGGGATCAGCCAAAGTACTGCTGTGCAGTAGTTTCCAGCTGCTTGAGATGGGCTGGGTAGGGTAGAGTTTAGGTTGGGCAAATTTTACCACTAAGCTGAATCCTAGAGAGAGGACAATCCAGAAGGTGACGAGTGTCCTTTGCTCTTGCATATCAGGAAAGGTCGGTTGATAGCATTCTTCTGGAGATCAAGGCACTCATGATTGCCATGACTCAGGCCTTAGGTTACTTTCACCTTATATTTTCTCAGTTATGGCTGAACTGCAGCTATCAAGAGGCAAAATTAGGAATTGAATCAGTTCTACCAGGAATTGATTGATGTTGTGAGAACCATATTCGGAAAAGCTTCTTGGAGACTCATGAAGTGAAGTGGGTGTACATCTGAAAGAGTATCATTAGAAGAATCTCATAACCTTGTTTTCGCCTGTGAATTTTAGAAACAAACAGAAATATTTCTTGAATGTAGAGTCTTCAACATTTCACAGTTCAATGCTTATGCTTATAACTTACTTTAGCAACTTGGACCTATCCATTGCAGACTCCTACTCAAACTCAAAGACCTCTCATGTGAAGCAGAAGTGAATCTAATTTCAACAATGTTTCTGACTTATCACTGGGAGGGCCCTGGTTGTGTTGACTGTGGAAATCTTTTGATATTTCAGAAAACTTCTTATCACAATCTTTTCTTTGGCCTCTTTTCTTCCTTTCTCTCCCTTAAAAAAAAAATTGTTTATGTTGGCCGCTCCTTTCTTTATGCTTATGGTCACAAGACTACTAAAATATGTTTTGTCCATACCTTTATTTAGTTGATACACTGTTTTACTCAGAGCTAGATCTTTGCCATAGTAAATACGTAATTTTATTCCAGGATATTTGAAAACAAGGTTCCTTTCATTTTCAAGGATAATCAAATTTCTCATTAACCTTATGGTTTCTATGCAATAATATATGTTCACTTCTGTTTTGGTCTGGGTGTGGTTAAATGTACATTCTTTTACTCCCCCTTTAAAAAGAATCTCTAATGAGTTTTTGTTTTATCAAATGTGTTTTCTATGATATTGTTGTTGGTGGTATAATCTTCTAAATACAGAATAAGGCCTCACCTGCCAGGACCTCTGTCAAATCACATCTCAACATTATTTTCATAATTTTACCAAAAAATTTTCTTTGCCTTAATATAATCCCTAAATATAGATTTTGATTCCCCAACACACTTTATTTTCTGTGCTTATGTATATCAATATGTTCAGTTTCCATATACTGAATGATTTATATGACTATTTAAACAATGTGATCATAAAATGTCAAACAATGTCACAAGAGGAAAATATATAGAACTTGAGTCTCTCTGCATTTCATTGTGTTATTGATTTAACAGTAATCTCATTAACTGTGCTACTTTCCAAAGTGACCATAAACATCACTTCATAATACTAAACAGAGAAACTGTCCTTTGGAAACGAGTACAGATAATTTTCAGAAAGGACACAGTCATTGTAAAGCATGTTTTAGCTAGAAGCTAAAGCGAATATAAGCTGTGAAAGAGCCAATAAAATGTAAAAAGAAAAGCATTTGCAAAATAAATCTTATGCACTTAGGGAAGAGCTGTATGACATTTCCTTTTGCTGTTGTAATGGTATACTATTTGGTTGACCAGCTGGCCAGCCAGCCCCTAAAGCCTTCATTTCCTGTTTTGCAATTATAGGACTACAAATTAATGCATCTCCAGTGCTGAGCAATGACATTTTGGATCATTTAACTAACTTCTTTGTACAGGTTACCTTCTTTTATCAGCACCATAAAAACGAGACTGACGGCAGCATTTATAGTAACTGTGAAGAGTAGTCTAATAAGCTGGTGAGTCATGAACTCATTCTTTCCTGTTGCCCAGCATTTCTTGAAAAGCTGAAAGGTTGGAGAAAAATGAACCATACATTCTGTAAACAGACAAAGAAATGTGGTGATAGGTAAACTCTGACAATATGAAAGCTAGGGTGAGAAATCATTTGTTCACCATATTTTAAAATTAAGAAATCCACTGCATGACAGTGAGGCTCAAATGTATGTAATCAGGTAGAATCATGATGGACATCTGGCAAATATAGTAAAAATCATCTGGAGCCATAAAAACCTGTAGAATTTTTTCCTCTTAGAATATTGCCTTAGAGGCAGTTTATTTTAAACTATCCTTGAATAGTATTTTAATAATTTAAGAAAGATGATGTTAGGTTATTAAGTTAAAATTTTTTGTGTTGAGACTATTGTAACACTCAATGAATGAATAATATGTATATGATTTGTGCTCTGCCATTGAAAGGACTGGCATGGTAGAGCCTTCCTCTTTTGTTTTAGGGCTTCAATTGTTAGGTCGGATAGTATGGGAGAATTAACTGCATACTTAATAAATTCTTCCTGATGGGATGATGCTTTCATACAGGGCGGGGTGAAGTAGGTTTACAACTGAGAGTACTTGAAACACAGAGTTTATCTTTGTATTATTATTTATTAATTATTATATGGAAATATGAACAACTGCAAACCTACTTTTGCCACACTCTGTATGTGAAAGAAAAGAGAAGAAAAAAAAGAAAAGACTAAATATATCACACTATGAACATTAACTAGCCATGATTTCAAGAGGAGTCACTCGCCTTTGGATCATCCAAGCATCCACTCGGACACACCTACATATTTTACTCTCTCCTGTTTAATCTGGGAATGCCCTCTTTCAGCAAAACACAAAGGAATATAATGTTTGGACCCTAAACAGTGCTATGATTCTCAAGTCTAACACCTGGGAAATTATTTTTCTTCTTGTAAACTGCTTCATCAAGTATCCAAATTCTTCATGGGAAGTGGTGGTATTTTTCTCAGAAGTACTTACTCCCATTATGCCTTCAGTGTTTCTTTCCCTTTTCATGTTTCCTATTTATTTTTATGCCACCCTATCCACAGTGTTTTGCTGCTTGGAACCCTGTGTCTAGCTCTATACATGCTAGCAGTCCTAGGCTCAGATCTTTATTTCCCCCGATGGACTGAGGTGTGGTATCCTCCCAAATCTGCAGCACTAATATATACTAAACTCTCTAAGTGTCCCTGGACAAAGCATGAGTATCACCTGGGAAGTTATTAGAAATGTAAATTTTTGGTCCCAAGAATTTGGGGATTTCTTTTTATTTTAATTTTAATTTTTATTGATTCTAGAGAGGGAGGAAGAGAGAGAGATGTGAGAGAGATACATTGATTGGTTACCTGCCCTGCTCCTGTATGTGCCCAGACAAGCGACTGAACCCTCAACCTATGCATGTGCCTTGACGGAGAATTGAACCTGCGACCTTTTGGTGCATGGGATGACTCTCCAGCCAACTGAGCCAAACCGGCCATGGCTGGGAATTTCTTACCCCTAAGAATAAGAAACTCTGGGCATGGGGCCCAGAAATCTGTCTTTTAATAGGTTAAAGCCCTCTAGTGATTATAATGCATGATAAAAAGTGAATATTTATGTTTTAATAAGGGGTAATATCTTCACCCAAAGAAATTCATTTTTTTTGGTAGTGGAATTCAGGTTATCAAAGACAAAGGGAAGTTATTCTACTGTCTTCAGATTTTAATACTAACTAACTCCACCTGTGCATAAAATGGATGTTGCTTTGGTCCAAATGCTAAAATAAATCACTTAAAGCTGCAACAAATCAGATGGTAGGCAAGTAAGAGTGAATATAGTTGCATAGAACTAGGTTGGAGAAGGCTTGGTTTCAGTTTGTTGAGGTAGAAAAAAGATTGAAAGGAAATTTGCCACTGTTTTTGCAAACATAGGCAAGCTTTGTTCTTATTTGCTATATCTTTTTGCATTTGATCTTAAAAGATTACAAGAATGGCTACAAAGCCTCTAAAAATTAAAAAACTCATTTTACTACAAAGAAATTGTTATGCAGTAGCTTTAATGTTGAACTTGAACTAGATTTCAGACTGCATACTCTTATTAACTTTCTTGGTGGTTTTATGTAAATGAATTAATTTCGTCCCTCGATTTCACTTTCAATTGTAGATATTTTCAATCTATGAGTATAGTATGGGGATAGAGACTGTTAATAAAAAACTATGAAAAATGTTTTTATAATACTTGATTCTTTCTAAAATATGATCATGGTACAGTGTGCATATCGTACTGATATAACTAAAGCATGCTTTCCCTTTTGTGCTTTCTCACTGATATCACTGTTAACTGAAGTTAGATTACCTTAGGAAACTTAAGGGGTTACATGAATTATATATTGGTCATACTATTACCATGGTTGAGAATTTAGGTATTATCTCCAGCTCCGATTGTGTATTGCAATGATATGTAGATTAAAAATGTGTAAATGCCCAATCTTGTCAATAAGAACAAATGCCTAGGCAACACCGATGGTTGGTCGTTTCATGGGAACCAATCCCCCCTCCGTCCTTTTGCGGGGGCATATGGTGGGCACACGCTAGGAGGCTTATGAATGGAATAATGGAATACCTCATTAAAATAAAAGCAGAGTAAACAGAAAGGCTTTACTTAATCATTAGCTAAGAATGTGAATGACATTTAGCTCTGGGAAGACGTATTGGAGGGAGCAGAAAAAAGTGATCACTTAAGTGATCAAGAATATGAGGATCCCTGAGGGTTTCACATAGACCTTACTTACAAAGTCCAGTGTGATAGTTATTTGATCGCACTTGTACCTGCTTCTGAAACGGTCTTCAGAATTTATTTTTTTATTTTTAATTAAAAAAATATATATCTGTATTGATTTGAGGGAGAGAAAAGGAGAGGGAGAGAGAGATAGAAACATCAATGATGAGAGAGTCATTGACCGAGCCCGCAACCCGGGCACGTGCCCTGACCGGGAATCGAACCCTGATCGCCTGGATCCTAGGTCTACGCTCAACCGCTGAGCCACACCCCGCCAGGCTGAAAGGGTCTTCAGAATTTAAAGAGTAGTTTGAGGAGCAGGGAAGAATGAGAACACAAAGTTTCCCAGAAGCTGGCAAGGTGGTGACAGGGGCTCTGTGATTGCCTTTAGTTGTCTTGTATGGAGCTTCACATAAGGGTCCAAAGCTACTGACATGTGGGTGACTTAGAGCAGGAGTCAAACCGGTCTAAGTCTATGTCTGGTCTATCTTGTGGCATAAGTAATTTTTTTAGAAGTCTAGCATTTTCCTTCCAGTTCTCTCAAAGCACCATGCAAATATTTATTGATCTTCCCAACATCTGACAAAGGAGATACACCATCCCAAAGTATTTTATAAGTTGCTAGTGGGCAGGTGAGTGTGCTAAGAAGGAATTTAATGATGTCTTGTACTTTAACCCCTCAGTTCTAACTACCCTATGGTGTTATCTATGTGATAACCGTCACCATGTGATAAGAGTTTGACTTTCCTGTCAGAGAGATCTGGGTCTGCATCTCAGATCAACCACTTAATTAACCTTGTGGCATTGGACAGGTTACTTAACCTTCTGAACCTCAGTTTCTTCATCTGTAAAACGGGCATAAAATGCTACCTTATTGTAAACATTAAAAATGCTGTGTGTAAAATGGCGCTCAGAAAGGCCTCAACATTTACTTAAAGTTATAATAGTTCTTTTATCTTTAATTTTATCTATTATGTCACACAAAGAGACAACAGCCATGAATTGTGGCCTGGGTCACTGGCCATTTGCTGTTTTCAGTAGACTTTCTTAGTTGTGCATAAATTATAGTCCTGAGCTAACTTTTTAAACTACGATGACAAGCCATCACAATGAAAAAATTCTAATTTTACCTAAGATGTATTTGTTAGTCTGTAGTCAAGCACTTAGCCAGATTTTTCACAAGATTCTTTTGCAAGTCCTGAAAGAAAGAATTCATTTAGCATTTACAGTCGATCACTTACATTTTATGTGTTTTAGGAGTAAGCAACATCTGGAATTAACATCTATTTATACAGTTTATTTTTTTAATAATTCCAGCAGATGATTCCCGCTGGCACTCTTCCGACGTGACTTGGTCCAAGCCTGCAGGGTGATATCCCTGGGACCAGCCATTCCTTCCTGACAGCCTCCTGTGGTGAAGCAGGCCCAGCTGACCTCTGCTGGGCTCCCTGGGGTGGGGTCACTGCCTGGCCCTCCCTTGCTCTCTCTGGGCTGTCCCCTCTGCCTGGCCGGCTCCAGCTGCTTCCCATTCATTTCCTGGCTTCATAGCTTGCAAAGGGCTTGGGAATTCTCAAGTGAGGCAATGATCAGCATTCTTCACAGCTGGCAGTTTTCCTGCCAAATCGGAGTCTTTCTCTTGCAGGCCCCACCTGCCTACAGCTGAATTGCTTCTGGACGTGTTCAGGGCAGCTGGAGCTCAGAACATGTGACACAACCTGGGCTGAATTGAATTCCTTCCCTGGGCTGTAGGGGAGGCCACCAACTGCACACTTCATTCTGGGCCCTGGAAATCCCCCTGCCCTTCCTCCCACCCTCAACCTGAGGTGCAGCACCACCTAAGCACATTTCTTTATGTTCCTGTTCTGCCCTTGTACCATTTCCCCAAGTGAAAACACTAAGGAAGGCTAGCAGAGCTTGGACTCAGCTAGTTGTGGAAAACACCGGAGGTCCAGATAGGAAATAGGGGCCAAGAGTAGGCTCAGATAGTTGACAAAACAGGGCTGGCTGAACATTCACCCCCTGGATACGCGGAGCCGGCTGCTGCCTGATAGATTCCTGTGCCCTGCCGGTGTCCTCGCGGGGCGCCCAGCACACGGCCTGAAGTTCTAGTTCCTGTCCCAACTTCCTCTTTCCAGTCAGAGCAGGGTGTGGTGCAGCATTTTCCAGAGTGTCTGTGGAACAGTAATCCCCTCAGATGCTCCTTGAGGAAGGGTTTCCACGGGCTGAACAGCGCTGTACACGCTCAAGGAGATCCAGAAGGGGTTCTTGTGTTACAGGCTCTTGAACGTCCTGCTTTCCCCAGAAGTTCCCAAAGTTACTGGACTGCAGAATGCTCCTTTCAAGCAACACCTAATAACAACCCACGAAATTAATGTTCAATGGACACACTGTTCCTTGAACCCGCCAGGAACACACCCACCTCAGGGCCTTTGTCCTTGCCGATCCCGCAGCCTGGAGTGTTGTTTCTACGGATATTCACATGACCCACTTTATTCAGGTCCCCACTCAGGAGCTCTCTTCCCTGACTATCCTGTCTGAAAGAGCCCCCTCTTCTACCCCCACCCAGTCACTTCTATCCCCTTCCCCTACTTTATTATTTTTTTCATGGCACTTATAACTCTTGGCATTATAAATCACATAATTGTCATTATGTAATAATCAATTATTTTTGATAACTCTATTGTACTTAAAATGGAAGCTCCATTGAGGGCAGATGTGGCTTTGCTCATGGACGTATCTTCAGCTCTGGAATGGTGCCTCGTGCAAGGCTGGCACTCAACAAACAGCTGGATGAACTATTAGGCTGCCACTCAACAGTTGGACTAATGGAGAAGACCAAGGGATCTCAAGGCAGAAGACCTGGCATCCAACCCCAGCCTTGCTTCCTTCTCTCTTCATGTGACCTTGAACAAATCCCTTCATGGCTTGGGCCCTGATTTCTTTATATGTAATGAGGAGAACAAATAATACCCATCCCGCCCGTCTTATAGAAACTTGAGGAGGGTCAAATGGGAGCTTGGCTACGATGGTGCTTCATAAGCTGTCAGGGGATATCTCAGTCTGTTCCGGCTGCTAGAACAAAAGTACCACTGACGATGTGGCTTACATAAACAACAGACATTTATTTCTCACAGTTCTGGAAGCTGAGGAGTCCAAGATCAGGGTGCCAGCAGATTCGGTCTCTGGTAAGGGCCCGCTTCTTGGTTCATAGGCAGCTGTCTTTTTGCTATGTCCTCACATGGTGGAAGGGACAAAGGAACTTTCTTGGGATTTCTTTTATAAGTGCACTGATCCCATTCACGAAGGCCCTACCCTACCTCTAAATAGCATTGCATTAGGGATTTTAACATATGACTTTTGGGGTGACACAACCATTTAGACTGTCAGAGAGGCTAAGCAATTACAAGTTATTATCAAAGAAAAAATGCAGAAAAGAAAGGGGAGGTAACCCCCATGGTGGAGATCAGATTCTCTGGGAGTGGGAGAGTAAGTTCTTTTGATAATAGGGAGGGACAGAGTAGGAAAAATTAGGCCGAGGTAGGGTGATCTAGAGAGGAAAGGATCCTTGGATATTGTCCTCAACTGCAGGGAACTGGAAGTACTTAAGGGCGTGTGTGTGTGTGTGTGTGTGTGTGTGTGTGTGCTCAAATAGAGGCTGGTAACTGCTACTATGCCTCTGACATGTTGATGTTTAAACAAAGTTTAATTTTTATGAAAGCCCTATGGGATAAATATTGTTTAGGTTTTATTTACAAGGAAACTGAGGCAATGGGAAAATCAGTACTGTACCCAAGGTCATATAGGAAAAGAAAGTCCAGATCCAAATGCTGATCTGAGGCTATGTGACAATGCAGTCTTGGCTCCCACAGAGACTAATGGGGCCTGCTCCTCGCCCTGTTTAAAGGTGGCACTGTGAGAGCAAGAGCAAGGTCAACCAGGAACATCTGTTAGCCTCTTCCTCTCCTCCGTGTAGTGAAAGAGTTTAGGCCATAAATCTACAAACATTGCTGAGACATAGGACCACCCACTGGGGCTGCTCTTTAGTGGAGGGAGCAGGGGAAGGAGAGAAGGTAGGAAGTTGTTAAGATGGTTTTGACTTTGTTATTGGAGGAAACGTGTACATTCAGAAAATGGAAATTGTTGAGGCTGGGGTACATGGACACTGCTGCTAACCTTGTTTGCTTGTTTTATTTTCTGTTGCTAGGGCTTATTTTTTCTCCTATCTTGTTACTCTTTATTTTTTAATCATGTGTCGATATTATTGTTTGTATTAGCTAGTTATCTGTGTGTCTCCCTCTGAGTCAACCTAAAAATCATAAATGACTTCAGTAGCAAATCGGGGAATTGAATCAATGAGATCTAATATTCTTCTCTGTGTTACCAATATTCTTCTCTGTGTTACCTCTGTGTGTGACTCATGAGGATTGAAATCAACTCTGAAAAACATTAATTTATTTGGGTATTAAATTCAATAAAGACCTCCCACCAACTCAGCTGTTAAACTTGTTGTGTGAAACTTAGCCCCACTGAAGATGCTGGGAACTTTGCCCATGAAATAGGGAACCATGGTTGGAAATCAAATCTTGACAATTTTAGAATATGAGATAGTCAAAATGTCTGGACTCAAACAAGCATAATTAATGCCATTTCTACTCTATAGAGATCATTTTCCTTATAAAAGTTGTGAGAGTGAGTTCAGACAGAAGCTTTGACTACATGTGTAAAGTGGCACATTTAAACAATGATCAGGACAATTCAGCCCCCAAACCTTACATTTGAAATAAACTGATATTTAGAGGTGAGGATGAGAATGGGGAAATGTTTTCCTTATATTTTTTGAATAATCCTTTTAGTTTTCTCAGTTCAAGTGAATGGACACTGTGTGTATGTGAGAGAGAGAGGGAGAGGGAGAGGGAGAGAAAGGCAGAGAAGACATCTGGGCTTTTCAAAATTTCTCTCCCAGTTCTTTCAACTCATCTGCTCCCCACTCCCTGTTAGGCCCCCGTGCATTTCAGTTTCAGTGTCATGATTATGGGTGCGGTATAGTAGAGTGATCAGGGGTGAAAATGCCTGCAACGTAGACTTGGAATTTGAATCTTGGCTTCACCACTCTCTTCTGTCCTTGTACGTTTTTTTAAACTCTCAGTTTCCTCATCTGCAATGGGTGTGCATATCTCAAAGTTATGTTAAAATAAGTTTCTAGGCCCAAGATGGGAGCTGCTCCTGCCTAGGTGTCAGGTTAGCAAACTGAAACTTAGATAACTTTCCTGTCCCTCTGCTTGACCTGAAACACAGTGAAGCTCAGTCAGCCAGTCCCCAAGTGCTGAGCTGGCTCTGGGCTTCCCATCGCAGACAAGGCTGGCTGTGTGGCCCGGGCAATCAGATACTTTCTGTCTGTCTCTTCCCTGTTCTCTATTCTTTATGCCATAAAGCTTCTTGTCTTCTGCCCCATTTTGCCCTTCTCTGAAAGAAGACTGTTAACTTCAGGAAGTGTTAAATAAAGTTTCTATTACCTAAATTGTCTTATTTAATCATTTTTTGAGGTACAATTGGTATATAATATCATGTAAATTTCAGGTGCACAACGAATCATTTTTTGAACAGTTGTCATGAAGATTATATGAGATAACGTATGTGGAACATCTGGCACATGGCAAACACTCAGCAAATATTAGTCAGGGTTATTTTTACTACTAACTCCCTCCCTGCTCACTGTGAGGACATACCTTTCTTGAGGAAAGAACTATTTTACTCACCTTGTGATCCTCACGATAGCTTGTCTGGCGTCGGTGTTTAATAACTGTCTATTTAATGGACTAGAACCCACATTTTAACAAATCTCAGTGTGTTGCAATTGGCCCCAGGCTTTGCAAAAATATGATTATTATAATCAGCATGCTCTCCTAGTAGGAGTTGTCAAATTGAGTGTTTGAAGCTCTACTGCCCTAAAAATAAATTCATGGTGTATTTCTCAAAAGCATATTCCCTGGGAGCTTGATTTTTATGGAGCTAGTAGAGGCCTTGGGTACATGAAGAGATTCACAGTTGTAGAAATCAGACAATTGAAGTTCTGAACAGCTTTGCTGAGAAAACTGTCATTTTTGTTTGCTCTGGGTTACATTCTTTTTTTTTTTTAATATGTTTTTATTGATTTCAGATAGAGCAAGTGAGAGGGAGAGAGAGGTACATCAATGACGAGAGAGAATCACCAACCTGCTGCCTCCCGCAGGCCCCCCACTGGGGATCGAGCCTGAAACCTGGGCATGTGCCCTGACCGGGAATTGAACCATGACCTCCTGGTTCATAGGTCGACGCTCAACCACTGAGCCAACATAGGCTGAGCTGGGTTACATTCTTGTCACTTGCTTTTTCATGAGATGGTCAAACAGATACAGAGAGAAAATTTATTAGACGAGTCATTGCTAATATTATTAACACCTTTGAAAGGCCTTGTAAATTAGGCATTTGTTAGGGAGAACTGCTTTAGAAACATTTACTGTCCATTTGGGACAAACAACTCTCTGGTACTGACTGCAGAAATCATTTAGGTCGTGCAGATCAAGCTTCATGAATAGCATTTCACTGCAGAGAGATGGCAAGTATGATTGTCTTACTAAGAAGCGCTGTGATGATAAAACGTGATTAAAATGAGTCAGAAGAAATTACCAAGCCGGGGTCAAGGAAGGATAGAAGGGAGGCTTGGTCATGGAAATACAGGCCAGATTAATTAATTCTATGGGTGTTTGTTTATAATAATTATGCATAAATGTTTGAATAATAATCACACCCCTGAATTATGTGAAAATTATACTCCTCTCAATTGCATAAAACAGTTTACATGCCCATTATCAACTGAGCCAAGGAACATGTAATAATATGAAACCTAAGATCTCCACGAAATGTTTCCTTAAAAAAAATGACAGTCAGTTTTTCCTTTACTTATATTTACTTGTCAATTTCAAAAGAGTCAAATTTCATTATCTCATATAAATAAGTATCTGGGAGGTACTAGCTCCTGCTGTTTCAGTAAGCTACCCTATATTTAGAAATTTTCTGTGATTTTCAGTTAAATATATTTCCCGCAGAAAAGCGATGCTTACAACCTGACCTAAGTAGAGGCTGTTTCTAATGAAACTAAGGAATTCGTGATGTCATCTTGTGTGGCAATCCCTCAGTTAGGGGGAGGATCAGAAAAGGCAAAACCCTATGTTTCTGTAGAGCAACTTGAAAGAAATGTATCAGAAGCTCATTATGCATGTCACAGTTTGCAGCAAAATACAGCCCTATAGAAAGCGAGGTCTGAACTTGATGTAACTTGGCTTTGGACGCGAGAAACCACACAGATCAACAGCCTTCTCTTTGAGCAAATGTGGAAAACCACTTGTTAGTTCCTCCCCTCAAAACACTCCTCTCTGTGGCTCCACTTTGTTTTTAAACTATTTCATAACTGGTAAAAGTTAGGCTTACCAAGATCTAAAACACAGGAAACCTCCTGCTGTTAATTCCAGCAGAGGAAGGGGCCCCAGTGTGAAAATTGGTGCACCACGTACAGTAAGGTGGAGGAGCGTTATTTTATGAACAGTTGCACCAGAATTCCTCTCAGAAATGGAAGTTATTTACTTTGAAAAATACCCTGATAAGAAACGGAGCTAGAAGAGGGCCCCAGAGGGGCTAGGGTGTGGGCGGAATGTTTCTGAGGCAATGTGAGCACTTTCTCAAGAAGCAGCTGCGGCCTCGGTGTGACGCCTGCAGCCAATGGGAGGGCGCAGGGGACTCTGCCTCTCCTCCCTCCGCACAAAAGCTCCCTGAAGTTACTGAGCTGCTTAAATATATGGTGCAAGTCATTTTTTTTATTTTTTTTATTTTTTGGTGGAAACTTGTGTAAGGGCTGGGTTGTGCCTTGATCAACGGAGAACAGAGTTAATTTGTGAGGATCCAAGAGCAGAGGCAGAGAAAAGCGGCTGAGAAAAAGTGTTTAGGAATTTCTGAGATATTGTGGGGAGGCCTCTTGACATTCACAGATCTAGATGGGTTTACTGAAATCCTTGAGGGGGTGCGAGAGGCCCTCATGGCATCTTGGTTAAATGAGCTACTTTATGGGCAGAATCACTGCTTTGTGAACTGTCATCGTCTGTGGGAAGCTACTGTGCCTTAAGAGACTGCATGGACAGGTACTTGGAAGCATGACTATAAAAAACACCAGGCATCAAGTTGATTTTGCAGTCTTTGAACTGCCTAGACTTCAAAACGATGTTAATTTCAGAGACTGGCTGATGGAAAATAATGAGCTTTAGTAGAACAACAAAGAACGTTAAGATCCTAGCCTTGCCTTTCATAAACATCTAATAACACCAGTTTTTTCAAAATCAATTAAAAATCCTTGAGCATGAGGGATAAATTCAGAACCAGATAAATTGGGTATCTAATATTCCCAAAGGATTCTTCAGTAGCCAAGGCTGCTAGGGTTCAAGTGAAGGTGATCAACATACAGGATCATATCTCTTCTAGGATCCAATCTAGAGGGCTACAGTGTAAATCAATAAACAAAAATATATTGGACCATAGTTCACAGCGTCTTAGGGATTTGGGGGTATGAAAACAATAATGGTGTATCACCTAAAGAAATGTTTCAGTGTCATCAGATATTTCCAACAACTGGAATGCTCTGACCCAGAATTTCAGTTGCATCACCCCTGAGAGACGCCTTCTCTGACCACTTCTGACAAAGTTTTCCCCTGCACGTCACCCTTTGAATTTTCTCCACGACACTTCTTACCATCTGAAGTGATTCTGTTCATTTATATTTTGCTGGCTTTGTTCCGTCTGCCAGCTACTGCTCTACCAAGACCATAAAAGCAGAGAACTAATGCTCCTTGTCCGTTGCTGCTTCTCAAGCTCTAGGATAATGCCTGGCACCTAATCAAGGTTCAGTAAGTATTTGTTGAATCGTTTAATGAATTTCACTCAGCATCTAATGTGTAAAGATTATCAAAATCCTCACAGGCCACTACAAATCTAGTGTGGTTATTATTACAAAGGAAATACATACTGAAGGATTCTATGGCTGGTATTTTGATCTAATTCCTTTTTATTGGTATTCTAATCTTGGATGGTGTAAATGATGATCACATTATACCCATCAGGATACTTTGCAAGAAAAAAATTCAGAATTATAGCCTCTTTGCACTCAAAGCGAATCTAGAGATTCAATTAAATGATATAACAGTAGAGTTCAGTTTTTCACATGGAGGAATGTTTTGATGTTCAATTTTAGCTTTAGGTTAATAACATTATTCGATTACATTCTAATAGAAGGAGGGGTCATTAGAAGGATGGATTCACTTTTTTTTTTAATTTAAGAAAAAAATTCAGTGGTAGGAGCTAGATAGTAATACCCATTTATAAGAGTCAGCAAGATTTAATATTACTTTGATTAAATTTTCTTGAAAATATAATTATGAATAGGGAATGTATAAATGTCTTCAAAATAAGAACACCAAAAATGTTCTTTAGCTCCATATTATCGATAATTAAAAGAAGATATTTCAGAATACAGATGCATTGTTTTGAGAGTGTAGAACTCTTTTTCTACTTCCTATCTTATTACTTTGATTTTTTGGATAATCTTATTTCTGATATGTTGTCATAAGGGCCTGTTTTATAATTAGCTAGACTTGTTAGACATAAAAGTATTAATTGTATTCTATGTATACCATTTTCTCCATCCACATCAGAGAAAAATAACAGAAGCACTGCTAAGTAAGCTGAGAGCATAAAAAAATTCCAGAACTTTTTCAAAATGTCCTTTCTGAAATTGTCATATGCATATTTGTTACTGGTAAAAGAATAACTGTTTTTAGGTGTTTATGCACAAATTGTTTTAGTTTTGTCTCCAACATGTACAGAAATAGTTACCTATTTCTGTGTAACAAACAAATTACCACAAAATTTAGTTGCTTAAGACAAAAATAAACATTTATCTCTTAGAGTTTCCGTGAGAAATTAGGGAGCAGCTTAGTTAGTCGTTCTGGCTGGGGAGTGCTTCATGAGGTTGCAGACGCCTGGAGGCCTGCCTGGTGCTGGAGGATCTGCTTCAGTATGGCTCGCCCACAAGGCTGGCACCTATGTGCTGGTTGTTGGCAGGAGACCATTGTTCTTCATGACGTGCGCTTCTCCTTAGGACTATTTGAGTGTCTTTACAATATGGTGGTTGACTTCCCCCAGAGCAAGAGTTTCAAGTAAACCCTGTGTAAGTTGCTGATTTTTTTATGACCTAACTTTAGTCACACACCATCACTTCCACCATGATCAGCTAGTCACACAAACCAATCCTTATACAATGTGGGTAGGGACCACATGAGGAAATAAATACAAGGAGGTAAGGACCTCATCACAGTGAGAAATATCAGGGTTTTCTCTTAAAATCTAACACTGTTAGGAATTTTGAATGGATTACCAATGTTCACTAAAAAGTGCTTTGAAAATTATGGGGCAGTGACGATGGTGCAAAAATGGAAATAGTGTTTAATAAAAAGGCCTGATAGGTGTATAAATAATATTTTCTCCCCCAAGTTATGAACAATGTATGTCAGTCATCATGTTGGATAAAGCAAATAAGTAAATACTTTCAAATCTGCTCCATAAGATTATAAATTTACTATGCTTTGGGTGGGGAATGAGGTCAGATAATTGAAAAGGAGAGTTTGACGAAGGAAGGGTAAGATTGAAAAAGAAAATACCAGGGTCCAGAGAAAGAAAAAGCAGGAGAAGAAGAGAAGGGAAAGGGGAGGGAATGAAAGGGGTGAGAGAGAAGACCATGGGGGAGAGAAGAGCAGAAGATGCAGAAGCCAAGCACATGGAAATCAGCCAAGGACGTGTAGGCCTAAGACGGTGGGTGCAGAAGAGAGAAGGAAAGGGGGGAAGGGCCTGGGAAGGGGGAGCAGAGTCAAAAAAGAGATTAGCTTTCTCATACCTTTTCTACCAGCTTTGAGATCTTTCTGCACCTCAGAACAGGGCCAGGGACTCGCAGCTTCTTCCTCGGTTTTGTTACCGTGTTTTCCTGGCTTCCCTGGCCTCCCTTTAAGGCCGGGTCCTCAGAACCCTGTGTTCAGACTGGGTTGGATGGGGGGTTCTGGAGAGGAGCGCGGAATGGCCATCTTATTTAATATCCAGCTTGTTCTTCTTAAGGACACACTATCTAATAAAAATATTGGATAATATTTTTCTAAACGTATCAAAAAAATGTAATTTATCAAAAAGAACCACCCCACCTCCAGAAAGAAGCAACTTACTTTCTAAGAGATTTTTGGTTCTGTGAAGTTCTTACCATATATGTGTTTGGTTCCCTTTGTGTTTCTGCAGATTAGTGTATTTCATTTTGGGTTTTTGATTCAGGGTTTACTTTAGTTCAGGTTTCTGATTCAATTAATGTCCCTGTGATCAAAGTAAAATTCTGGTTAAAAAAGTTCTCAGTGGGCTAGTTTCCTTAGCCAATACTTTTTTTTTTTTTTTTTTTAAATGAGAACATTAAATAATTTGTGTTTCAATAGATGTAGGGGAAATTTGGATAAGCAGTGTCAATGTAAGAAAAGTTCAAACCTGTGAAGAATTTTTGTGAGTTTATTTGAGTTTAACTGTTGACAATCGCCGGAAAGCAAAATCTCAGTGGATTGAGATAATGCTCCAGAGAATGGTAGTTTTGCACCTTATTTTAGATGTTACAATCAAAAGAGGAGAGGTATGTGAGTTACTTGAAATTCATTCGTGATAGATTAGGGGGGCGGGAGAAAGCAAAGCTGGGAAACCTCTGGGATTGGATAAAAAGTAAAATGACGGGCACACTTTTCTTTTACGTAGGTGGATACAGGACATTAACAGTCAACAATTAACTCAGTAACAATGAGGGGATTCGTGGTCTCTGCAGATCGGTGCCTGTGCTTTGAGGGGTCCGGAAAAAGGAAAATTACTTTGACATTTCAAAGATATGTTATCTTAGATGCAAAAAGACAATAGACAGGCTCTGTTAGGGTAAAGACTGACCTTTGTCAGGGAAGATTTGAGTCTAGGACATGACTCCCCACCATAAATTGCTTTCAGTTAAAACCATTTCAGACCATTCTTTGTGGTTACTTTAGGTCTCTAAGTTTGCAAGGCTGCCACTCAGGCCTTCCCTGAGCTAGTCAGGTTAGCATGTGGTCCCATTTTGTCCACAACAGTTTTCATATAATGAAATATTAAATGAATACATATATCTGCTTTTCCCCTATATTTTCAGTGTACTTTCTGATGTACGAGTTAAGTCACAAAGGTAAGTTTAATCAGAGCTGCTCACACAATATGCAACTTTCTTTTTAGACTCTCCTGCCCCATTCCTCCCAAACAGATTTATTTTTCAAAAACTATTTAAAATTAAAAAAATTCAAATATGTAATACATTCAGAGCCTGAAATTCACCCCTCTTAAAATTCATTGGATTTCTTTAATTTGTAATTGAGGTCGTCCACTTGGAAAAACTCTCAGGTATTGTCTCTTCAAATATTGCGTAATTCTCACTCGTTTTTCTTTGGAACTCTGATTAGAGGCACGTTACTTTCTCAATCTATCTTCCATGAGTTTTAACCTTTCTTTTATGTTTTACAACTCTTTGCCTCTTTGTGTTTCTTTCTAGACAAGTTCTTCTGGTCTAGTCTCCATTTATAATTCTTTCTTCAGCTATGCCTAATACGTTGTTAAAACCATTCATTTAGTTTTTACTTACAATTATTATAGTTGTCAGTTTTTGAGGTTACATTGAACTTTTTCTAAAAATCTGCTTGGTCATTCTATATAGTTTCTTATTATCTGGATTTATTTTCAAGCTTGAGTTTTATTTAATAGATTTTGTAATGTGTCTGATAATTGCAGTATCAAATGTTTTGCAGTTCTGTTTCTGCTTTCTATTACTTCTGCTGGTTTTTGCTGTAGTGTTTTTCCTTAATGACTATGAGACATTCATTTTCTTTAGAAAATTATTTGTGGGCATCCTTTGAGCCCTTGGATGATGGTGGGTTCTTCCAGTGGGGATTTATTTTTGCTTTGGCTGCATGTCTGGGAACAGTACCAGTTCTTGACTTTTTCTTGAATCATCCGGGTTGTGTGAATTTGGGCTGTAAATCCCCATGAGGATTAGTTTGTCATTGCAGCTCATCAGGGGACTTCCTCTCCTTTATCATTGTCTTTGGGGCAGGAGCTGTGGGGTTTGTTTTTGATTCATCCTTACACCAAGGGTTCATCCTTATACTAGTCCTTTGGGATCTGAGTAGATCCCCAAGCAGGCTGTGGGCTTTCTGTTCTGTTCCCACACATCTGCTGAGGCCATGGCAGCCAAGGTTGAGAGTGGCCAGGTTTGCCACATGCCTTCAGTGTCCTGTTCATTTCTGGGTTCCCATCTTCACTAAGATTTTGGCTTAATAATTTCTTCCTAACATTCCTGTGATGCTCTAAAGATTTTACTAAAATTTAATCTAGTATTTTCCATTGTTTTCAGCTGGACAGTTGGTCCAGTTATTTAGGGCATGCTACTATTGGAAATGGAAGTCCTGGTACAAATTCAACAGGTACAAAAGGATTTACAGGAATAAGTCTCCTTGTTAGCCCTGTCTTCCTGATCACCATATGATCACCTTGGTAGGTGCTGAAAGTACATTTGAAAAAATTCAAAACTCGTTCTCACACACACACGTAGCTATACGGACTCATAGAAAACTATGAATAGAAAGGAAACTTTAAAAGCCTGGTAATAATTTACTTTACCATAGTTTAGTAGTGAAAATTTGGAGGCATTCTTGTTAAAGTTAAGAGCAGGACTGAGAGGCCTTTGGCAGCACTTCTAGTCAATATGGTATTGGCAGTCCCAGCAAATGCAATAAGATAAGGAAAAGAAATAAGACATTGAAGAGGAAGACAAAAATCTTTTTCTTATTTGTAAAGGATATTATTATCTATAGAGACATTGAAGACCATTTATTATAACCAATAAAAATCAGCAAGTTTGCTAAACACAATAGCATTCTTATATTGGTAATAATGGTTTGGAAAATTAGTGGAAAAATACATAATTCATAACAGCAACAAAACTATAAGGTGTTTTTGAATACATCTAATACAATATTTGTAAAAATTTATGGAGAAAATAGAATACTACTGAATAACATTAAAGATCTGAATAAATAGAAATGTATAACATTTTTATGATAAGGAATATTATAATAATGTCATTTTCCCCAAATCAATGTACAAATTCACTGCTTTTCATGGAACCTGTCAGGCTGATACTAAAATCCATTAGAAAGAACAAAAGCTAAGCCAATTTTGAAGAAGGATTCTGGGGACTTGTGCGAGCAGATATCAATGTTTATCATAAATATAAGATAATAAAATAATGTCATATTTGTGCAAAGATATACAAATACATATATTTGTATTTATGGAATAGAATGGAATAGAATAGAAAGCCTAGAAAAGTACCACATTCAAGGGTGGGCTAAAGTAGGCTTACAGTTGTTCATATGGAACAAGGCATGCAGGTTATGATTATTACAACAGCTTTATTAACTCAAAAGAATGTCAGAATGGCACAGTAAAACTACTACTTTTCCCCACCTCTGTACATGGTACCAGAGGAGTATGTGAGTAGGATTCCTCCATTGCTAGTGAGGTTCTTGGGATGCCATTGAAATGAGCACTTTCAGAAGCCCCCATGAGAGAATGAGGTGTGGTAAAGACTTTATTTGCATGGAGTTACATTCCTCAGGTTGCAAAGTCCCATGTCCCTTAACCCAGTCCTGAAAGAGGTACAGCTTGGGTTCCAGTAGAGCCAAAGGTAGGGCCAGTGTCCAGAGCTTCCATTCCATGTTGCAGCTGGGTCCAGTTTAGCATTCAGGCTAATTAAAGTCCATTAGTCCATTGGGTGGAGCCCACATGGCTGTGGGCCAGGTGGGTGAATGCAGAGGAATGGGTCCCCTGCAACAGGAGTCCCAAGAGAGCCAGAGGGCCAAGAGCCAAGAGAGCAAACTCCCTTTGTTCAGAAGTTTAAATACTCAGGTTTTACACTTTTGCATTGGCCATGCCTGTTCTGGCCAATTACCTGTTCCCAGGTGTGACCAACAGACAAGCACCTTCCCACATGACTCAGATCTTACTGGGCATGTGTCCAAACTGCCTTTGTCCAGTCCCTTCCCCCATCCATCAGTGGGGAACAGATTGGAGAATTAAATTAGCACAGCTGTATAAATGGCATGCCTATATTATTTAGTTTTCCCTTTACTCCATTCTTGTTAAATAATAATCAGATTATTCCAATGGTATCATGTACATATACATATATAAAAATATATAGACACACATATATATGTGTATACATATATATGTGTGTATACATATATATGTGTGTATATATATATTATCATATACCTAACAAATGAGTGCAAAGTATGAATGTCTCATTTCTCTAAGCTGACTAGTTGAAATGACACAGATACTTTTTGGGCCATACATATCTCAGATGTGCAGAAATACATACAGGAGGCAATTGTGATGAACTCTTGACTTGGCATTGGTGGACTGAATTTTGAATCTCAGCTCTAATACTTAATACCTCTATAAAGATGAATAAGTTGCTTAAATATATTCAAACTCAATGTTACAGGGTTCTGTGAGGATCAAATAAGATAATGTAAGTGAAATTACCTGCATATGGCAGGCATTCAATATATTTTTCTTTCTTAATTATTTCCCCTAAGAAGTGATGGGTCTTTTTGGAGAATGCTGTAAGCCTGAGTGGGAACATAAATATGAGATACATTTTGATTCATCTTTTAAGTAAAGGGTGAAGCATATCTTTTTATACCCTTTCCATAGAAGCATTTAGAAAGCTCCTTACCTCTAAATATCACCCAGTTTTCTGGATATGGATCTGGGTGGAAAAAGGCCTACTCAGAGCAATCACAAGGATTGGCCTTTTTATTGCACAGAGCATACATTCACAAAAACTAGCTTTTCCCCCTCATAGAACTTGTATTATTGTAGAAAGTTTGGAAAATCCAGAATGTAAAGAGCATCCATAATTACATTAGCCAGAGAAAACCATTTTGGTGTATTTTATTCCAATCTCTTTCATGTAACATATATCTAACTAAATTGGAATCAGCCATACATATCTTTTGTAATCCTTTTTTTTTTTCATCTTACACTATACAGAAAGCATATTCTTATATCATTAAACATAATAATTTTTTTAAAACAAAGTTTTGAATGGTTATGTAGTATTGTGTAGTATGGCTCTCCCACTATTTTGATTATTTCTCTATTTTTTCCAGGCTGTTTAGAATATTTGCCATAGTACCTATCACTGCAGTGATCATCTGTATGCATAAATCTCTGGTGATTTTTTAAAAACAGGTTTCAAGCAATGGAATTATTACATTAGAAGGCATATGCTCTGGCCAGCTGGCTCAGTCTGTTGTGTTGTCCCATGTGCCAAAAGGCTGTAGGTTTGATTCCCGACCCAGGCACATACCTAGGTTGAGGGTTGGACCGGATCAATGTTTTTCTCTCACATGAATGTTTCTCTCTCTCCCTTCCACTCTATTTCCCTCTCCCTCTCCCTTCCTCTCTCTCTAAAAACAATGGAAACATATCCTTGGGTGAAGATTAAAAAAAAAAGCTATAAACCCCTTAAAGCCTCAGCTCATACTGAAAAATTATCCCGTGGAAAGGTTGTACCAATTTTATGCTCCGGTTAGCAGTGTATGAGACTCAGCATTTTCCAGAACCCTCGAAGCAAAGCACTTCTGTTAAGATTCTTTCACATGCGATTGCCACGCCCACCTGTGCTGATTAATTTCTTGAAACATTTGTTGATGGTCATTTGTTAACAGTCATAGCCATTGTACCCGAGGCTTTGCATTTCTTGTTATCTTCGTTGTAATGTAAATGCTTCTTTTTAAAGTGTTTTCTGAAAAATCGCAAACCAATAAACTTGCTAATAATGCTAAAATTAAGATTTAATTGCCTAGATAAAATTGAGACAGGCTGACAAACTCAGACTTGTGGGAAGACTGGATGGATGGTTGCCTGGGGAACATTACATGAGTCATTGTTTTTAAAACCTCCCGAGCCAGGAAGAAGGGGCTGATTAGCTGGGATGGGCTATCATATTCCCAATTCATATTTTCTAAAAACAGCACAGTTTTGTGAATGTACTAAATGGTCCAAAATTAATAAATAATGATAAAACCAGGAATGAAACTCTTTAGGCAAGTTTGGCCCCCTGACTGAGTCACAGACCTCTATTAAGTAGAATGAACAGTTCTCTTTCAGCAGACAGTCTATTATGCATTTGAATTTATCTGTGTGTATGTTTGTCTCCCTCACTGGCGAGTAGAGTTCCTTGAGATAGATAATGAGTGTTTTCATCTTTGTTTTACTGCTAAGACTAGAGACCAATACCTGTAATAGAATCATGGAGATGAACAGTTAATTACCTGATGGCTGGCAGGAAAAGAATTTTTTGAACACAATAGCAATGGAAGAAACCCCAAAGGAAATTTTTGAAAAATTTGAATATAGAGTATAAAAATGTAGTATGTTCCTACACTAACCCCCTCCTCCATAAATGTCCAAACCCATAATCAAGCTTAAATGACAAAATAAATACAGAAAAATACTTTCACTAAACTTGACAGCAAGAGATTTAATGCCTTTAATATATAAAGAACTCATAAAAATCAATAAGAAAAATATTATGAGCCCCATACTTGAATGGGCAAAGGACATAAATAAAAAATTCCCCAAAGAGAAAATAGATATGATTAATATTAAAAATGTTCAATGTCAATTTTTTCAAAAATTTTTTATTGTGGTAAAAGACACATAAAATTTATCACTTTAACCAACTTTAAGTGTACAGTTCAGTGGCCGACTACACTTTTAATTAAAGAAATGCAGAACAGCCCAGCTGGGCGTGGCTCAGCGGTTGAGCATCGGCCTAGGATCCAGGAGATCAGGGTTCGATTCCCGGTGAGGGCACATACCCGGGTTTCGGGCTCGATCAATGACTTTCTCATCATTGATGTTTCTATCTCTCCCTCTTCCTCTCTCTGAAATCAATAAAGATATATAAAAAAAAATTAGAAAAGAAATGCAGAACAAAACAATCAGATACCGTTTTTGACCATTAGATGAAAAAAGTCTCTCTTCTTTTTTTTTTAAATGAGAATACCTGCAACAGTGGCCGCATGACTAGGGATGTATTTTGCACGGTCTTTCCGGAAAGCAGTTTGGGAATGTGTATCAAAAACGTTAAAGATGTTTGCTCTCTTGGACACAGGATTCCCGCTTTCAGAAATTTATCCTAAGGAAACAATCTGAAATGTGAGCAAAGCTGTTTATAATATGCAATGATATTTATTTTAACCAGATACTAGAAAAATTAAAAAATTCATTAGTAAGAGAAAAATAAATTTTTGTATAGCCAGACAGTGGACTATTCACACATCCTTTAAAATGATGTTCATGGAAAACAATAAAAAAATGGCAAAATATAATTTGAAGTGAAAAGTATTTATAAGGTAGATGTTTATATATACTTGTATCTCTGCATAGAAAAAAATTCTAGAGAGAAATATACTAAGGTATTAGCAAGAACTATTTTTGGATGTACAATTACAAGTAATTTCTCCTTCATCCCTCTAAGTATTTTTTAAGCTTTTTACAATGATAATGTACTGCAAATATAATTGAAGCTAACAGTAAGTATTTATCTTAAAGAAAGTTGGTTGTTAAAGAAAAGCAGGAAATAGGCAACAGGTGGAAGGAGATGTGCTAAGAGCACTTCAACATGGGAGACAGCGGAGAGGGAGAGGTCAGAGCCAAGAGGCTCTCATGGGGCCGCGCCCCGGGCAGCGGGCTGGGGGCCTGCGGGGCACCCCCCTGCCGAGGCCTGAATGGGGAAGATGCAGACGGACTAGTCAGTGGGAATCAGGAAGTGGGGAGATTCTTGCCTGATGACCACTATTTTCTGAAGGAGAAACAAGTGAGGTTCTCTGCTGGGCATATGCGGTGCTGGGCGCCCCAGAGGTGAAATGAGAAAAGTGCGAAGCTTTGAAGCGGCCCCTGAGTAGAGAGGAAGGAGCTCAGGTTGCTTCCCTCCCCTTCCTGCTTCTTACCCTATTCCTCTGGTCGACGATTGGCACCAATGATCCAAACAGAAACCTGGAAATTACCCCCCATTCCTACTGATCACTAAAGCTCTCATGGTTCACCCCCTAACTTTCTCTGGAACCAGCCTTCACCCCGCTCCTTGCCTGGGTTGCTGCAGTGGATACTGAACTTGTCTCCCCGGGCTCACCTGTTTCCTCCTCCTCGCAGTCCATCCATCCATGCTGTTGCCAGGCCCATCTTTCCAAAACCCAGTCAGGGATTTTGTCTCACCTCCATTTAAAATACATCAAGGCAGTATGTTCTACAGCACTGATTCTCAAAGTATGGCTCCTGGACTGGCGACAGTCTGTGAACTGTTTGTTATCAGTCTGTTAATGCGATGACTACAGAAATTGAGAGTAAGAATTTAGAAACTTCTGTAGTAAGTTCAAAGAGTCATTTTATAACTGTTAAATGTAATAAGGAAAAAATTAGACTTGTTATAGATAAATTTTTGCTTTCTATTTAAATTTTTTAGTAAGTTATTTTAAAAAAGTATTGGACCATGGGCAGGGAGTGCAAATGGACCTCATCATGGTTGAGAAGCACTCGTCTGTAGGGCTTGGCGACGGAGTGAACACGGGAGCGTGTGGAGGGAAGGAGTGTAACGTGACTCTTGCCCTGACAGCTGGGTGTGGTAGTTACAGGGAGGTGCCGAAGTAGCCACTTCTTTTGAAAGACAGTAAATTCCCACTTCCCTCCTACTTTGGGTTACAGTCATATTTTAAAAGATGTATTTGGGGAGACGTCATAATTTATGCCTCTATGTTTTCGCTCTCACTATTTTCTCTACCAGAAACCCTCCTTACTCCTTTCTTCATAATATAAAACAAGCGTTGTAAAAGCAATTCACGTTGCGCCGAATACCTTACATTCATTGTTTCAATCATTCCTCACAATAATTCTGTGGAGAAGGGGGTCTCATTTTGAAGATGAGAAAACTGAGGTTTAAAGAGGTTAAGTACTTGTTCAAGATTAATTAGCTAGTAAAGTGGTGGATTTGGGCTTTCAACCCAAGAAATGTGATTCAACTCATGTACTTAACCTCTAAAGCATGTTGCCTCATCAAGACTCAGCTTGAATGCCTCTTCCAGGAAGCCCTCCCCTGTGGATGCGTGTCCCGTGTTCCCATGAAGCACGTGACACACCTCTCTTCACCATGGCACTTGCCAAGCTCTATGAGAAGCGTGTGCTTATTTGCTATTTCTTTTCTTTCCTAAACTGTGAGCTCCCTAAGGTCAGAAAGGATTCCTCACGTCTCTGATTCCTCAATCCAGAGCACAGTGCCAGCGTTCGGTAAGGGCTTGGAGAATGTCTGTTGGATAAACGGAGTTATGAGAAAACGGTCTATTACTGGGGGGACATTAGATGGGGCCAGAGAATAGAGGATATGGGCTAAACCTAAACAGGTAGATTGAAGGCAACACTATACACTAGCTTTAGGAATTCGCAATCACAAAATGTTTTTTTGTTTTCACATCCATGAACATTACACTTTTCAATGCTAAAATTCTATACTAGAAGACACTAACCAGTGCTGTGCTAATACATGTTTAACACTTGTCTCCTCCCCATTTCATTTCCAAAAACCTTGGTTTGACGTGTTTTTTTATTTCCATGGTGTACATGTTCCCATCATGGCCAATTTCAAGCTGCCAATGTGACATTACTAAACATGGATGTGGGAAGAGATGCACAGTATCGTGTCATTATAAAATATTTCCACCACACAGTTACCATAAATGGAAATGACCTGAAGCGTAAAATGTAGTGAAATAGTTAAGAAGTGATGACTTTTGAGTGTTTACTATTTTGGTTTTCAATATGTCTTTAATTGATACCACCATCCTTGCAGAGACTGTTTTTTGCCCTGAATATTAGTTTCCCTCTGATGCTTTCTTGAGTCAGAGGTGACTGAGTTGTTCAGGTTCTGCACCATGTAATGGGACAGCACTCATATATGGACGCTCGCTTGGACCATCACATGCTAACTGCTTTCTATTGCCTACCTGTCCCACTACTACTTGAATACATGCCCTGGCGTTTGGACTTGCTTTGGCTCTATCTCATGGTTCTTCTATCCTGCATGTCTTCCTAGTTTTGGATTTATCTTTGGACTCAGGATTCTCATTCTTTTTGCTTTAATAACAGACCCCTGGATTTATTCCATGATCTGATTGCAGAGCTGTCTGGCTTCCTGGCTTTGGCTTAGCCAACCACAACTGAAATTCACCTGCTGATACGTAGCAGTATGAGAAAATAAGCTGATTGATGCAGATATTAATATTTTAGTGTTATCAATATCTAGCAATACTCGCAAAGACCAGAGTTGCTTTATTTCTAAACAATTCCTGAAGAGCCAAGACTGCTTAGAGTTTTGAACGGTGCCTCGGTTAAAAAAATGGAGCAAATGAGTTAAACAAATGGCAGCTCTTCCCTAGCTGCCAGTTCAGAGTTGGGAGGGGACTGAGTGAACATGGGAGTCTTTTATAGATTGAGTTTCTCCTTGATAGCCCATGGGAAGGACATATGGGGTAAATCTGGGCTAAACACCAGACATTTTTGAAATAAAAGACACTGTACTTATGTGTAGCCTTATACTTATTTGTTGTTTGAACCTAATAAAATCAAGGTTCTTCATTAAGAAAGAGGGGTTAGCATTTCTCTTAATGTTCAGTAGATGTTAACACTGGTAACCTAATATTGATACAAAACTAACGTTAATAGATTTCAGCCTTGAATATTCTTGAATGATCTAGGAAACAACTTGAGAAAAATCACGAAGGAAAAAAGCATGTTAAATTCTTTTGGTTCTCTCAGTGGGAATAAAAACCTTTAGTTGCTAGTTTAGGACTTATGCTGTTGTTTGGGGGTGGAGAATGGCCCCTGTGCCTCAGGCTTCACTGATGCTCTGCCTGTTGGGAGGTGACTGGGCAGTTCCCAGTCCAGGAAAAGGTTTCTGAACTTATTGCTGAACAGAAGGAATACTTATTAACTTAAAAATTGCTTGATTTTTTCCCCACACTCCAGGAGAGCAGTTGTGTTTAATGATACAGTGAAAATCTTCCTGGGAACAGGAAGTTGGTTTTCTGAATAACATTTTCTATCTCAGACTCTCTCCATAGAAGGAGAATTTCCTTAAAGCTTTTCCTGGACAAAGTAGGGTTAGAAACAAATATTCTAAACAATAAATAAACAATCAAGTAAACTTAGAGAGCTCTCTGAGCCTTACCTTCTCATCAAAGGAAATGATGCGGAGCCGGGCCGGCTGCATGGGCCTGTGGTCCGCACCACTGCAGGGGTCTGCACTTAGAGGTGCTTCACTCTTGGATCAGCACTATTGCCATTGTGGAAATATTAATATTTTTTTTAATAAGGGGCCTGACATTTTCATTTTTCATTGGGCTCTGGAAATGTTACAGCCAGTCCTGATGGCAAAAGAGAATGCTCTAAGACAGCACTGAAAACTTGCCTTAAAAAAGTTATAATTTTTATTTATCCAGCCAGGCAAGAGTAAACCAGAACACAGACACCATAAGTGGTGTTATAAACATCTGAGTGCATGTAACAGCTAACATTTACATAGTGCTTACCATATGCCAGGCTTTGCATATAATCATCATTATATCCCCATTTTATAGTTGGGGAGATGAGGCATGGATAAGAAAATCACCAAACATCACATAGGTAAGATAGTGGCAGAGCCTATATTTAAACCAAGGCAGTATGACTTTAGAATGTGTTTTTTTAATGTACTATTTCTTTTTTCTACTAAGTGGAGCAATGCTTTGCAGTATTTCTGGTTATTCTAGTTTTTATTTTTGAATTCGGAGAAAACTGATGAGCTAGGACCCTTTAAAGGACCAAGCCGATGTGCACTTGGAAGCCAACAGTGAATTGCACCATAGAACAAACACATTGTTGGTTTTTTTTGAAACATCAATTACCAACTATTTTATAAAGGGGAAAGTGCTAAAAACATCACATTTTAGTGTCCCATGACTGGCATTCAGTTTTGACTCAAAAGATTTTTAATTATACTATTAAGCTTATGTGCTAGAGGCAACATGTTCATCCTTGGAAATTTATAGTAGACTTTCTTCCTTTCAGGGAGTTGGTGACTTGGCTCATACTTTCTGGATATGTTACATGATCCTATACAGCCATTTTCAAATTAGCCTTACCTCCACTTTATTTTTTGAAATCTTTGTAGGCATCAGAGCACATTGGTTGAAAGGACGGACTCTAGCATCCCATGGCTAATTTTCTGGCCCTGAGATTTGCACCTGCAATTAGGATAGTAAAAACAGACACCTCGCCTGGTGGCCATGCGTCTAGGGCAGTACCTACCACTTCCTGGAACACGGGTAACACTCAGGATATAGGAATAATTGTTTGATTTATGAACACTGGTGTAGAATAGTACAGTTATATTTTGGGGATATGACTTCTCTCAGCCTCACTTCTTTCAGAATAAAATAAAATTAATAACACTCATCTCAAAGGTTGTCATCTCAAAGGGTGTCATAAGGATGAAATAAAATAATATATGTGAAGTGCTTAGCACAGGGCCTGGCATATAGTAAGTTCCTACTAAATGGTAACTTCTATTATTCTATTTTAATTTTCCCTCTGTAATGTAGGCTTAGGTAATTTAACAGTGAAATTCAGGACCCATTATAAAACCATTTTATTTTTAACAGTAATTTTTTCATAGTTTTCTTCTTTGTAGGTTATGCTCTATTAGGAGAATGAGATAAATATTAGTTTTAACTGTACAGTCACACTTTTCTGTAGTAATTACGCATTTAAAAAATAAACTTAGAAAAGACCCTTTGGTCTTTTTCCAATAGTACTTTTTTATAAAGGGCTACTAAAATAATGCATAAAAGAAATGCACATTCATTCATTATTAATACCTTGTATCAGTGATTACACCAGCTGAGTCTGGCCATTGATCAGAGCCCTCACTTCAGCTGGAGCTCAGGGAGCAAGCAACGGAGGAACAACAAAGGGCGAATCTTCTGTGTCCTCGGGATCTTGCTCCCTCAGTGAGGCCCTCCTGCTCCTGTACCTTCTGCTCTTCTCCATTTGCTCCTTTTCGTCTGCCCACCGATATGCTTGGTGGGTCTTTTCCTCCTTACAAAAAAGAAACAAAACAAACTAGTTTTCCCCTCAAACTTGTTGCTCCCTTGAAGTACTGTTCATCTTTCCCATTTCTTTGACTGTTAAGCTTCTGCTAAAAGTGGTCTTCACTTCCTTAACATCCCTCACTCTTTGCTCCCTTCTTTTGCCCCTAGGACTTTGCAGAAACTGTTATCTTGAAAGCATTAAGAACCACCTCATCATCAAGGCATTTGACCTTTTCTGAGCCTTCATTCCCTTGACCTGTCTGAACATGGGATGCAGTCGAAATCCTGACAATCTCTTGAGTATGGGACACTTTTATACTTTTCTTGACATTTATGTCTTGGTTTGCTCATAGAAAATGGCAATGATGTCAGCTTTGCAGAAGCTTTTGAGGATACAATCAGGTGTTATTTTTAATACATATAGCTATCAGTTTTTACCTCATTTACCCCCAGAGCTGTGTGTTTCACACTACACAGATGACTCCTATATCCGTATTTTTGTTATGATCTTTCTTTAGATGTTCACTATTCCTTTTTAATGGACTGCTACACATCCATTTCTACTTGAAATAATAAAATCTTGGGGTGATTGTAGGTGGAAGAGTTCTTAGAGAGACCATATCAATTTACAGGGGAGAAAATGGTGGTGTGAAGAGTAAATTGATTTGGATCAAGGCTGCTGGGTCAGTAAGAGTGGCTTCAGCTTCAAATAACAGAAGTTCCAACGTAACTGACGTAAGTGTATGCTCTCCCGTAACAAGAAGTACGAGAGTAGGGCATGCTAGGGCCGGTTAATGTAGCAGTTCAATGGCAGTGTCAAAGGCCCAGGTTCTCTCTATCTACAGGCTCTGCCATCCTTAGCATGTTGGTCTGTCCCCCAGGCCTGCTCCTGATGGTTAGATAGCTGTACCTAAGGTCCCATTCAGACCTGACAATGTCCAGTGAGAAAAGGAGACATATCTTCAGAGTGAGCGCTCACTACCCTGAAGCACACAGCCAACTTTCCTTCACGCCTCATTGGTCAGACTTGTGACATGCCCTGGGAATGGGACATGTAACTGGCTTAGATCAACCAGAATTCTGTCTTTGAGGCTGAGTCCAGCCTCTTCTTAAGCACATGACACTACCAAGTTGAGTAGATGCAGAAACTAAACCTGATTTCTCTTAGATTAGAAAGGAGGAAGGTACAGTGGGAAATGAATGTTGGGCAGGTTCCAACAGTGTCTGCCACTATCTCACAGTGAGTGAGTGGTAGAGCTACAACTAGAACTCAGGTTTCCTGATCACCACCATTTGAACCAGACTCAACGTGTCCACCATCTTACTGATTACCTTTCCATCCAGACTTGCCCTTCGTCTTTCCATGTACTGACCATTTTCTTCTAAAGGTGTGCTACCATCTCCTCCATTAATTTGCCATCCTTGACTTCCTTCTCTCCCTGTTCTCCACAATTTATTCCCCAAATCTTATTTATCTCTCCATTTAAAAATCTCTTATTTTCATCCTTTCTTTTCCTTTATTACTGTTATCTCTAGGCCACATTTTTATTACATACGAATTGGATCTTTACAATAGTCTAGTAACTGATCTTCCTGACTCAACTCTCTAACTCTCATTTACTCTTCAGATCACTGTTATATTCATTTTCCTAAAACATTCCTCTTACTTTTGGAAAACCTTCTGTAAGGGAATGCCCAGGGAGACTAAGTTGTAATAGTCTTTTAAAATTAGGATACATTGTTATTTCAAAATTGTCAGTAGCTTCTATTTCCAGTGTTAGATTTACAAATTTCCTTGTGTCAGGTATCTTTTTTTGTTTTGTTTTCATATATCTTTATTGATTTCAGAGAAAGGAAAGGAGGGGGAGAGAGAGAGGTAGAAACATCAATGATGAGAGAGTCATTGATCAGCTGCCTCCTGCATGCCCCCAATTGGCGATTGAGCCCACAACCCGGGCATGTGCCCTGACTGGGAATTGAACCGTGATCTCCTGGATCCTAGGTTATGCGCAACCACTGAGCAACACCAGCCGGCCGAGTCAGGTATCTTTTTATCTGAGAAGAATCTCTCAAATGGTCTTTTTAAAGATAGATGTGTGGCCAATAGATATTATTATTTGGGGGAAAGTATGTAAACAGAACTTATGTTTTATATGGCAAATACTGCCCTTCTGGGAGGTTGCCAAAAAAAAAAAAAAAGTATAGGTGTATTTGCATAAGGTGCAAAGACTCTCCTGGGAAGCAGTAGATAAAGCTCTGATACTTTTTAAAATATATATATATCTTTACTGATTTCAGAGAGAGGAAGGAAGAAGGAGAGAGAGAGAAACATCAATGATGAGAGAGTCATTGATCGGCTGCCTCCCGCACGCCCCCGACTGGGGATCGAGCCGCGACCCGGGCCTGTGCCCTGACCGGAATCGAACCTCGATCTCCTGGATCCTAGGTCGATGCTCAACTGCTGAGCCATGCCAGCCGGGCAAGCTCTGATACTGTTAATTTAAAAGTTTACTATTATTAGAAGAATATTAAAAATGGATTAAAACGAACCAAACTGAAATCATTTGGCAAAGACATAAACTGCTTTTGAGGAGAAACTTACCATAAGAGAAAGGAGAACCCAGAGTGATGACCAAGGTCATATACCAGTAGTGATTAGAATGGAGAGTGTTTTTTAAAAAAAAAACAATGTGTGCATATGTATGTGTAAGTGTGTACATACTATAAACCAAATCATGGAAGGGCTAATTTAAGAGTTCAGTGCTCTTAAATTAGTGATTTGGGTCTTCACAGCAGGTCTAATACTGGAGAGTCATCTCTGCTCGCACTTGAGAGATCCTTGCACAGCAGTGCCGGGGGCAGCAGGAAGTCAGGCACCTGATGCTCTTTGTGGGGAAGCTGGGAGCTTGCAATCATAGTTTTATTGCAATTAAACAAGAGAAAGATATAAAGGCATCCTAATTGGCAAGAAAGAAGTAAAAGTCTCTTTAGTCACAGATAATAATCATCTATACAGAAAATTCTATGTACTCTACAAAATAATTCCTAGAACTAAGTGGCTTTAGCACGGTTATAGAATACAAGGTAAAATACATAAATCAATTGTATTTCAATATACTAACAATGAATCATCAGACATTGAAATAAAAGGCATTTAAAATAACATGAATATATGAAATATTTAAGGAATAATTTGGAAAATGATGTGAAAGACCTGTAAATGGAAAACTATAAAGCATTGCTGAGAGAAGTGAAAGAAGGCCAAAAATAGAGATATATTGTATTTACAGATTGGAAGACTCAACATGATTAAGTTCTCTCTAAATTAATATACAGATTCAACACAATCCCAATGAAAATACTAGCAGGTTTTGTTTTTTTGATAGAAATGGATAAGCTGCTCATTATTCACATTTTTGTTGAAAATCAAAAATGCTGTTACAAAACTTTTGTTTTTAATTTTTGGCCAAAAAATGCAACCTCCCGGGTGTCACACATCAGCATACGTACTTCTAAAGAATTATCTTCCAGAGTCTGGCAGTTAGAAGATAGGTTCCACAGTCAGACTGCCTGGGTTTGTATGCTAGCCCTGCCGCTCATCAGCTGTGGGGTTGGGGCTCTCTGTGCCTCAGTTTTCTCATCTGTAAATGGGAATGATGCTATAACTTGCCTCTCAGAGGAGTAGACATGGCATGCTGGGAAGCCTTCTGATTTACACAGAGGAAGAGGAATTCAGCCATCCAGCAATGAGGTCTCAATTACATGCTGTGTCATTTGACTGCAAAAAAAAAAAAAAAAAGAAAGAAATGGATAAGCTGATTCTAAAATTTATATGGAAATGCAAGGGACCTAGAATAGCTTAAGCAATTTGAAATACGAGCACAAATTTGAAGAACTTATACCACCTGACTTCAAGGCTTATTATAACATTACAGTAACTAAGACAGTGTGGTATTGGCATCAATGTTGACAAATAGATCAATGGAACAGAATAGCATCCAGAAATATACCTACACAGAATGGTCAATTGATTTTGACAAGGGTATAAAGACAAATCAGGATTATAAAGACAAAAAGGGATAATTTTTTCAACAACTAATGCTGGAACAATTAGACATTCATCTGCAAGCAACAGCAGCAACAACAACAAAACTGCAAAGAAATCTCCCCCAAAACAAAAAACTTCAATCCATACCTTGCACTATACACAAAAAAATTAAGTCAAAGCGGATTTTAGACCTAAATGTAAAACTATAAAACAGGGAGAAAACAGGAGAAAAATCTTTGTGACCTTGAGTTAGGCAAAGATTTCTTAGATGCAGTATCAAAAGAATAATCCACTATAAAAAATGAATACATGAGATGTCATCAAAATTAAGAACGGCTTCTCTTTGAAAGACAAGCCAAAGACTGGAAGAAAATATTTGCTAATCATATATTTGATAAAGGGCTTATATCCAGAATATATAAAGAACTCTAAAATATCAACAATAATTTAAGATGGGCAAAAGATTTAAACAGTCCCTTTATCAAAGAAGCTATAAAAGTGACAAAAACATGAAAAGTCATTAGTCATTGAGAAAATGCAAATTAAAACCATAGTAAGGTATCACTACACACCTATTAGAATATTCAAAATTAAAAAGCAGTGACCATACCAGGTGGTTACAAGGGTGTGGAACAAATGGAATTCTCACACACTGCTGGTGGGAATGTAAAGTGGTAAATCACTTTGGCAAATAGTTTGGCAATTATTTAAAGAAGTATAACATAAACCTACTGTGGGACTCAGCCACTTCATGGCTAGGTATTAACCCAAGAGAAATGAAAACATGTGTCCATAAAACACTTATATATGAATATTCATAGCAGCTTTATTTGGAGTAGCCCCAAACAAGAAACAACACAAATGCCCATGAAAAAGGTCAATGGATAAACAAAGTATGGTACATCCATACAGCGGACTACTACTTACTAGTAAAAAGTAACAAACTATTGATACAGCCAACAATATGGATGAATTTCAAAAATTTGTGCTGAGTGAAAGAAGTCAGGCTACAGAGCCCAGACTATATGATTCCATTTATATAAAGTTCTTGAAAGAGCAAATTAATCTATAATAGCAGAAAGCACACTGGCAGTTGCCTGGGGATGAAGCAGGAGGAAGGGAATGCAGAGGGGCACAAGGAAACTTTTGGGGATGACTGATATGTTTATTATTGTGATTGTGGTGATGGTTTCATGGGTGCATACTCCTGTGAAAGCTTACCAAATTTTACACTTTAAACAGTTACAGTTAATTGTATGTCGATTATAAATCAATAAAGCTGTTTAAAAAAGAGGTATTGTAGATAGATAAAAATAAGTAAAGTGCTAACTATTGGCTACGCCTAGTGTAATCTGTGTTTTTCCAATTGAATAACCTCCAAAACCTTCGGCCTGGCATTTACTCTCCATGATCTGGTTTCAGGCTAACATTCTTACCTGTATCTACCACTGACGTCTTGAATTCCAGTCATAGGAGACTCTTTCCTGAGCAGGTATTAATTGCCTTTTCTCACGTGTTTCATTAGCCAGGAGTGGCCTGCCCTTTGTCTTCTGATGCCTTCACCTAGATATGATCCCTCCTCTTTCCTCTGAACTCCCACAATGCTTTGAACCTTTCTTTGTGGCCCTCATCACATACTTTTTTATATTATAACTTGTAAACACTTTCTTACCTCTCCTACAAGAGTGAAAGATTCTTGAAGGTAGTGACTCATGTATTTGTTATTTATCCCAGTACCTCAATGGCGTCTTCGAAAATATCTTGTAAAAATCAACTGTATAGAAAATACCTTGTAAAAAATACCTTGTAAAAATTGACTGTATACAATAAATATGTTTAACTGAGGATTTTTTTTATACTGGCCGGGATTGAAAACATTTTATTGTGTTTAAAAAATATAAAACTTTCCCTAATTATGGTGTATGCAACCTTTATTCACATAAGATTGGAAAAATATTTTCCATATATTTAGGTTGTTCAGTCACTTATCCTGTCGTAAATGTCTTTTGTTTATGATTTCTGTAGACATTTCTCATTACCTAAGTATCAGAAATGATTGTTTATAGTAGATTTGTAACTGTTTAATGATTTCCCTTACAATGTTTGTGTACACTCAAATCTTGACCAAAAATGGCATAAAGATTTAATTATTATATTACAAAGAAAATAACAAAAATCTGTTTCTGGAACATTTCTTTGTATATTTTGATCACATGTTTAAATAATGAAACCCTAGCCCTACCTAAGGAACAGGTTGATGATGAAACCTAAGAATAAATTTGTTGCAGAGTAAAGTGAACTAGAAACTGGGCCAAGAGGGGAGCTTTGTTTCAGTTTCAAACATCTGACAAAATTGGGAAATTGGATAAAAGGAGTTTAGGAAATTGTACTAGATGAAATTGTACTGATGTTTTGTATTTGTTCCAACGTAAAAGCATCCATTTCACTCACATAGAGATGGATAGGTAATGGTCTCAAATCTAATGGAAGTGCTCATTTCCAAGGGTATTGTAGTTTTGAAATGGGTTTGTTTGAGGATTCTGGGTCTAATTTCATATTATTAAACTCTGAAATGACAGAAGGCTTTCCAAAGTAATCCTTGAACCTCAGAATGGCCTCATGGTGCGCCATGAGCTTGTTGTGTACAAAGTTTGAAGGGCTTGTTTGCAATACAATCCTCCTTTCTGTAACAACCGGCTCTGTGTCTTAGCTCTTGCCTTTCCCATGAACAAGGCTTCTTCCTGCGCTCAGTGGCAGAACTCAGCCTGGGTGCCAGAGCGGCAGCCACTGAAAGTTTCTAAAGTAGATGTTAGGGCAGAGGTGATGAGCTCAGGGGTTGGAGGCAGACCTGGGTTTGAATCCTAATTCTACCACATAGTAGCTCTGAGGCCCTGATCCAGGTATCTAGCTTCCTGAGCCTTAATTTCCTCATCTGCCGAAAGTGTTATTGTCCTAACTAGCCAGCTGATATTAATAATAGCAAAGGAGCAAAGGGGAGGCCAGACACTGTAAGCATGTCATCTGGGCAGCTTTACCAGGAAGCTCCAATTTTATGCTCTACAGGGAACCAGCTGCTGGTGCATTCCCTGCAAGTCACTGGGGACAGGGGAAGATGGGCTCATGCACAGTGAAGTCAGGGTGCCATAGGAAAGGTGCTTGTCTCTCAGTCTAACCTGGGAACAAAGGTCATTGGCTAGGAGGGAGGACCCCTTGGAAGCCCCCAAAATTTTGGAATACATGATCCTCAGACAAAGAACTCTCTTTCTTGCTCCTCTGGCTTTGCTCCTGCTTCCCTGCATGTGCCCCTGCTGGCTCCATAGCCGGGTGGCCCTAGAAGCCGCAGGGCCATGGCCTGTGGAGCCCACACGCAGTGGACCGCAGCTGGGAATATGAGCTAACCTAGCCGGATGCTGGACTGCTCTGTGCAAATACGGAGCAGAAACTTCGGACAGTGGCTTGGATCTCAGGCCCCCCTGCTAAAGACAAAATGGGACTTTTCCCCTGGCTGGCTGGAGGCAGATGGGACCTTGGAAACCCAGGAGTTTAATTCCACAGAAATAAAGCTTTCCATGATGCCTCATCCTCTTGTGGGGCCTCAGGAAATTTTTATTCCCATGGCACCCCAAGAAGCCCACTTCCACCTGCAACAGGTGGGGATGCAGATGACTCCCCACTGATAACAAAAGTGCACTACAAATGTCAAGGGCTTAGTGTGGTGCCTGGCCCAGAGTGCATACGGTCAAAATGTGTGCTAGGAGTACTACTTGCATCCAGAAATTATCCTAGTTTTACTTCAAGAAAATAGCTTTATTGTGCTAAGGATAATTTTTAGAAATGATAGATAAATTTTTCTTAGAAACATTTCTACAGGAAATTTGGTGGTTGTGTATCTAGTGTTAAAAGGCTTGCCCAAACTTGCCCCAAAGATACACATTATCAGTGCCTTAAATAGACACAAATGGCATTATGCAACCCCAGATATTACCCACTGTATTCACTGTGGGCAGGGAGAGGATCTATTTTTGAGTGGAGGAAAGAAGACCATAACTGGTTCAAAATAGGATTCTCCCCCCTCTTCTCTTTGCCACTTTCACCCTCTATTTTTCTGCCCACTCCCATTTCTCCTGAAATCCTCTTATCATCTCTGTTCATTTGCCCTCTTCTTTCTCTACTTTGATAAGGTACATATTATGAAAGAGAAAATAGTTGACACCATCCGCAGAAAGTCAGTGGTAGGGGTAATGCATTTTTAATCCTGAACACCTGGCCTCCTTTTATTTCGCTGCCAGAGTGAGGAGATTTTTTTGATTATTCAAAAAAGTCCCCATGCTGGTGCTCACAAATGACTAAAAAGGTTAATAAATTTCAGAATCTGCCTGGTAATCCAGGGAGATAGAACTCTGCAAACAGACTTTGCTTTTTTGGTTGAACCTGACATTATGAAAAGCTACTGCTTTCTTCCCACACTCCAAGTAGTTATCCAGGCTTTAAACACCAAGTAGCAGGAGTGTGGCGAGGGAACAAATGTTAATCGTGGGTCTGCTTTGCAGAGGGGATCCCACACACATGATCTCATTGAGCTTTCACCGCAGTCCTGTGGGGAAAGGCCCACAGTTCCCACGTTTCACAGGTGAGGGCATAAGGGGACTTCAGCGTGGCCCATCAGGAAGGAACTCACCCAGTGCAGTGTCCCTAAACACTCGTGACCCCTCGCAAGGTCATCTTCTCCAGATGACCCCTCATTTCTGGTGGTGGCATCATGCTCTAACACCTTGTTGCAAGTGCCTCTTTGCCCACCATGCAGTGCCAATCATGGCAAGATGGAACTCCCAGTTCCAACTACCCTCTGTGGCCAGACATTCTTGGGGCCATGGCCAAGTGCAGAATCTATCTTTTTAGGAAAAGGGGCTGCAGAACTGATATCCCCTCACCCAGCAGCACAGCCGCAACATCCATCTCCTCACATCTCCTTCCTCGGCTCTGATCACAATGAGGCAGGTCTGTGAATCTCTTTTTTTAAAATTGATTTTAGGGAGGGAGGCAGGGAGGGGAGGAGATAGAGAGAAGCATCTACTCAAGAGGGATACATCTATCCATTGCCTCCCTTATGAGCCCTGACCGGGGATAGAACCCACCACCTAGGTATGCTCCTGACTGGGAATCAAGCCTGAGGCCTGGTGCACAGGATGATGCTCCACCCAGCCGAGCCTCATCGGCCGGGCTGTGAGTCAATTCAGGTTGGCTGGGTGGTGGAAGTCAGGTGGCATGATTGTGGGTAGTAAGCCCAGTTCTCTGAACTGGTACCTTCCAGGAAACCCTGAAGGGAAGTGATGGGGGTACTTGTGGTTTTGGTCCCCAGTTACAATTCTGAGACAAAAAGAGCATCCTTTACACACAGATTATCAAATTTAATCCTTGGAGGTGGGGGGAACGTAGGAGAGGGTAAAGGGGAGAATAAATAATGATGGAAGGAGACTTGGCTTGGGGCGGTGGACACACAACACAATACACAGATGGTGTATTATAGAATTGTACCTCTGAAGCCTGTATAATTTTATTAGTCAATGCCACCCCAATAAATACAATAAAAAAGAAAAAAATTAATCCTTATAACAACTCTATAAGGAGGGTTCAGTTGTCATCCCCGTGTAGGTCTTCCTGCAGAAAACGATGTCTAGGTGTAGCTTAAAGGGTTAGTAAAGCTTAGTGACAAAGGGAGCGGGGTTACTAATGCGCGAGAGGAACTGCTTAATTTTCTCTTTTGAGAAATGGAGAGCACAGTGATACCTATTTCACGGGATACTTCAAAGCTAAATGATTGAATGTATATGGAAAAGGCTTTGTAAAATGTGGTATCAATTTTAGCTATTACTGTTCTTAAGGAAAATGGACAAAAACTTGAAATCCTAAGAGTGATCTAGTCAAAGTGGTTACATAGACGGAATGCTTCTACCAAACCTTCACTTGGGGAAAGTTACAGCTTTAAATGGACCTTCCTTCCTCCCTCCCTCCCTCCCTCCCTCCCTCCCTCCCTCCCTCCCTCCCTCCCTCCCCTCCCCTCCCCTCCCCTGCCCTCCCCTCCCCTCCCCTCCCCTCCCCTCCCCTCCTTAAATAAAAACAGACATTAGCTTCCTCCAAGGTTTGTTTTGAAGCTTAACCTATTTTCACCAAGTAACTAAAGAAAGTAGGAATAATATCAAGAATCCTATAATCCAAAACCAATTACATCTCTGAAGTATCTGAGGAGCTGGCATGCCAGGTTGTCCCTATGACATGGTCCCAGGGCTTCTTTGGTGAGGATTGTTCTGACAGTCAAGACAGCCAGGCACAAGCTGGGCCCAGAAACAAAGCTTTGGTCACTGGGAGAGGTTTGGGGCTGTCAGGAAGGTTGTCTCCTGCCAGAGCCTGACATCTGAGCCTGTGGAGAGGGGGATGGGAACTTTGTTAGTAAAACTTGAAAGGGCCACTGCACTGACAAGGTCTTCCTTGGTCTTTTCTCCCTAACAAGGGGTAAGCTAGGAAGGGAAGAGAGAAATTCTTCCCAACTGGGCAGCACAACACTAATGGCTTGTCATCCTGACATCAGCTGTGGCAGGAGGTGGCAGTGTCTTCTGAACAGGATGAACGATGGCAGGATGGAGGCAATGGGAAAGAGATGGTGGCAGGTGTCGGTGTATCCAATATGTTCATAAGAAGAGTGATTAGAGGCAAAAAGTAGGGAAACATGGGTTACACAAAGAACAAGTTAAAAATAGTTAAATCTTGAAAATTGCCATTTCATTTCTGCATCCTTGAGCTACTTTACTTTCAGATCCAGGATGAGCTCTGTAGACTAATTTATCTCAAAATGTTACCTATTTTAAGAAGCTTTTTTTTTTTTCTATAGAGAATTCATTTAAAATTTGTTCAACTTTGACATTTTCTTTTCTGAGTTTACTGTAAAATTCAAGTCAAGTAACTTGCACAAATGTATCAATATTTTAAAAGCTACCAATCTTACACATGAAAAAAGAAGGCTTACAATCTTCAATAATCTCTAATGTAACACACATTCATTATATATGAGCCCTCAAAGGAGAAACTTGCGTTGTCCAGAATCCTAAGTGCTACACAATGGTGGCTTTGGGATAGTGAAATACCACCCATTTGCTTTGTAAAACCATCATCGAATGACTTTAGCGGACTAACCCTGAAAGTCATCACAACTGTTTTGTCTTTAATAATCTGGACCAAGCAAAAGGAGAGAATTTTTTCTAATGTGACACTCTTGTGGTCATACTTTTAGCGAGACTTCCTCTTTGAAATTTGACTCTGATGCTGCAATGCTCATCAGTTCTTGGAGAAGCTGATTCATTCTTCATAGCTAAATTCAAATGTCACCTCTGTTGTGAACTAGTCCCCAACACCTTAAGCAGGATTAATTGCTCCCATGGGACTTGGTACATGCCTCTGTTATGGTGCCATTATTACATAGTGTCTTAGCTATTCTTGTGTTTGTTTACCCAATAAACTGTGAGCTCCTTGGAGGTAGGGATGGTTTTTAGCACAGGTGGCACTTAATTGTTGAATTAAATAGTGCATCTATCATCATAGATACTATGTTTAAAATATAGATAAATTTGTGCACTTATACAAACAAATTTAGGTAAGTGTTCAAGGGCTGTTGCCATCCATATATAGAACCAAAAAAAAATTTTTTTTAGGAAGTTGTCATCTTAAAACTCCTTAACTGAAGAGATTCAAGAAAGGTCATGCATAAATGCATAACCCATGGACACAGACAATAGTGTGGTGAAGGCCTGGGGCGGGGGTGGGTACAGGGTAGGAGGGGTCAATGGGGAAAAAAAGGGGACACCTGTAATTCTTTCAACAATAAAGATAAATAAATAAATAAAAAAGAAAGGTCAACAATATTTTTAAGGCAATGACTGAGTTAATAAATGAATGAAGATTTTTCTGTTATCCAGTATGGGCTTGAGTTATATCCATATTTAAAGCTAGAACTCAGGGGAAGGAAAAGAGATGAATTCGATATCTATTGAGTGATTCTGTCTACTAGGTTCTGTATTAGAAGATTTCCATTACTCACATGATTTCACTTCAGGTACAACCACCCTGCATCCTATTATCTTTTTTTGTCAAATGGGGAAACTGAGCTTTGGAGGTTTAGTAATGTGAACATAGTCATTGCGTTTAGTAAGTGGCTGAACCAGTAGAACACAAGTCTGGAAAATTTTTTTAGTGTAGGTCTATATGTGTTAAGAAAAAGAAAGAATTGAACAGTTATTATGACAATTCAGGGAAGCTCCTACATCCCCTCCCTTAAGTAAATATCTAAGAAAAAGGGTCTGGGAGGAGAGGCTTGACGTGGGCAATAGGTGTGGTGGTTAAGCAAGTGAACTCAGAGTCAGAATCCTGGGTAAAGAGTTGTGCTCTGTCACATTCTAATGGTGTAACCTCTTTCAGCCTCAGTTTCTTTAAGTGTAAAATGCAAAAGTGGGTGGAGGGGAATACTCATCATTTGTATCTTACAGGATGTTGTGAGAATGAAACGAGAGAATGCACTAAGCACTTAGCCGAGCACTTGGCACACACTGATGCACAATACATTCTTATCATAATTATCTAAATGCTCTATGTTTATTGCCCAAAGCCAATAGATAATTGCTCACCTTCCTACTTTCTTAATGTTTAATAGATGAAATCTTAAAGTGGAAGAGAATTCCACCGAATGACCTTTTCCAGATTGTGGGCTTTGGAAACATTGGATAGGAATTCGGTTCCTGGCTCTGTTCTGTGATCTTCGTTACTCAGTTTCTCTGAACTCAGTGTTCTTACCTGTTAAAATGGCAAACAAAACCACACCTGTCTTGCCAGGCTTACTTGAAAAGTGCTAAGATAAGGAGCTCGTGGCTGGTCTAAGAAGAATAAAGAGTAGTCTTCTTAAGGGGAATGAAGTCTAAGCAAACACCTAAAAAAGAAAAGGGCCTTGTAAACTCTGATACACTCTTATGTCACAAATAATTACATTATCATCTTAATAACATTAGTATAGATAACAGACATTTAAACTTATTACAGGCTACATTTCCCATTCTACTGGTTTCACTTTCTGATGTCGCCTTTGATTTTCAAGTTTTTAAGGAGAGAAATTCTGTGATTTTGTGTGTGTGTGAGTGTGTGTGTGGACTTAATTACCTAACAAATTTGGTCCATCATTTTCCTGGAGGCATTTCTCGTAGAACTTCAGTATTCTGCAATGTCTTCAAGCATCAGATCATGAGTTGTGCCATGTGAGAACCCAAATTAACATAGACTGTGTAACTCTGGCTTTCGTATTGAATGGGATGAACTCATGAGCTCGTGTGTGTGTGTGTGTGTGTGTGTGTGTATGTGTGTGTGTGTGAGAGAGAGAGAGAGAGAGAGAGAGAGAGAGAGAGAGAGAGAGAGAGAGAAAACAAACATACATCTTGGATTTGACCCTGAGTTATTCCCTGGGTATAAATAAGACACTGAAAGGCACATTAACTTTTCCAGGTCACTAGGATTTTCATTAGAATATTGGACTATAAATAGTTCCCTAGTGGTGGAGTGAAAATAATGTACCATTCCTCTCCCCATCCCCCCCACGTTTATTGTACCAGAGGATGACATTGACTCACAAGTGTCTGACTCGTTGTGTGCTGGTATTGTTTATAGGGTCAAAGTTTGGATTAGCATTTTTAAAAAAAATATCTTTATTGATTTCAGAGAGTGGAAGGGAGAGGGAAAGAGAGAGAGATAGAAACATCAATGATGAGAGAGTTGTCACTGATCGGCTGCCTCCTGCATGCCCCCGACCAGGGACCAAGCCCGCAACCCAGGCATGTGCCCTGACTGGAAATTGAACCACAATCTTCTGGATCCTTGGTCGATGCTCAGCTGCTGAGCCACGCCTAGCGGGACTGGATTAACATTTTTTGATGAGAAAAATTAGCAAGCCCAGTTGGAGTGGCTCAGTGGTTGAGCATGAACCTATGATCCAGGAGATTGAAGTTTGATTCCAGGTCAGGGCACATGCCCGGGTTTCGGGTTTGATCCCCAGCAGGGGAAGTGCAGGAGGCAGCCGTTCAATGACTCATCATTGATGTTTCTCCCTCTCCCTCTCCCTTACTCTCTGAAATCAATAAAGATATATTTAAAAATAAATAAATAAATAAATTAGCAAGGGTGTCTATGTGAGCATTTTGTTTCTTAGGGAAAATTATTTTATATGGAGTTTTACTTAGTGCAACACATAACAATTCTTAGCACAGAATATCTAGCACAGTGTAAGAATTTATTTCCCTTGAGTTGTTTAAATGTCATGGTGTTTGGTAGAAAATAGGAAATGCATCATTTTGCAAATAATCTTTCCGGAGCTTCTCTGTTATGGTCTCATATATAACGGTGTCATCTACATAGAAAAGGATAATTGAGCAATTTCCAGGTGAATGCAAACAACAGAGCCAGACACAGAGGTAATTCAGAAAAGCCTTTATTTGGTTTTGTTATTTTTTAGAGGAAGATTATTTGTCCAAAGAATATAGAAAATTATCTACTCTTTCCAACTGATTTTGTCGGAACTATTTCCGTGAGAACCACTGAACAGACCATCTTGGAATGAAGTAGATTTGTCAGAATAATAAAATCTGCCACATGGATGATTTTATCAAATTTTTACTAGACTGTAAGCTGCTTGAAGACACAAACTATTGCATTTATCTTTGAATCTCTCTGGTGTCTTGAATACTGTAGTCATCCTCTAAATAGTTATTAAATTTATTTAAATTTAGATTATTGTAAAAGTCATTTCTGGGCCTCCTAAGAATCAGACGGTGTTTGAAAACATATTCCTCGATGCTATTTTTATTACATCTGGTTTAGTTTCCCATGGGGATCCACGTCTGTTGTGGAAACATGGGCATATATTTGTGATAGTAAATTAGGGATTGTGGCAAGGAAAGCAGCAGCAAAAATTGTGTAACATTTGGTGAATGTGGGTAAAATGAATGCAGAATTGTTTGACCTAACAGAATTAACATAGAGTGAGTTTTTGAAAACTGTTTTTATGGCTTATATACATTTGAGAGTTTGTCTTATTTTTATCTTTTGACAGTTTAACTATTAAGTAAGCCTAGAAATCAGGTAAGAAAATGCTTGTGTGTGAGTGTGTAAACAAGAGATAAATGAAATTTTACCCCAATGAGTCCTGCTTAGAATAGGAATTATGGCTATTAATTGAAAGCGTAATATGTGTCAGACAATCTTTAAACGCAATAACATATTTAACAGCAGCCCTATGAATTAATTGTTATTTCCACTTTTATAAGATTAATAAACTGATGCTCAGAGATGTTTAATAACTAGCTCAAGCTCACATAGTAAGTGGCAGGGTTGAGAGTGAAACCTCAAAGTCTGTGATTAGTAAATTGGTATTCTTTCTACGTATGGGGCTTGACATCGGAGACACCCACGCATGGTGATTCTTCGCAGTGTCAAAATATCTTTTTCTTTTGGGACACCACTTGTCTGTAATTATTACCTGCAGAGTCTTTCTTTGAGCCTTAAGGACAGATTAAGGCTTTGTTTAAAATAAAATAGTCTAATCTCAGCAGCTAGTACTGGAAATATTGCCCAGGAAGTCAGTAACTGGACAAAAGCGAGTCATTCTGAATAAGAGAAAATGAAGTGAGAGGGCGTTTAATGCTTTGTCTTTTTAAAATGCAACTAATTTAAGCAATCGGGATTCTGAGTAGAAAGAAACAAATGAAAATGTTATTTCACTTTTCCAGCTATGTTGAATTAACCTTCTAGAATTTCTACCTTCAGGCCGTAATGAACAAGCGCCGTGGGAGAGCTGCAGGTGGAGGAGGTTGAGAGGATCCTCTGTCTTCTCAGCTGACACGGGAGCCAAGGTGGCATTTTGATTGGGGAGGAGAAGCGTGCTATCAGAGAAGCATTAGCTAGTTTCTAGTCAATCTTTCTTTCTGTGCACAGAGAATAATAATAAATTCAAATGTTAAAACTAAAAAATAATTTATTTCTCTGACTTTTTGGTTTAAGTGCTGTTATACTCAAAACAGGCAAAAGGCCAGGCAAGGATACCTGGGTCCACTGAGATGGGCGTCTACCTGCCTAACTTGCTTTGTGGTGTGAACGGGGCCTAGGTGGAGTGGTGAACCAGGCAGCATGGTTCGTGCCCTCATGGAGCTTGTAGTCTAGGCTTAAAAAGACATAGGACTGGCCCAGCCGGGCGTGGCTCGGCGGTTGAGCGTCAACCTGGGATCCAGGCGATCGGGGTTCGATTCCCGGTCAGGGCACATGCCCGGGCTGCGGGCTCGATCAGTGACTCTCTCATCATTGATGTTTCTCTCTCTCTCTCCCTCTCCTTTCCTCTCTCTGAAATCAATAAAGATATATTTAAAAAGAAAAAAAGACATAGTACTGTACTTTCATCTAACAGTATGTGAGGACTTTTAAAAAGAGACATTATAGTCAAAGAAAATTTAGCAACTCAGAGGAAGAAAAATTACCTCCCAAAGGCCCCCGAAGCCAGCCCAAGGCTGGGAGTGTTCAGAGGGGCTGTGGGGAGGCAAGGTAATGAGGAGGAGAAACGAGGGCTCCGATGCAGCTTTCGATGGAAAGTAAAGACATCAGTGGGGACTGCACTGCTCCTGACTGGGGCTACGCCCTTATTAAACAGTCAAGAATGCGTGGGCCTTAAAGCTCGGGCTGGAGCGGGTACCACAGTGGTTGAATGCAAACTGCTTTTATTTCACTGGTAACTTGAGGCAGGTGTTTATGAGCTCTAATGGCCAATCATATCCAGTTTCTGTGAAGCGGTTTGCAGAATAATTAAAAAAATACATATATTATTTATTTTATTGAGGCATAATTAACATAACATAAAATTAACCATTTAAAAGTGAACATTTCAGTGGCATTTAATATATTCACAGTGTTGTACAAACATCACCTCTATTTTGTTCGGTAATATTTCATCACCCCAAAAGTACTAAGTAATTGTTCCGTGTTCTCCCTCTTCCCTGCCCATGGTAATAACCAGTCTTTGTTCTGTTTCTATGGATTTACCTATTCTGGATATGTATTAAATATGGAATCATACAATGTGGAAACTTTTGTGTCTGGCTTCTTTCACTTACAATAATGTTTTTGAGGTTCATTCCTGTTGTAGCATATATCAGTACTTCATTTTTTTATGGGTGAGTAATATCCTATTATATGTATATAGAACATTTTGCTGCTCATTCATCCATTAATAGACATTTGGGTTGTTTCTACCTTTTCACTATTATAATAATGCTTCTATAAACATGTGTTGTCTGAGTCCATTTGGGCTGCTATAACAAAATGCCACAGACTGGGTAGCTTATAAATAACAGAAATTCATTGCTGTCAGTTGTGGAGGCTGGAAGTCTGAAGTCAGGGTGCCAGCACCATTGGGTGAGGGGCTTTTTTGGGGTCATAGACTTCTTGTTGTATCCTCAAATGGTGGAAGGGGCTAGGGAGCTCTGTGGAATCTCTGTTATAAAAACATTAATACCACCCTCACGACCTAATCACCTCCTAAAGGCTCCACCTTCTAATATCATCACATTGGGTGTTAGGATTCCAACATGTGATTTTGAATGAACACAAACATTCAGACCATACCACGATTGTACCTGTACTTGTCTAAGCACATGTTTTCAGTTCTTTTGAGTACATATATAAAAGTAGAGTTACTGGGGATAGAATTATCATATGATAGTTTTGTGTTTAACTTTTTGAGGAATCACCGAACTGTTTTCTACAAGTGGTTGAACCATTTTATATTCCCACCAGCAATGTACTAGGATTCCAATTTCTCCACATTCTTGCTAACATTTATTTTCCTTTTTTTGAAAAAAAAAAAATATAGCCATACTAATAGGTGGGAAATGGTACCTCATTGTGGTTTTGATTTACATTTTCCTAATGATAAGCATCTTTTCATGTGCTTTTTGGCCATCTGTATACCTTCTTTGGAGAAATGAGAAATGTATATTCAAGGCCTTTGTCTATTTTTAAATTGGATTTGTTGTTGTTGTTGCTGAGTTGGCATACTATTTTTTGTTGTTGTTGTTAATCCTCACTCGTGGATATTTTTTCCATTTTCTTTTTTTTTTTTAAGGAGAGTGCAAAGGAGGGAGGGAGGGAGAGAGAGAGAGAGAAATGTCTGTGTGAGAGAGACACATCAATTGGTTGACTCCCACATGCACCCAACTGGGGCTGGGGATCGAACCTGCAACCCAGCTATGTGCCCTTGACTGGAAATCGAACCCGAGACCCCTGGGTGCGCAGGCTGATACTTGAACCACCGAGCCACACCGGCCAGGGTGGCATACTAATTTTTGAGCCATGAAGTTCAGCTGTGTCATGACACATATCCAACACCCACAGCAGTGTTCAAGGTGGAGTGTGGGCAGGGAGAGAACAAAGAGCACTGGAGAGGTGAAACTTGGGGTGTGACTGAAAGGGTGCTAAAATGCAGCTTTATCTTCCCCCATAACTTAGACATCAAGATTTATCTTCTGTGATAACTAAGAAGAGGAAGTGATAGCTTTGACATGGCACTTTGATGGATGTGCATTTCTACAAATCTGAGCTCAACTTTATTCGCACTACCATTGTCTAGTGCAATAATAAAGAGCTATCATTTTTTAGTGCACTTCACACGCATGATCTTACTTAAACTTAATAGCCACGTCAGGTTCATGCCATTATCCTAATTTTAGAGATCAGAAGAGTTGAAGCTTGGGGAGATTGAATAACTGGTTCAAGATCGCAGCGAGAGAGGCTAAATGAGTAGGGATTCCGTCTTCAGAGCTTTATGCCCTTTTCCTATTATTTCCTGGATGGCTCATCCCTTGTTTGTATTATTGCTCTAGTCTCCTAACCTTTCTCCCTTTCTTCAGTATTACCTTCCTCAATCAATTCTTCAGACTGCTGACCTTGGTGTTTTCCTAAAATGTAAATCTTACCATGCCACATTCTTGCTTAAAGTCTTTTAATGGCTTGTCACCCTTCAAGATGCCCTGTCTTCCCTTTCAAGTTATCTTTTGCTTTCCTCATTTGTACCCTACTCACAGTCATGTCAAACTACTCCTAATTTCTAGAATCTGTCAAGTTGTTTCATAACCTTGTGCTTAAAACTTAGAGTTCCTTCTGCCTGGAATGCAGTAAAGACTCCCCACCCCCTCTCATACTACACAAATATTGGTAAATGAGGTAGCCCCAAAAGAAAGAGAGGAACCTGTCATTATTTACATACCTCAGCTTGACTATCTGGAATATCCAAGAGACTCAACTGAAAAACTAGTAAGACAGCTTAGTAGTCAAATACAAGATTTAAAAAATCAATAGATCTCTAGCAGTAATCATTTAGAAAATGTTACGGAAACAAAGAATCTAATTCACCCTAGCATAAAAACTATAAAATACCTTGAAACAAACTTAATAAAAATACGTCAATCCATATTTTAAAAGACTTTCTAAGCTGTATTGAAAGCTAGAAAAAGAATACCCGAATCTGTGAGCATATGCTCCGTGTTTCTGCGCAGATGGTATGAGCCTGCGGCCTGCCCGCCTGAGTCTGAACGTCATCTTTACCAGTTCCTTCCCGTGTCATCTCAGGAAAGCCGCTTCACTCCTCTAAGGCTCAGCTGCTTTGTTTCTAAAATGAGAGTAATAGTATTAGTTAACTTGCGTATCAATTATGAGAATTAAATAAAATGATCTGTTTAGAACACAGCCCAGTGCTAGGCACATAATAAATACTTAATAGGTTATCTATTACACAAAATACAGCAATTATCTTTAAGATAATCTGTGCGTTGAATGCATTTCCAATTGAGCATTTGTTTCTGGGTGTGATTTGTAATTTTATTGAGAGGTCATCTTTAGAAGGTATTGTTTTTGTTCTATGTTTTTGGATTCATGTGTCTTCTGTGTTTTGGATATCTCCCAGCAGAAGTGTTTTGCTTTTGGTTTGTCTGCCTCACCTCTCTCTCCTCCTCTCTTTTTCTCTCCTCCATTTTTGTCTGCTTCACCTCTCTCTCCTCCTCTCTTTTTCTCTTCTCCATTTTTTTCTTCTTTCTTTTTTTAAAATTACTCATTTTCTCCCTTCTTTCCTGCCTCCAGGTCACAAAGATATTCTCTATGTGTTAAATCTTAGAGGTTTTATTGTTTTATCTTTCACATTAGATCTGTAACTCATTTGGAAATGATTTTTGGGTATCATGAGAGTTACGTCGTTTTATTTATTTTTTCCATATACATGTCCAACTGACCCCAAACCACTTATTGAAAAGACTGTCTTTCTTTACTACTCTGCATGCCGTCTTAATCATACGTCCATGAATTTATTTCTGGACTCTCTATTTTGCTCCATTGGTCAATTTGTCATTCTTATGCCAATACCATACTCTCTTAACCCTAAATATCAATATCTGGTAGAATAAGTCTCATCTCGTTCTTCTTCAAGAGTGTTTTGGCTATTTCTGGGCTTTTTCTTTTTCACAGAATTCTAGAATTGGCTTGTTGATTTTTACATAAAAAAGCTGTTGAGATTTTGAATTGGAATTGCAGAGTCTATAAATCAGCTTGAGGATATGTGACATCTTACAACGTAAAGTTTTTTAGTCCTTGAACATGGTATACTCCTCTGTTTATTTTTATCTCCTTTATACTCTTTTAGTAATGTTTTATAGTTTTCTGAGTAGAGGTTTTTATACTAATTACTTACCTTGAGATTCCCACACACCTTCTATGGCTCAGGCTTGAAGTTTCAATTTCACAAGATGATTGTTTTTCTTCCAAGAATGGTCTTGGTTTATGGCAAGCTTACTGATGACTCCTTTGAGTCGGTAGACCATATGTTTCTGACGTTTTTTCACTGATCCATTTGATGAGCCCAGTTTCTTGCAGGAACTAAGTTCTTGCTTATATCCTTCTACAGGATGGAGTTCTCATCTCCTGCTCCTGCTGGCATGAAACCGCAGGCCTGAGATGCCTAGGCCTCTAATCAAGACTGATACCCCATTCTAGCTTTGTATTCCCTCTCTGTTTCTGAAGGTTTTCCTTTCCATCTTTTGAGTTTAGCTATGTACTTAAAACATTATTTTGATCACAGTTGGTTGAGAGTTTCTGTTGTTTAGAGTGGAAGATGGAGGCTTCAGTGCTGGGTTAGAATGCCATATTTCTGTAAGTCTTCGGCAATATTACTTACAGCCTTGAAAAAAAAAAGTCTACTAATAGAAGAATAGTTAAATAAGAGAATGAGGTAGATCTAAATATGGAAAGTATGAAAAGATTTCTAAGTTGTATTACTAAATGAAAAGGAAAATTTCACAATAATATGCATAATATAGTTTATGTAAGTACAAAGCAAAGCAACTGTCCCTTTGAAATATTTATAGCAATAGATTTGGAAACCCACACACAAAGCTGTTCACACTGGTTATCCCTTAACATGACTAACATGAGATTGGGGTGGAGGGCAGATGGAGAAAGGAGTCTCTTATTGAGCTTTTCATATTATTTTGTTATGTGGTTTGATTTATTGTTAGATTCTAAGTAAAACAACTTGTATTAATTGTATAATTTAATAGTCAACCCTTTCCCCTCCCTGAGCTCAGGCCCCAATCCCTTGACAGCCTTTACAGCCTTGCCCTCGCCTCACCTGCTCATCGCCTCTGCTGCAGCCACGAGGCTGCCTCTCAGTCCCTCCAGCGAGCCATTCTCCTTTTCACCCGAGGGCCTTCACACTCCTCTTCTCTCTGTCTGTCATGTTCTCCCCTCACCTCTTCGCCTAATTAATGGTAACTCTTTCTTCAGTGCCTCTCAATTTCTACAATATTCCCTCAAAGAAGCCTTCCTTGAACGTTAAACCAGGTAATGTCCCGTTATATGCTTTCCTAATATCTTATATTTCTCTTTTGCAACATTTACCATAATTTTAATTAAATAATTAATTTTGAACATAGTTGTATAATGCCAGACAATTTCAGTAGAACATGAACTTCATCCTGTTGGGGACTAGGGCTGTCTCATTTGCTGATTAATTCTCAAGGCCTAGCAGAGCACCTTACACATAATAATAACAGGCCCTTGATAGACACTCATTGAAGGAATCAATGATTAAGTGAATGAGAGTTTTTTGAATCTTCAGCATAGTTTCTGAATCCCCTAATCCCCTTCATGGAAACTTAAGACCTGAGATGCCCATGTTGGGAAATATTAATTCCTTTTCTGGTCTTGTTTGGGACTTCACAGATTTGTGCAATGCAGGCAACGTGGCTCTGCAGTTCCTTATACTCAGAGTGCATTGTGAGAATACTGTTCATACAATGTCTCCTCTAGAATTCCCACTGCCTCTGAGCCTGTGAAGGCCTTCTGCCATGAACAAAGGAGTGACCGAGTAGACCTCTAAGAATTTTGGTAGGAAAGGGAATTGTTTCTTGAACTGAGTGCTGCCTGGGATACTTCTCTCTGCCCCCAGGAGCCATTTTCTTGGTGCTTGTTTCCAGGCTCTCACCATCCAATACCAACTTTAGATGCTGTCTCGCTGGGGTTTTGTAGTAAGACAATTTTCTGTCCATGGATCCTTATGAGATTATGCTGGCATTTTACTCCGTGTCATCAGGAGTAAAACTAACTAAATTGAATTCAAGAGAATGTGCTTTAATACATAAGAACACAGCTAAGCAATTGCTATATTGAGCAGAAAATGAAATCAGTCACTATAAAACATGATGAAACCCCCCCAAAAAACTCATGCTGTAGGACAACTCACTTCCGAGCAATACCATTTAAAAAGAATTAAACTTTTATAAACTTTTTATAAAAAAATACCCATTCATCCATCAAACTTAGAGAAACACTTCATTTTACTTAACCAAAAGTTCAGAAATTTTTGATGTCCCAGCTACATAGGCAATATATTATGCAAATGCTCATCAGAACTTAATGAGTGACTTCAGTTACTAAAAAGTTCAGCCACATTGAAACTTCTGCTGAACGATTCCAGTGGAAAACCTTCTCATTACTTACTTTATAACCATATATCATAGCTGTTTACCCAGTCCTTTCAAGTGAGTTCTAAAAAGGAGAGGCCACTAGTTTAGATGTGTCATTTATTGCCTATCAAAGAGTGAAGCTCTTCCCTTCTCAGAGAAAAGTGATGATAATTGGACTTTGCATATGTTCCCCTTCTTGAGATACAGACCACAGAGTTTGTTTATGACTATCTTGAACAGGAACAGGAAACTGACAATGAAACTCAAATGGAGGGGTATAGAGTTAAAATGTTATAAAACTCATGGGAAATATGTTCCAAATGATCCAGTGGCTTTAAAAAGTCCATTTTTAAAGCATGAGAATGATGCAGCATAGTTGTTTTTCCAGTAGCAATGAGGGGCATGGCTGTGCCAACCACACTTTCTGGCCCTGTGATCAGCTGCTCATTGTTTGTCAGAATAGCTGAGGGGACCATGGCTGCAGTCTCTGGCTATGGAAAAGGTGCTTCTCTGTGAGAAACTCACAGATTTGTATAAAGGTCAAACAGGAATGCTGGCTCCTCAGCAGCACCCTAACCCTAACCTTAACCTCAACACTAACTTTGGTTTTTAATTTTAAAAATATTTATTGATGAGGCAGAGAGAGAGAGAAACATCTATTTGTTTCACTTATTTATACGTTCATCGGTTATACATTCATACAAGAATGTGCCCTTGACCAGAGATCAAACCCAAAACCTTCATGTATTGGGACAAATGCTCTAACCAGCTGAGCTCCCTGGGCAGAACCTAACTTTGGTTTTTAAATAAGGAAGTTTATATGAGTAATCTGAGCAGACAGTGTCCAAGCGCATTCACATCACCTCTTAAGAGAGCACCAAACATTCTTTACTACTTTTACTTCCTCTATAGGTCACATCTGTACCATAGAGTGTCCCCATCAGTCAGAATAGGCAGGTTATGCTGCTGCTGCTGCAAAAAAAATCTAAAATCATCTGGCACTCGTTTAGAGATTGCTGGTGGATGGTGAGAAAACATTTTCTGAGGCAGGAAGAATGTTTCTCTTTTCTTCTGACCTGATGACAGAAAACAAGGGTCTGTCTGGAGTGAGGAGATGAGAAGCACAGCCACAGCTGAGGTGAAAGGCAAATAAGCTTTTGTAATTATAAGCGACTAAGATTTAGCAGCATAACCTGCCTTATTCTAACACCGTATCTATAGCACTTTTATAAATGAACAAACAAAACAAATGCTCGTACAGGTTAGACAGATGGCCCAAGACTCTAGTCAAGCGCCAGGGAAACCATGTATGATCAGTTCTATTAACACGTCAGGCTGAATCTCATTTGTGCCTGGCAGAGCCATAAAAGACAATCGATTTTTCCATCAACTACTGAGTCTTCAGTCTGATGAGGCCATGCTGATCCCACGTACCACTGGGAATGAACTTGATCGTTTGCAAAGAGAACAAAATAACTTTTTTTTTTTTTGGTTTAGCATCGCAGGTAGGGTGACCAGCCATTCCACTGTTCCACTTTGCTTGGAACTGGGAGATTCACCAGGACATGGGACCATCAGTGGGGAACCCAGGAAAGTCCCCGGCTAACTAGGATGAGTCGCCCTAATTGCTGAGGTGACATCTCCTAGCTACACTTAGGAATTATGCAGCATAGATTCCCACTGCACTTTGTCATTCTTTCCATGATAATATTTATTACCTTGTGTTGTAAATGACTCAGACTGTTCAGTGTCTACCAGACCACAAAACCCTGAACTCCTGAGACCAAGAACTGTTTTATTCTTTGTTTCATTTTATATTCCCAGTACCTTGTATGGTGCCTGCCACCTCAAAAGAGCACAGTAAATATTTATTGAATGGATGAATGAACACAGTTTCTCTGTTGTTTTTCCTTCCCAAAACTGGCGTGGTGTGACTGGCTTTTCCTCCTTTGAGGATCAATTTTGCCTTGATACTAGTGTAACTATAAAGAAAGGTAGGAATCTTCCTTGACTGCAGCTACAAGCTCCCATAAAGATTTCAGGATGACCCACAGTGTAAAATTACATAAACCCAGCACCGAGTTTCAGCATAAACTGATTCCTTATTAGACTGACTGAATAATTGAATCTCCTTGTTTGGCATTTGTTTAAAGACAGAAGGTCATGGGACAAGTGATGGGTATTTGAGGCTGTGGAAACATATGCTATAAATTTGGTTTAGCTGTTTCTGGTAACTGGGGTTATTGTGACTGCAGACCCAGGCTTCCCAAGTCTGCCCTCCACCCTTGGGAATGCATAACAACATGCCCTCCCAAACCAGAGGCAGGAAGAAAATCTCCCTGGGCATGCCTCGCTGGTGGACTGCATTCATGCCCGGTTAAGGACAGCAAACAGTGGCCTGAGAAACTTGCCCTAGAGAATTAGATCCAGGTGCCATCCAGTTAAATAGTTTCATAACAGACCTATGAGGTATGCTGAGAGTTTGTCGGTTTTGACCCCACTTACAGACTAAATCCTCTGACATCTTTGTTTTCATTAATTACCCATAGTGAGTCTCTCCTTTGTGACTAAGCTGTTCTGTGAAGTGATTTAAATTGTATAAAGAGGCCCTGTGGAGTGGTGAGAGGATTCCTGCATTTGTATTAAGAGGACTTAAAAAAAAATCCCTATCCTCTGTTTCCTCATCTGTAAAATGGGTTTAATAACATCTACCTTTCTTATCTCATAAGATAGCTTGTGAGTTCAAAGGAGATTAAGTCAGTGAAAATGGTCTGATGATTGTAACATGCAGAATGAATATAAGATAATACATGCTTTTTACCTCTATTAATTCACCTACTTTTTCCATCTTATAACAAAACTTTCCTAAACTTGCCTCCTGCTTTAGGAGTTCCTTTTATTTATCCCAATATTTTCCTCATTATAGGAAGGGAATAAGCATTTGCTGTGTGTCTTGTATGTGCATTGTCTTCATAATGGTGCTTGTGACACGGATGCTGTTGGGGGAGGAACAAAACCTTCCTCTACCCTCAGGGTTCTTCTGATTGTCTAATAATCAAATAGACATGAGACAGATTAGCAAGAGAAAACAATCAAATTTAATACATACATACGTATGGGGACCCCACATACTTGAGAGAGTCAGAGACCCCACATGAATGAGAGGTTCAGAGATAGAAAGGGAACGTGGGTATGTAAGACATCCCGAGCTAGGGATGAGGTAAAGTGCCTCGGGGGTTTCAAAAGGCCATTGCAGGATAAAAAGAACAGACTTTTTTGCAAATAGAAGTTTGGCCTGCCCTATAGATAAGCCAAAAAAGTTATCTCTGATAATCTCTCATGGGCGAGCCCTCTAATTCAAGTTCTTCTAGGTAGTGAATGGGGGAAGGGCAGAAGTTTCATTTGAGCCTGCTGCTAAAGCTACCTTCAGCTCAAAGCAATCTGCATTCCACAGCGGCAGGTCTTGGGGTGACTCGTTCCCCTACAGTGCCATTATCTTAATTTACATACAAACATTAGTTCATAGTAATTCATGTCCAAGATCATGCAGCTAGACCTTAAATTTAAACTCAAGTGTGCCTAAACCATTGTCCATCACACTACACTACCTCCCAAGTTGTAAAGAGTCCTCCCTCCCCTTTTTTTTTTATTGGACTTGGTGTGCAAGTTCACCTTGGGCTTGATCACAGCATTATGGTTTTCTAGGTTTTGATCATGTTTCCTCATTTTTTGTCCCTTCAGACTGAAATGGCCAACTCCTTATTCTGACAGTCCTCTCTAGTTCCTAGATCTTTGCACTTGCTTTTATCTGGACTTTTCTTGAGATATAACAGCTAAGCTTGCATGTAATATTGCATGTGCAGGCTCTCTAGGGTTGGGTGCCAGGGCAGGATAATGCTTTTAGGTGAGTGTTGCCAATACTCATCATGATACTCAGGTTATCATTGACTGTTCTGGCCGAAGGAGGGCAGTTCCAGTGGAACATCCTCCAGCGATAGCCAGCAACCCTGTGGCCAGCTGTTAGGGACCACGATGTCTTGGGGTCTCTAAAACACTTTTGTTTATTTATTCCATAAGTATTAAAAAGCTCTGACCCTGTGCAAACCTTGGTCATAGTTACTGTGGGCAGGGTAGAGAATAATGCCCCCCAAGTCCCTGTCTTCATGGGGCATATGGAGTAGCGTGGAAAGATAGCTGACAAACACAAACATGAATAATATGTCAGGTTGTGAGTGCTGTGTGGAGAAACGAGGCTGGGGGAGGGGACTAGGGGAAGGCTGGGCAGTTTGCCTTTTGCAGAGGATAGCCAGGGACATCTCTGATAAGGTGATATCTGAGCAGAAATTTCAAGTAAAGATTATCTCAGGGAAGAATATTTCAGGCAGAGAGAGCAGCAGGTGCATAGGTGATGGGGAAGCCGCTTCCATGTCTGAGGTAAGCCTGTGTGTTGGAGCTAAGAGAGAGTGAAGGGGTTTGAGGGGGTGGGACAGAGGTAAGGTCAGAGCTTCAAAGTCAGGGAAGGCAGGTGGTTTTGTAAGCTTTGGTGAAGGACTTGGGGTTTTATTCTGTGTGAAACAGAAGACATGGGAGGACTATGAGGAGTGAAGTAGCCTGATCAGACTTAATATTTTAAGAAACTAACTCTGTCTACTCTGTGGAGAATAGACTTCAGGAAAGAAGTGGTGGAGGCAAAGAAGCCAATTAGTCAGCTATTGTAATAATCCAGGTGAGAGATGATGCTGGCTTGGATCAAGGCGACAGAAGTGAGGGCAAAATGTTACTGGATCCTGGATATAGATTGCATATGAGAGAAAGAGAAGAGTCAGTGACGACTCCAAGGTGTTCAGCTTGAGAAATTGCAAGAATTGAATGAAAGGAGATGCCTTTTGAGATGAGGAATACTATGGGAGGCATGTTTGGGTGTATGCATGTCTGTATGTGATGGTAGGGAGTTCTATTTTATATATTTTAAGTTTGAGGTACCTCCTTAGTAAGGATTTTAAATAGGCAACTACATATGGGTGTGAAGTGTTCAGGGGAGAAGTTGGGGCTGGAGTTACAAGTCTGAGATCTCAAAAGCCCTGGGGTACCTAAATAGATAGATAAATCACCCCATCCTTAATTTGGCCAGCTAGAAGTAGGTCCCTAGTTCCCAAGGGGAAGTGAAGCCAGAGAACACAGGTATCAACTTTTGGGTTAAGTTAGAAAAGTCTCGATCTTTGTATAAGGCAGAGAGATTTAAAAGATGAATAGAAGAGATAAGACTTCTCTCACCTGGGTCACGGAAGGGAGAACTGGAGAGGAAATGGGAGGCTGAGACACGGATGGGGTGCTGACGGGGGGGCCTCCCGTGCCGCTCTACCTCACTATTTTCCATGACACGAGGGGAGTCAAATGCTGTGACTTCTCCAAACATCACATATGCTCAAGTCCCAGTCTCTAAGTTCTAGGAGGAGCTCAATGTTTTCTCTTAGTTTCAGAGGAGGGACTCTGGGAGAGGTCTGTCACCAATGGGATGACCAGGGATGTTCAGCTGATCCTAGGGAGGGAGCGGGGGCTTTAGTGGGAAGAATTCAGTGCCTTTGAGTCTTCTCTGTGGAGCAGTGTTTTTATGTGGCGAGGGAGTAAGATGGGCTGAATTTGCCTGTTTGGGAGAGGCTGCTGCCCTGGCAGGGCTAGCAGGATCAGCGGGGCCACATTTTGGACGTCTTTATCCTTTCATACTTTTCCTTGGGGATCCTTCTTTGTGCAACAAAGTTTTAATGTTGGCCTCTTGCCCAGCTAGTGTGGCTCAGTCTGTTGAACACCGTCCCATGCACCAAGAGGTCGCCGGTTTGATTCCCAGTCAGGGCACAGGCTTGATCCCCAGTAGGGGGCATGCAGGAGGCAGACAACCGATGTTTCTCTCTCATTGATGTTTCTAGCTCTCTCTCTCTCCCCTTCCTCTCTCTCTAAATCAGTAAACATAAAAAATCAGTAAAAACATAAAAAAAATAAAAATAAATATTGGCTTCTTTGTGCTCCAATACTACTTCTTTTTTTTAAATCCTCACCTGAGGATATTCTTTCCATTGCTTTTCAGAGAGAGTGGAAGGGAGAGAGAGAGAGAGAGAAACATCGATGTGAGAGAGACACATGGATTGGTTGCCTCCCACATGTGCCCGGACCAGAGCTGGGGATCAAACCTGCAACCGAGGTATGTGCCCTCAGCCAGAATCGAATCTGGGATCTTTCAGTCCACAGGCCGATGCTCTAGCCACTGAGGCAAACTGGCCAGGGCAATACTACTTCTATTATAGTAGCGTTTACCTTACTGCACTATCTACTTGTCTGTCTCTCCCGTTAGACTGAAAACCTTTTGAGAATGAAGACCAAATTGCAATTGTCTTTACAGTCCCCAATGCCCAGGAGAGTGCCTGGGTCATGGCAGGCAAACAATAATGATTTGTTACATTATAAGGGAAAGCAAATGCACACACTGTCTATGCCACGAGTGTTCTGTTACTTGGTGTGAGTAACTGGAGTAGGTAGAGGAGAGTGACTTGGCCTAAGAAATAAAACACTTTCTGTTCAACAGATGTTAAATAACAATAACTGTAACCAACTATAGTGTGTCTTCTCATCTACTCTACTTTCTTTCCTTCAAATAACAGATTGAGACATATTTGCTCTGGAATGTCTTTGCTGATTATCCATCTTAAAATCTGTTAGCCAGGCTCCTTCTTCCTAAGACATTTCCTGTTATCCCTTTGGCTGCAGCCATAAATACATGTTCTTAGATTTTATAGTCAGCCCTCCCTTTCCCAGTCTTCTTTTTTCCACATTGTATTCTTAGAAAGCTTGTCTTTCATAAAATGAAACATTTCTCTTCTAGTGACACGGTTGTAATTAAGGGCTGACCAAGGACTCAGTAGCAGATAAAATGCAGTTATAATCAATAACTCGTCAAAAAGACAAAGTACAACTGCAAACCTCTAAAATAATTTAACATAATAAAATCATGCTCTAAGTCCTATAAAATAGGTCATAAGCATACTGATTAAAAGAGGATGCCTGGAATTATGTAAAACATAAAACTAAACCCTACTCTATCATAAATTTATCCTAAAATTAACATATACATTAAAATGAATATTTTCAATACATTATGAACAACAATTTATTCTGCTTTTAAATTATAAAGCGTGTTGGAGTCTTATTTAGATAGTTTAGGCCTCTTTTTAAAAAATAGCAGTCTAAGCAAGTTGAAAGTTATGCCTCTTTTGCCCTTCATAGGTGTCCTTTCCAAAACAGATCTTTCCAAGTAATTTCATTGATCTTGTAGTTGCACCCAAATTAGTACACTCAAGAAATGTTTCCTGTAGTTTATGACAAAGGTTATGTTTCTTTCCTCTCCTGAAAAGCTGATCCAGTATTTCTAACTTTCCCCCTCTTCTTTTCTCTTTCTTTATTTAAACCTAAAGGCATAGTTGCTCAGTAGAAGACCAAAGCAGAGCAGAGGAGAGACATGAAATAGCCTTAAATCAATGAAGCTCCACTTCCTTCTGTGAGTGATTCTTCCTTGATTTAATTTTCATTGTAAAAGCAATAAAACAATTGCTGATTGTGAGCAAAGCCCCCCACCCCCAAAGAAAAGATCTTCAAAACATTGGTGACATGATTTCTAAGAGGTCTGGCTATTCTTGCTTAAAATTCAGTAGACAATTCAGTCTACATTTATTGAAGGCCTACTATGCACTGGGCTTGATGTGGGGCTCTGGAGATGCTGAGATGAAGGTGACGTAGATTGGCCTTCAGGGAGCCCGGGGGAGGTGTGGGTGTTACAGAGGCAGAACTTAAGCCTAGTCATGGGATCTTCCTACAGAAGAATAGTGGACTTGAGTGACCCTCTCTAGGGGTGTTTTGGTCATGTGACCAATGGGTTTGTGATTGATACTGACCTACAGTTATGTCTAGTAATAAGAAGAACAGTTAGAAACTGTTTGACAAGAAGGCTCTGTGTTTTCTATGAGATTTGAGTTTTGAAATGTGCTTCATGTTTAATTAAGAAAAATCTCATAATCCCCTTGGAAACTCCAATAAGATTATCATAATGTTTGGTAAAGGCTGATATTATAGGCAATAGGGAACCCAATTAAGGAAATAGGAAAATGAGACAGTAACTTTGAGGAAATGATCTCCTTTCCCCTTAGCCTTGAAGTGTGGAACATACTGAGTAATCCTTCAAATAGGAACCAAATAGGATGGCCTAGGCTGGATTTATATGGTTTAGCTATTATTTCTCTCAGAATTTTTATGAGTTTTTTTCAGGAGACAGCAAGTTCCAAATTTCCATGAAAATAATATGCAGCTGTGTGCATGGTAAGGTGGGGGAGAAATGAGTAGCATCGGGGATAAGATTATTTCTGAATAACCTATCATAAAACAAGACCTGCAAGTAAAGAATTAGTGAGTGCAACTCAGATGTTCATGATTATACCTGATTCTGTTGTTTTTTGACTTAAAAAATAATTTTCAAGTGACTTTTCATAAGGCTGAATCCAGTTAGGAAAAAGACCCCAAAGGTTTTCTTTTTCTCAGGGGGTACTTAGTCCTGTGTTTGGATTACTCTAAGTTTCTTTTATATATATTTTGCATAGAATGTGTTTCTAAAAATAAAGTATGACCTCAGTGGAAAATCAACATAGAGTTAAAAAAACAAGAGCTGTCTCATAGGCATAATGCTCTCGAAGTCAACACGCATGCAAATAATCAAGACGGAAGCTCGAGAGCCAGCACAGCTTCATGTCTCCATGTAAACCCTTTCCACCTGCTCTACTGTCCTTTCCCTCCTTCCTCCTAGTCAGCTTTCATGCAACTTCCTGGGTTATGTGAACTGCTCAGACCTCTTCCTTACCACACCTCCTTCACCGGCTCCCTTTTGTACTCCAAGGAAGGTCAAACTCTCTAGCAGGGCACAAGGGGCCCCTATAATCTGGCTGCTGAGGTTCATCTCCCACCATCGTCAGCACACATCTTATGTTCTCACTGCAATGCGCCCTTCACAGAGCATGCCTTACTTGTATTTTCATGATTTTGCATATAATACACCCTCTTCCTGGAAAGCAGTTCAGGTATCAACTCTTTTGTGAAATCTTTTCTTATTACTCCAGGAAAAAGAGCCATCTTTCTCTGCATAAAGGATTTCTATTTTAGCACTTGTCAAATGCTCCATTGTCATTTATCAAAACGAAACTCTTTCTTTTTGTGCCTCAATTGCTGCTAAGACCTCAACGTTTGAGACAGAAAAAATAGGTGCCAAGTGCTATCATATTTCAAAGTGGGATACTAGACCAAACGTGCTGGGCTTGCAAAGGGGATGCTCTAAGTTGAATTTGTGAGCTCATGAGCCACTTTGGGATACAAAAGAGTTGAAGGGTCTGAGGGGGAGGGATGACTTCTTCCAAGAGCATTGACAGTGTGTGCTGTGTTCTTCCCCCAGCCCACAGAGGGAATGGAAGGAAGGACTTCCCTCTCTCCTCAAGTCAAGCAGGAGGGTGGTGACAGGACCATTCAGGAGAAAAACAGAAATCCCACATGACTTGAGGGCAAAAGAATAGTCATGGGCTCTGTGCCTGAGAATATATTGAGGGCAAGAGATCGGCTGGAGCTACCAGCCTGTAGGTAGAGCAGAGGGAGACAGGTCTCCCAGGGAATAAACTACACTTTCATTCACATGACTGACAAAAGTGTGTTTCTCATTGATCAGATGTGAGACTCATAGGAGCAAAGCAGCCTGGAGCCATTTTTTAATCCTGCCAAGGAAGAGAGCCAGGAGAGAGCAGTAACTCTAGTACAGGACTCTGGATGGCTGCAGGCAGAAAAAGGAACCAGAAGTCAGACAGACACACTGCTTAAGTCATGGGGGCTATTTAGAAGGATTCAGTGGGAGTACCTCTGAGGATCCCACAAAAGAACCCTGTCATAGGAACAGTCAGCTTTAAAACCCTCCAAGGTCAGAGAGCAAGGCTGCCAGATCACAAGAACACTGATGGCTGAGAAACCTCCTACTGTTTATCTCTCCCTTTTCCCCTCCCACCCTGATGGAACTAGATACAGCACTGGGAGGGGACAGGAGAAGATGCAAAAGGCAGGGAGATTCAGGAAAAGCTCACCCTGCCTCTGCTTCCCCATTGCTTGTTCCCCAGCCCAAGGCAGCCCCAGCCTGGGGAAGTAAGAACCTGTAACTTTGAATGAGGTTCAGATTATTGATCTAAAATCAGACTGTTCTTGTGGCTAACAGAGCAGAGACAGAGGGACTTGACACTAATAGTGTTCAAAAGAGTTTACAAAACCTGCCCAAGATTTCATCTACTTCCCACATAAAGAAGATAGTCCACAGAACAGAACACTAGCTGACCCAGTTTGGAGATAGAGCACTAGCTGACCCCAGTTTGGAGACCTACTTGTTCAATGTACCAGTTACATTTGTTTATTGATTCATTGCCCTCTTTGTACTGAGAGCTTCAGGAGGACAGAGACCATATGTTATATTCATCTTTAGAAATCCTGATGAATCTTTATTAACATCGTGCAACATAGCAAGTGTTTCTTGAGTGAATAAATGAACAAATTAATTGATAAATGAAGTCCTATAGTGTAGTGATTCAGGGTCTAAATTTGGGCTTTGTTACTTATCAGTTGTGAGGTTTTTGGCCAGCTACTTAACTTTGATTGTACTTCCCTTTTAAAGTATTTTAAAATGCAAAATAGTGCTGACTTCATAGAATTTATTTGAGGATTAGACGTGAGACAATGCATGCACAGCGCTTAGCACAGAGGCCGATTTGTAATGAATGTTCAGTAAGTGAGAGTTGTAATGGCATCACTATCACTGCTGCCGTTAGAGTTGGAGTGACATGGGTTAGTAGGTAGTGGCCACTCCTGCACTCCTGCTGGGCCTGGTGTCCTTGATCTTGGTAGTATGTTCTTGACCCCAACTGAACCTGTGTCCTTCTGTTTCACCTCCTCAAAGAGGAAGCTTGGTTTCCTGCTGGGTTGGGGAGGGGAAGTTGCCCTGCTCCTTTGGGTAGAGGAGCGTCCTGGCTGGGGCACAAAGTGCTTTTATATGGATACTCAACCAAGCTTCCTGTTTTCAGTCTCCCTGAACCCCCACTTTCAGAGGTATCTGGGACCCCTCATTCCTAAGTCTCTTTGGGGTTCTACAGCACAAGCCAGCCTCCTTCTGAGCGTCTCTCAAAGGAAGCTGTCTCGGCTTCTTGGTGGTGTAAGTTGGTTAGCACCGCCCTTCCAGCTCCCACTATTTTGTTGCTTTTGCTTCCCCTTTACCCTTGTGTGTTTATGTCTTAAGTAAAATCCTTTTACCATCACTTGGGCAGAGGGCAGGGGAGACTGGGAGAAATCTACAATAAATATGAGTGTTTGCCTGCTATGTATAATTTGAAGTAAGTGTAATTTCTACAGTAAGAAAAAAATATTGTGGTTGTAAAAGAGAATTGAGTTGGACATATAAACATATATGTCCATATTTTCACACATATAAAGTTAATAATACAGAGCAATGTACACTGTCTTGCAGAATAAACCTTGTAGACAACAAGTGCTTCGGGGTTTTGGCAAAGTAGTGATCACTAGGAGTGACGCGATGAGACAAGGCTTCATGACAGGGGCCAATTTTCCTGGAGTCTGAACAATGGGTAGGATTTGGATTCCTTAAGGGAGTAGGTCTTCAACTCATTTCTTTATTAACATCGTGTGTAAATCAGGATATTATCTATTGTAGTAGCCATTGCTTTGGGCTTTTCAACGTGTGTTTTTTCCCTTCATTTTGATAGAGACAAATTTTTACTTGGAGAGAGTGTAGCCAGCATCACAGAGGGAAGCAGAGCCTGAGACAGAGAGAACTGATGATAAGACTTGAACCCGATCCAGCTACATCTGAAGCCAGAACACCCCTGGACTTCCACTTTGCAAGGCCAATACATCCCTCTCCATTTTTTTGGTATGTTTGTTTTACTTGGATTTCAGTAACTTGTATCAGAAAAAGTCCCAACTAATATGGTAGGGCAATGAAATGGTATTTCACTCTGAATTTTAGAAGAACGCCACAGTGGGTAGAGCTAGACCTATTTATAGTCTAACCTGAAATTACAACTTGCAGGTTGTTTTTCATTAAGCTTCTTGGTGGTGGACTATTCTCCCCTTTGACTCAAGGCAGTATGGGAACTGACTGGTTTGCACACTTTCCCTTTGGAGCTTGTTATTTTTCTCATAACAGATGAATTATGTGTAAGCAAAAATTAAAGATAAAAATCAATTCCCACCATCTTAAAAAAATGTGGTGAGCATGTCCCTAGAGTGATGAGAGCTGCAGAGTAATTCATCTATAAAGTGCTGCTGGGAGGCAGGGTCCCCCAAACCTCCAGAATTCAGGGTTAAGGGAACTGAGAGATTTATGCTTGTAGATTAGAAGTTTTTGCTGCAGCAGCCAGGGCACATGGGATGTAGGTACATTTTGGTATGTTTTATAAAGACATAGGTGAAGTCTTCCAAAATCAGAATGCCTAAGGCCTACAAAGGTCTTTAAATGCCTCTCTCTCTCTGGAGAGATGTTCAAGATGTTATGAAACATTGGAGGGCAGCTAACTCAGACTTGGAGGTTCAGAGACACCTTCCTAGAAGTGGTTATATCCAAGTTGAGACCTAAATGATGAGTGGGAACTATCCAGGTAAAGAAAAGGAGGGTGAGGCGAAGAAATTCTAGGTAGAGGCAATAACACAGGCAATTAATTTAAAACATATTTTGAGTGCTTACCGTGCCTGGCACAGTGCTGATACTCTAAATACTTTAACTGTGGTATTTAAAGCGGTGCTTGTGTTAATCCTATGAGTAGGTACTATTATTATTCAAGTTTACGAATGAGAAAACTGAGGATTAAAGAGTTTAAGTGAATTACTGAAAATCATGCCTTATAAGTGGTGGATCTAAGGTTCAAACCAATTTGAGAGCACATATTAGGGGTCAGACACTGTCCAAGATGCTTGCAGCAATGAACAAAACACGCAATTCATGCCCCCGCTGGAGCTGACATCTGATGTTCTTTTACGGAAGTGAGCCTGGGGCCGAGGCCCCTGGCACATTCAGGACGCTTTCGCTAACAGCTCCTCCATTCCCAAAGGAGTCCTGGGAGTTTGTTGGCTCACTGGGTGAAGACTGGTCAGACCGTTGGAATGCCAAAATTGGTTCTCTGAGATGGTCTTTGAGCGTTGGGGACATTTTGTGTCACACTTTTGAAAATTGATGAGAATTTATTTTAAAATGTCTTATAAGTATTTCATCTGTTACAAGGGAAAACAAGTTCCAAAGGAAAAATGCACACATTTCTGTACTCCATGTCTGAGAAAGCAAAGAGAAAACTTATCTGCTGCCAATATGCTTAATTAGGGTAGACAGGGGAGGCACCATTTAAAATGATGGTTTTGTAAAAAGTCAATGAAGGGAATGGACATGACATTGAATGGTCACATATCTATTTACCAGGATTAAAAAAAAAATACATTGGGTCTGTTTTAGAAGAAGAGGAATTAAAAAAGATAGCAGTGAGAGATAAGTATTATTATAAAATATTCTGCAGATTTAGTAATGTGGTTCCTTAAAAATTGTTATTCCTGCAAAGCAGAGAGGTAAGGTTTTATAATGGTGGACACAATTATTTTTAGTTTTTTAGAAATATTGTTTAAATTATCTTCTCTTTTCTGGCTAAACGCTGAAGTAAAAATATATCAGAAGATTAATGTAATTTTGTTTATATACTAATACCTTATACCTGCTGAGCTAATCACACTTACGTGCTATTTCATTAAATCCTATCAAGCCCTTGAGATATAAATGATAATTGATACTACTTTAGGTAAGAGGAAAGGGTTCAGGAAGGTTATATGATCTTCCCAGGACCTGAACTTGGGAATTTTGACTACAGATCTTCAGTTGGCTGGGCACTGAGATTAAGAAAATGGGCTTTAGCCCGGCCGGGCGTGGCTCAGTGGTTGAGCATTGACCTAGGATCCAGGTCATCAGGGTTCGATTCGATTCCTGGTCGCGGCACATGCCCGGGTTGCGGGCTGCAGCCGATCAATGACTCTCTCATCATTGATGTTTCTATCTCTCTCTCTCTCCCTCTCCTTTCCTCTCTCTGAAATCAATAAAGATATTTAAATTAAAAAAAAAAGGAAAAAAAGAAAAAAAAGAAAATGGGCTTTAGTGTCAGTTGGACCTGGAATTGTTCCTCAACTATAGCCTTACAAATTACTTAGCCTTTCAATTCTGTTTCCCTCCTATAAAATGGGGGTAGTAATACCTACCTCAGAGTTCTGTGGTGAGAATTGAAATTATTACTAAATGTGAAGTACTCGCTTGGCACATAGTGAATGGTTGTCAGTATTATTGATAAGAAATGAAAATAGTGACTTAATAATACCTTCTTATTTGGAAGGAAACAGTGTATTAAAACAATGGTTCTCAACTGGAGGCATTTTGCTGCTCAGGGGACATTTGGCAATGTCTGGGGACATTTTTGGTTGTTACAACTGGAAGGTGTTACTGACGTTGAGTGGGCAGAGACCAGGGATGATGCTAAACATTCTACAATGCACAGGTCAGCCCCCAAAGAATTATCTGGTCTAAATGTCCATAGTGCCCATGTTAAGAAACCCTACATTAAAACCACAAGGATTCACTGAGCATACTTTTAATGAGTCATATAAACATCACTTCTCCAAGCACAGAAGAATTTGAAAAAAGGAGACAATATATTATCTTGCCAAGTGCAGAACACAAAAATAATTGTAAGGAAATGACACAGCTTATGTGTGACATACAAATTGAATGATAATGTGGGGTTTCTAACTACAAAGAAAATTTACTAGTTTAAGAAAAGTTCTTTGTGGTTTAGAGTTTTCAAAACTGCCAATTTATGATATAATCACTGAAAATAATAAATTTTCCTATGATGAGACAGCTTAAATTCATCAGCAGAAGGCCTTGGCTGACTTTCAATCATTCTTCCAATATTTTTCAATAGTTAGGGCTTTAGTAACATCAAAAAGTATGATTTAATGGGGAAAAAAAGGAATTTCTACTTAAGTGGAAAAAATATATATAATTTAGATTTAATATAAGACCAAAATGCAGTATCCTCCTACTTGGAAATTAGGAGACTCGGTATATTGCATGATCATCTTAGTCTCCTTAACTTGAATGTTTCAAAACTAATTATATTATGAAAATTGAATCCCACACACCAATTCACTTAGATTGTATTGATCACGATGAACTAATTTCTTTAGATTTATGATCTGAATAATTTAGTATCGTGCAACCCACCCCACATTAGTGGCTTTTGCAAAGTAGTACAGAAAAGCAATCTTTTGCCAACTTCCATTCACGTTCGAAGAAGGATTTCCTGTATGTATGTCAAAATCTGTCACCACAGGGTCCAGAGATGTCAGGTTATATAATGTACTGGCACAGAGATGTAGAGAGCACTTATAAAGAGAGATGGAAAACATTAAAGAAAGATGCATTATTGTCATCCAACCAAAGTCTTACCACCATGATTGTGCCCTGAATGCTGTTCCAGGAAGAACCTCAAAGATGTTGTCCACATAATCAAACAAGGGAGGGGCATGCTCTTCTCTCATTCTACAAGGTCAATTTGCAGTCGTGATTAGAGGTAAGAACTAGGCGTGGCACTGAAAGGAGAAGAGTAGGGATAAGAAAAGGGAGAAGGTATCATTCATTTATTCCTTCGTTTATTCATCTACTCAATATTTTTTTTTCTTCTTTCCAGCTTTATTGAGATCATTGATAATTAAAAGGTATATATATTTAAGGCCCTGGCCAGGTAGCTCAGTTGGTTGGAGTGTCATCCCCATAATCCAAGGTTGTGGGTTTGATCCCCAGCCAAGGAACATACAAGAGTCAACCAATACATGCATAAATAAGTGGAACAACAAATTGGTGGTTTTTTCTCTCTCTCTAAAATCAATTAAAAAAATTTAAAAGTATATATTTAAGGTGTACAACTTGATGATTTGATATATATGTGCATTGTGAAGTATTTACCACAATTAAGCTAATTAACATATCCATCACCTTCCATAGTTACTATTTCTTTCTTTTTGTGTGGTTCATTCAATATGTATTTATTAATCATCTAATATGTGCCAAGCTCTGTGTGTGTGCTGGCACCAAAAAATGAGGAAGGCAGAACAGAAAGAAAAGAGAACAGCTTGAGAAGGAACTACTGGCTTTTTCCTGGTCTCATAGGGTTTATAGGTTTCTGGGGGGAAACTATTAAACATAATTAGACAAACAATTTGTTATACTGGTCATAATTATAACAACTAAATACAAAATATGAGAAAGAATGACTGCAGGAAGTAATCTAATCCAACAAGTAAGGGGAGGTAGCTGGTAGGGGCAATCTTGCTCAGTGTAAAAAAACAACACACCCCAAACAAATAAAACCAAAAAACAAGGGCATGGCTCACAGTTGATAAGTAGCACAATTCAGATATAAAATATTCCCAATTAAATGTGAGGTTCAAAGCCTTTAGATGTGCCCTGGCCAGTGTGGCTCAGTTGGTTGAGCGTCGACCCATGCACCTAGAGGTCTCCTGTTGGATACTCTGTCACATGCCCCCCATATTGCTGGCTCGATCCCCAGTAGGAAGTATGCAGGAGGCAGCCGACAGATGTTTCTCTCTCATCAGTGATTCTCTCTCTCCCTTTCCCTTCCTCTCTAAAATAAAATCTATCTATCATCTATCTATCACCTATCTATCTATCATCTATCTATCTATCTATCTATCTATCATCTATCTATCTATCTATCTATCTATCTATCTATCTATCTATCTATCTATCTATCTATCATCTATCTATCTATCATCTATCTATCTATCTATCTATCTATCTATCTATCTATCTATTTATCATCTATCTATCTATCTATCTATCTATCTATCTATCTATCTATCTATCATCTATCTATCTATCATCATCATCTATCTATCTATCTATCATCTATCATCTATCTATCTATCTATCTATCTATCTATCTATCATCTATCTATCTATCTATCTATCTATCTATCTATCTATCTATCTATCTATCTATCTATCATCTATCTATCTATCTATCATCTATCTATATATCTATCATCATCATCTATCATCTATCGTCTATCATCTATCTATCTAGGCAAACAATTTATATATATATATATACATAGAATCCTGCAGATGGTGGTGATTTTCACTATTAAGATAATAGAGCAAACCAGAGTCAACAGGATATTAAAAAGTTCTGATAGGCCTTAGCTCTAGAATGACTTCTGTGAATGAAAAAGGTAGTTTTAAGGAAGGGTGAGGCCAATGAGTGAGCGAAGATCCGAGAGGGAAGGCCTGGTCTAGGAGAGGAGGTTAGGATTAAACAGTAAGCAAGAGGTAAACAAATGATGTGATAATCTAAGGAACTCATGAACCTGGGGAGAAAACTGGTATGAAGGTCACAGGAAATGAAGAATTCTCTAGAGCAGCAGGAAGTAGAACCCTGGGAAGACCTTCAGCTCAGAAACCTGACTCAGACAGGCAATAAAGGGTGTCATTTGAGGAGAGAGAAGGGAAGATTATTTTTTTGTGTTGGTCATAATGAGGAAAATAAGTGTCAGTTACATGAACCTTGTTAAAGCTTTATCCTGCCTGGGGTTTTAGGCAGCCTGGGGCTTCTTTAACAAAATAATCTGGCCTTCTGGGAGGTATTTGTGAGAGACAAGAACTGAGAGGAGAAAGATTGGAGTGTGGGGAATTGCTATGGGGCTCTGTCTTGCCTTGGCCACCTTTTGGATGACATGAGATATGTCTTGGATCCAATCAGAAGAAAATAAGCCCCCCTACCTTCTCTAGCACAATAAAATGATCTATATGTGACTTATGGCTGAGCTAAATCTATCTTTGTTTTCATAAATCTGAAAGTTGAGTAGTGAGAAATAGTTAAGAAGCTATTGGAGACTATATTGATAATTCATCCTATTTAGACTGAAGAAGGAAAATGATTAAAGCCGCCCCCCAGTGAAAAACAACACCCCATCCTACTAGGGTAAATGGGGGAGAGGACCACACTGAGAAGTTAACATGAACAGAGAATACATCTGAATATAAACTTTTAAAAAATGCCAGTTAAACAATGTGGTATGAGGGAAGAAAATGGGAAGAGATATAAAAATAAGCAGCATTAAGTTAAAAGGGATAATTAGAGGAGCCAAGTAAATGGTGCATGTTGCAAAGGATCCACCTAACCTTAGAGACTAGAGGTCTCTTCAAAGATTCTTTTCAGGAGACTGTGCGGCTTTAAATCTTTCAGGATTTGACAAGATCCTAGATGTATATGTCTTAAGGATCATATACTCCCATCCCCACCCCCACCCCCTTTTTTTCTTTTTCATCTGAAGGGAAGAGATAGTAGAGATATGTTCTTAGCTGTTGTTTTATTAGACAAAATAAAATGTCTAGTACATTTTATATTCTGTTAAGAGCTCTGGGGAACAGTTGGCAAATAGAAATTGGTCCACAGAAATAACATGGCTTCCTGGAATTTAGGGGGAAGGAAATGGGTGGTTTCTTTAATTACTGTAGTGTGTGTGTGTGTGTGTGTGTGTGTGTGTTATAGCTAAAGATAGCATTCTGGCTAATGTCCTCAGGACAGAAGGTGAACATGGAAATTAATTCGGAAGTGTATACAGTTGGGTTGAATTTGCTAGGTTAAGTAAGACAATAATGCTCTTTGTTTTCAATATCCTGGCTAAATCAGAAAGAGTGGATTAAAATGTGCTCTGATATTTAATCAGTTTAAATTCATGGGCATTATTATTTACTTATGGAGAGCTAACGACTTTAATGTCGTTTAAGGCAAGAAAGCTTATTTACAACAAAGATGTGATTGAGGGTGGCAAAAAGGAGTGTCTATAAGGCCTTAATTAATTGGTTGGCTAATTATTCTTTTCTGTGGGGTGTTATAATACTTTTACAAATGAGCAACAGAGACAGGAATGCTGCAGCAAACTATTTTAACCCAGTAGTAGCAGCAACAGCTTCTTGGCCATTTTAAGATATTTTGGAATCCCTTTTTAAAATACTTCTTTTATGCTAAAATTGTGTATATTTTATGCTAAATATACAGTATTCCTGTATATACACTTGCTTATCAGCTATGTGATTTAGCCCAGGTCTGGGCTTAAAAGGCATTTTGTGCAGCTGGAAATAAATTACATAACAGGTTTGAATTTAAAGAAAAATTAAAATGTGTCCCATAGCAGTGCCATGTATTTATTTCTTCAGCTTCTTAAAGACATTGGGTAATAGATATATCTATGCTCACTGGTGGAAAGTTCAACTTCTCTGTAGGTTTACTTTTCCTCCCCTAATTTCTTTGAAAGTCACGATATTGAAGAAATTTAAAAATCCCAGGAGATGCTGTGCAAATGCAAACTCATTTTTCCTTTGACACATGCACCTCTTTTAACTGCAGTTCGTGAGCCCCGTACAGTTTCTTCCGTGGGCTCGCTCACTCCCAACACCAAGCCCTTGCTTAGGCTTTGCCTCCTGCCTAGAATGCTCTCTCTTCCCTTCTGCACGCTCTTTTTCATCACTGACTTGGAGGAGGTAGTAACTGATGGGTGGGTGACTAACATTTATTGAGCATATGTCATTCTTTAGGCACCGTGTTGTCAATTTACGTGCATTGTTTAACAATACTTGATTTTATGGATGAGGGAACAGAGGCTTAGGGAATGCCAGTGGGCTCGCAAGAAATAAGTGGCATAAAACCAGGAAAGAATCTAGGTTTTTTTGTTGTTGTTGTTATTTCTAAACTTAATCTTAGAGTGTCTTGACTGCTAAGGCCTTACTTTCCTAACCAGATTGTCAGCTGCTAGAAGGCAAGGGCCTTATCTTTTTAGTCTGCATAGACTAGGCACTCCATGGTTATAGCCTTCTGTTGAAATAAAAAATAAAATGTAAAATCTCAAAGAATTTTATAAATATTTAAACATTGGAAGAAAGAAACAGATCCCAGGAAATTAGTTTCTCAACATCACTACCTGAACACCACAAGACATTGTTTTTTGTGACCCAGTGCACAACCCATGGGTGTCTGGAAATGCGTAGGGGTTTTCTTAGGCTGTCGGGATACTGGAATCATCCTGGGTGGTAGACAAGGACATCAAACATCCAGCAGAACATGAGACAGTCCCACAAAATTGCCAGGCCTCAAATGCCAGGAGTGCTGTTTCTGAGAAGCAGTACCTGGCTGAGCTGTCTAGTGACAGAAAATGTGGACCTAGAAGCCAGACTGAGTTCTGACCTAGATCCACCCTTTTCTTGCAGTGCAACTCTCATCATGTTTACTATGTGCTCTCTGCTCCTGGCACCCAGCTAGTGCCCAATAATGTCAGCTTTTACTTACTAGCTGCAGAAAAGTGTCCCCAGGGAGAAGATACGATCTTTGAGGAGTGACAGAAAATACTAGACTAGTAGTAACAGTGTAAGAATTAAAGTGTATCATAAAACAGTGCTTCTCTGACTTTAATGTGCTTTCATATCCCCTGGAAATCTTGCTAAAAGGCAGATTCTGATTTAGGAGGACAGGGGTGGGGCCTGAGAGTTTGCATTTCTGACAGGTTCACGGTGCCAGTGCTGTCTCTGTGGACCTGGTAAGATTCGAAAGTAACATGGAGGAGAAGCTCACTTAATAAATGAAACAAGCAAGAATTTATTGCATGTCTGTTGATACCTTAAATAATAGAGATGGAGGTAGTGGAAGTTATATATAAAGAGTATACAATTTGGTTTCTTCACAGAAGAAACTTCCATCTGCCTTGCCATTTAATGTGTGTATGTGTGTGTGAGAGAGAGAGAGAGAGAGAGAACATTTTATAATTATATTTCTCAGGGGAAAACACAGAGAAATATTATTTTCTATGTGTATTTTCTCACAAAGAAAAAAAGGCCACTTTGAGTCCCCAAATAATTTTAGTGGAGATATGGTAAGTAAATAAAGGAAAAACTGGGCCACCTTCTTGGATGCAGGGTGTAAGCCTTGCATATTTCAGAACTAGTGTGAGCTGTGTGTGGTGAGTATTTCTGTGTGTGTTTGTGTGTGTGTGTGTGTGCTGTTGTATGTGTGTATGTGTGAGCTGGGAAGCCTTTGCTAGGCAATATTTTCTTAAATATCGCTGGAGAAAGGAGATCTAACACTCCTCTCTCCCAGGCCCCTCCCCCCAATCCCCACAGCCCCATTCCTCATGAAGATTAAAGCTCTAAGTTAAGGGGTTGGGGTTCCTAAGGCAGCCTCAACTGGGAACTTTGCATATTTTAGGCAGTGGAAGTTATTTGAATATAGTCATTGAGAAAAGAGACTATTCATTATCCACTTAAAATACTTCCCGGCTGCAGCATGGCGTTGTAGGGAAGCCAAAGCAATTGGCTCTGATTTGGCCAGCTGATTTAGCAAGAAATTTTGCAAATTATGCATTCCTTACAGATGGTGCTGTTGAATTTGTTAGAATGTTTTAAAACACTGACATCCTTGACCATGAACTAAATTTCCAGCCTCTTAGAGCTACCTCCTGCCAATCCTAGACTATTTCCACAGGCAGTTGGAGACCAGGAACAGAATTTTCTTGGAACCTTATGATAATGATTTCCTTTAAAAACCTCTTGCATAATAAAATAACTTGGTGGTAAACTTGGCCAAGGGGAACTCCTGGAACTTTCTGGGTGTCTTTGCTAATCTGGGAGTTGCCTGAATCATATTTAAAAATGGTTCTTAATTGACTTTCTGGTGCTCTGCCTGGAGGTCATGCAGGAGCCAGCATCTCTAGGAGTGTGCTCTGCCAGTGTGGAGCGTAAATCCCGAGAGGCTGTGATGAGGGTCTAGGCCTGAATGTGCAGAGAGAACAGCTGGAGGTTTCTAAATTTGCCTCTTAGAAGCTATCAGAAAGTTCAACATAATGTATCATCCTCACAGGCCCAATTCTTGCTCAGACCTTTTGCACAGGGACTAGTCCTGATCTTTGCTGTTGACTGCTCGCTGGTTTGGTTGGTTTCTATTTGACTTGTCACCTTTCATCCATCTCCCTCCGTGCCCTGTGGGTTGTGCTTATTTTGGCTTTATGTAAGCAGCATCTCTGGATGCATGAATGAGGCAGATAAAATTCCCCAGGGTTACTGAACTGCCCTTCATATATTTTTAGCACTGCAATGAATTTGCCATAGCCTACAGCATAACTCAATCGCTCTAAGCCGGTGAGCAAATTCTGAGGGTTTTTTTCAACCTTTTCCAGAGGCATTTGATATAGGCTAAGCATAAAGGCACATGATTCAATCATCGATTATTTAAGATATGCTATATTTAGACTTCTATAATCACCAAATTGTTGGTATCAGCTAGACGTTCAGCTCTGGCTCTTAATTTTGTGTTGGAAGCTGCACAAAGCCTATTGTGTTCTGTGTGTGGCAACAAGGAAATATCTAGTACCCAGTAAGGGACTAATGACAGCCAATTTGTTCTTTCAGTCAATGGATCTTTCTTAAGAGAACCCTTGGCCTGTAGCCTGAGCTATTCGACCCTTGTGTATCTTCCATTCCTTCCATCCCTGGGGACCCTCCACATTGTGAGGCTGTATCATTTACCATCACATCCCCCAGAATTTAGCATAGATCCCTAAGCCTTTCTTTCTTTCTTTCTTGTTTTTTAATTTTAAGTTTTCAATGAAATTGTATGTAAGATTACTTTATTCCTGCATCTTCTCAATTGTTTTTCTTGTATTTGCCCCCTTCCTTTCCTACTTGGTGAGATTTGCCTTTACGTTCAAGGATCTATTTGGGGTCTTTGTCTAGCTTTAGCCTAGTGATAGCACCTTGCTCAGCAAATGCCCACACGAACAGCTGTACCATTTCTCCTGCTGTGCCCGTTCAGTGTAGATGACATATTTCTTCCAACTCTTTGGAAAGAGGAGGAGACATAATCTTCCTGTGAGTGTGGGAAGGTGCATTGAAATGCCTTTTATGGTTCTTGCTTCGGTCAGAAGTCACAGAGGGATTGAACTTCATTTTGACCATTGGCACTTCTATGATGGCAGCAAAAGGGAAGAGCCCTAAGCTTTTTTTTAATAGATGAGTTAGAGGGAGGCATTCATTCATTTGTTGATTGACTGATTCATTCAATAAACATTCATCAACAAATACCTATAGTCCAGCTGGGAAGCCTGGAATGGGGTTTCCCCAGCTTTTGATTGGAATACATGCTTATTACCCACTATCTTGGCATACGACCTCCCCTTTATCTCTTCTTCCTGGGAGCATGCTCCTCCAAGCTTGTTAGCTCCATATTCCTATCAAGATGTGCTCCTTTCCTTTGCCTCTGCCATGTCATCACTACTTCTGCTAGCAAAATTGCCCCTCCCAGTTCTGAATACAACTAGTTTCTATTACTAATTTCTTTCAATCACTGTCAAACTGGAAGTTAAGGAGATAGTTGTCCCATGATGTGACCTGTGATGGTGTCTACTTGGCTAGGCTGAACTATATCCCCATGTATTCCCTTTCTAGCGTGTTACTAGAAAGTGGCTATGGTAGGCTACAAGGGGATTCTCTTGCAGAACTTGGAGGATGGAAGAAGGCAGCAGCTATTTCGTAGCATGCCCTCACCCCTCCTTCCAATTGTTCAACTAAGCACCAACCTAGGTGCTGCTGTGAAAGGATTTTGCAGATGTAATTAAAGTCCTTAATCAATTGACTTTAAATTAATCAAAAGGGAGATTATTCTAGGAGGCTTAATCAGCGGAAAGCTTTTAAAAAGAGGGTTTAAACCCTTCTGAGTGAGAGTCCACAACACTCATGTTGTTAATCTGCTGATTTGCCTGGTTGGTATGGAGCAGCTGTTGCTCCTATAATTGCTTTCCTTTCCAGCTGGCTCTTCCTTCTATTTCACTGGTTCTTGGGCCAAGCATGTGTATTCAGCTCCAGGACTGAGAGCCCAGGCTCCTGCAGGGTACCCTCACCACCAAATTCGTCCTTGCGGGGTCCCCGCCCGCTTGTGATCTCTCCTTCCCAATTGCCTCCCCTGTGGTATCAGCCTGCTTAGCCAGCTCCTCCAACTGTGTAAGACAATTCCTTTAATAAATAACTGGATAGATAAAAAGCCTCCTACTGGTTCTATTTCTCTGGTTGAACCCTAAGCGATGCATGAACTAAAGAAGCAGTTGTTTGCTTTACATGTCATAAAGAGCTCGAAACCAAGGTAGCCACCAACATTCATTCATTTGTTCATAGCTGTGCTAGGGTTGGCAGTACAGCAATAAACAAGGCAGACATGGACCCTGCCCTTAGAGAGGCGATCTTCTGGAAGGAAAGCAGATGTTAAACAATATTTACAAGGGTAACAAAGTTAGCATGGAGTTGGTAGAAGGTGTAACTGGGAGACCCTACCCAATCTGAGGTGTCAGAGAAGGGAAGCAAGGGCCTGGGAGGAAGCATGAGAGCACGTGAGAGCAAAGGAAATAAGTTCAAGCAGATCTTTAGAGTTGTTCTTCATGGTGGTAGAGGGATGAGGCTGGAGAGGTAAACCACAGAGGGCCCTGTAAGCCAAGGAGATAATGTCTGACAAACATTTTTATTTAGAAATCTTTATACTTTGCCCGGCTGTCATGTCTCAGTGGTTGAGTGTCGAACCATGAACCAGGAGGTCATGGTTTGATTCTGGGTCAGGGCACATGCCTGGGTTCCTGGCTTGATCTCCAGCGGGGGGCGTGCAGGAGGCAGCCATCAATGGCTCTCTCTCATCATTGATGTTTCTATCTCTTCCTTCCTCTCTCTGAAATCAATAAAAAACAGAAAAAAAATCCTCATACTTTGGAACCCTATATTTCTTTTTTATTTTATGATATTACATGTGGTTTCATTTTGAGCCTTTAGAGATCCCATGGTGTTAGTGTGTTTGCTCCTATCACTGCTCTTATTTCTTGTCAGCTTTTTTCTACAGTCCTCTTATATAATCCACAATGCTCTTTTAATTATGCAGGCATCAACTGGCAATTATCATACTATTTTTAACCCATCCTCCTGCCTTATGCTTTGAATTCACACAGTACACCTGTTAAGGGGAAAAGGAAACAAACCTGAACTCCTCACATTAATTTACCTGACAATTCCCTTGTCTCAACGTTTATTTTCTCTTCATTAAGACTCACAGCAAAGGCTTCTCAGAGGGTGGGCAGTCCACCTGGACTCATTGTTCCTGGCCTCTGTCAGCACCGGAGGCGCGGGGAGCTCAGTCTTTATGCTATTAACCCTTTCTGCCCGCTAAGCACCCCGATGCTCTAAGGATTTTCTTAATTAAGTAACTGAGCCACATGCCATCCTTGAAAAGTGGGCTAGAAAGAGAAGAAAGACTGAAGTGGAGATGCTAGAAGGTATGTGACAAAACCAATGACAAATCTGAGTCTGGTTGAACAGTGTGAAGTCAAATTAAATTTGTCTTCCTTTGGTTTCCTTGATTTTCAAAACCCACTGTTAGGTCTCCCTGTAGCTGTCTTTGGGGGAGCAGCTAGGTATAAAGGAGTAAGGCGAATTTTAGAGCAGACTGATTTGGATTGAAAGTCTGGTTCCCACCATAGCCGAATTTTTTATTTGTAAAATAAGATTAATATTATCCACCTGTCAAATGACGTGTGCAAAGCAATTAGCTTAGTGCGAGGCACATAGATGGGGGCTCAGTAAATCTGGGGTATTAAGCATTATGATCTTGAAAAAGCTAACTTTTCTAGAGGCAGAGGGAGAGGGAGAAGATTTAACTACATAGTAGTTGACTCAACAGTTTATTTTTACCCTTTGTACCTGTTTTTATACCAGGGGTAAGAAGCATCACTTGCTTTAATAGCAGTACCTGGTCTCTCAAGGTCCAAGTCAGGAGACATGATAGACTGGTTCGTGGGTTGTGAGGACACTTGTAGAACTTGTCCATATGCATTTAAAAGTGAATTGATATATATATAGAAAAAATCATATATATAAAATCATTATGTTGTATACCTTTAATACAGTCTAATATATCAATCATATCTCAATAAACTAGAAAAGCACTATTTTCACTGTAAAAAAGGGTGAACTGGAGTGAAATTTTGGAAATAGGTAGTGGTGATGACCACAAAACATTGTGACTATAATTAATGCCACTGAATTGTACACTTAAAAATGGTTAAAATGGTAAATTTTATGTTATGTCTGTTTTTCCACCATAAAAAAAAATACAAGAAAGTGAACTGGAGAACAGCCTGCTGGCTGTGTCTGAATAACCCGTCTTCCCACTCCTAAGTGCGGGCTAGCTCAGAAGTAACGTGACCCACTTACAAACCGAACTATACAGGGACTGTTGTTGCTAAATGATTTCAGAACATGAGTTAGGAGGGTCCATAACTATACCCCTCATTTTTCAGAGGAGGGATTGGAGACCCTGAAAGCGTGACTTACCCAAAACTACCCAGTACCCAGCCCCCTGGGAAGCAGACTACTGCTATTGTACTATGCCATTTGGACTCATGGTGGCCTCTAGAGCAATCAAGACCTTCTGGGTGCTCACATGGGGTCTTTTTCTGTCTTTTTTTTTCTCCAGACGCCTGATCGTTGTCTCTAAGAATCCAGTTGCTCAGAGCTCTCAAATTGTCCAACCCAGGACTAGGGCACTGGGTTCCAGTCTTGTCATAGTCCTCTCACAGCTGAGCAAGTACAGATAGTAAGTGATGTCTGACAATTCCACAGCTTCTGTCCTGCTGTCTAAACTACAATCACCAGCCCTGAAACAGGCCACACTCTTTGTTAGAGCCTTTGCGTATGCTGTTCCCTCTGCCACGAATATCTTCCTTCACTTTGATAATTCCATTCAGCCCTCAGTTCAGGTGAAACATCCCTTAATCTAGAACGATTTCCCTTTTGCTCAGTGTATGTTAGCTCAGCCCGTATGATTTCTTAGTAACCTACACTTCTTTCTAACTCTCATTCCACTTGTAATTACTTGTATTATGTCTGAGTTCCATGCATGAGGGCTGGGTCCAGGTCTGTCCCTGTCCACCATTGTTTCTGAAGAATTTAGCATAGGGTCTGTCACATTTGTATTCAATAAAAAAGTAAAATCATTTAAAATCAACCCTGTCTTCTCATGAGGGCGATAATGAAGATAATGATATACCTTTATGTATTAACAAGCAAGAGTGGCAGGGGGAAGTAGGGCAGACACTGCCTTTTATCCAAAGAGACTGACCCAGGCATTAGCTGATTTTCCAGGGAAATGTCCGAGCAGGGTGGAGGGGCTGAGCTTGATGCCCACGCCTGCATTGTATGCAGGTGACAGTGAGCCCTACATCAGCAGCAGAGGGGATACAGGTTTGACCCACGGCAATGCTTTCTGTTTTGATACTGAGGATTGTTAAAAATGGGTCGGAGTACAGAGGACGCCTTCCCTAGAGGCTTCAGAAATCAGGCCAGAGTTCCATTTCATCTGGTTATTTTAGGCCCACCACAGGCAGCAGGTGGACTAGACAGCCTCATGGGGTCCAGTGGCTCTATTCCTCTGACCCATAATAAAGCTATTGACACTGTTGAGGCCAATAAGCACACGAGCACACACACAAATGGGAAATGCGTGTAGCTGGTCCTCTGGCTGTAAACGTTGCCTAGTTTCTTTTCTACTGAACATTCTGAATTCACCTTTTATTTAGAAAATGACCTCAGCCTTTTAAACACGGCAACACTCTATAAAGAACTGGTCCCATATTTCAAAGTGAGAGCTGCGGTGCGTGCCAATTTAATTCTTGTCTTGACATTCACCCCCAAAAGTGGAGAATACAAACTAGGCAAGAGGATTAAAAAATAATCTGCTATCTGACTAATTCCCAGCATAAAAGAAAGTGATCTGGACATGGTTGTATGTCCTATCCAGCGATGAGGGACACGCTTTCTCTTTCTCTGGTTTTAAAGTGAAGGAAGGGAATGGACTTGAATATGCAAATGAATCTAATTTAATTAACTTTTATGACCACAGCTCCTTTGAGATAACCATGGGAGCCAATTAGATTCCATTAAAGTTCAGTCATTTCCCTGAAGCTTCAATGAGACACCCTTGTCTTCTGTAAGAAAAAACAAAAAAATGCGAGAAGATCTAATCAGAAACAACACAAAGGGCGAGTCCTCTGCAGCAGCTCCTCTGTTTGGTCTCACCAGAAGCTGCCACACAGTCCAGTTTGTCACCCCGGCCAGGCGAGCCCGGGGCTGCCAGCAGCACTGTGAAATCATCCCAGCCAGTCATGTAACTGCTGAGCCAGAGTTTATCATAAACCGAAGCTGTGTATGAAGAGTAGGGGTAATGATATTTCATACTTCAGGGCAAAAACTCAAGCCTCATGTGGGTGAGCGAGGAATTGCCTTGACCTCAGGCCAGACATGAAGAGGGACTTACGCCACTTATTCCTTTGCTGCCCAGCTTTGTAACAGTCAGTCCTTTTTCTTCTCCCTGATTATAAATGTAATACACGTTTATTATGAGGAAATGGAAAAATACGGAATGGCTAAGAAGACGTTGCCCGCATTCAGAGAGAACTTGGCTCTCTTCAATTTTGTTCCCTTCTCCTGTACTAGGCAAAGTTTAAAGGACTTACTATGTCTGAGGAGGGAGAGAAAGGAGTGGGGGAGGGTGCGGTGGGGAGAGCGTAAGGAGTGCTAGGAGTGCGGTTATCCTACTCCAGTTCCTTTTTAAAAAAGTCTATATCCCATGCCACTCACCTGTCTTACCTCTAGTGGTATACAATTACATAGCTGCCAATGTTTCTGAATCCTGGCTCCTAAACCGTTGTCCACGGTTAGAAAAATGTATGGTGGGTGCACCGTGAAAGTGCCTTGAAATGGGTTTGGCAAGGAGTGCAACTGAGTTTCTGGGAGCTGTGTGGCCTGCCAGTTCTAAAACATTTAATGTCATGTGGCTACAATACTGCCGTTAATTTTAGCATGAATGTAGGAGATATTTCTATTTCATATAGGCAAGCTATACCTAAAACATCTCTATCCTAAGATTATATGTCCATGACTATGTGAGTATGTAATTGTGCAGACTGTTAATTGAGAGGTAAAGTTGCTGTAGAAAGTTTTTTTAATCGATTAGACTTAAGAACTCAAAGTTCATATTTCCTTTAGTTAGATTTTAAAAAAAGAATGAAGTACTTAAATTCCAACAAAGATACACAATTATAAAATAATTTTTAAAAGATGATAATGTGGAAAACAGACACACTTCTGTGGTTATAAGGGAAAGGAGAAATAGAGGAAATACAGAATGATTATAAACAAATCTTTTTCTTGTTTCACCAATAGTTTCATCTGTCTTTGTTTCAAGACCTTTGGCTTAACTGGGTGTCAAAATGATTCCTTCTACCTTGTCCTACAGCAGGATTGAATTGGATGGTGTCTGGACTATTGGAATTTCAACAGCTAATATCTATGGAGCACTTACTATGTGGCAAACAGTGTATCCTAGAACATGTATCAGCTTATTTTAACCCTTCTTTCAATATTCTGAAGTCAGTTGTCCCAGTTGGGGCAATTGAATACCTAACATTCATTCTCCCCTCCTCCTTGTTTGCTAACAGAACCCAATTTTGTTTGGGGTGTCAGTCTATCCAACTAAACATTCACTTTCTCAGCCTCCATCACTGCTAAGGTGGTTTTGTGATCCAGTTCTAGCTAATGAGACGTAAACAGAAGCCTCCTGGGGGCTTCTGGGAAGATTGTTTTCTTCCTTGATGAAGTGGGACATACTCAGAGTAAAGCTCTGGGCCTGCTGCCGCTTCTTTCTGCCTTAGGTTTACATGTGATGGCTGAAGCTGCCGTAGGTATAAATATGATGGAGCTGCCACAGCCATCTTGGAGACACAGGCGAGGAGCCAAGATGCTAAGAAAGGCAGAGCTGAAAGGTAGAAAGGGCCTGAAATCTCAGTGGCGCTGTTGAAGAGCTAAATCATCCCCAGCAACTGCCTACTTTGTATTTCCACTAATCTAAAAAAAGAAGCAATTTTTAAAGCTATTGTTAGCTGGGCATTCAGTTGCTTGCAGCTGAAAGGCTAAATAACATGCCGAATTTATATAATCTTTCAGTGGTGGTATGGGGGTTTGAACTCACATATTCTGTCTCTAAAATCCGGAGCTTACTTTCTTAGACATGATTCTATATCACAGCCCATTGTGTTAGGTTGAAAGGTCTACTTAAGAACTTTTCAGGAAACTTGATCTTGGTCTTGACCCTCCTGATCGCCCCTTCTCAGAGACATCAGTGTGATACACCTAAAACTAGATCTGACCATCTCACTTTCTTGCTTAAAATCCTCAACAATATTTCTTCCTGTACAGCAGGCATGGAACTTCAAATGACTTCAGAGCCATGCTCTCTCGGTAACATAATTGTAGAGGCAAGTAGATTGCAAGAAAATCAATTGTGTTGATGTGTTAGTTGTATAGTGCTGTGTAACAATTGCCCCAAAACTTGGCAGCTAAAAAAACAAGTCTTTTTCTTACACAGTTTGTGAGAGTCAGGAATCTGGGATCAACTTAGATGAGTAGTTCTGGCTTAGGCCTTTCATGAGGTGGCAGCCAAGATGTTGATGGGGGGACAGAAATCATCTGAATACTTGACTGGAGGATCCACTTCAATAAGGCTACTCACATAACTGCTAGCTGAAGGCTTCACTTCCTCCTTTTTCTCCATATTGTCCCTCTCTTTTGTTTGCTGGACTTGTCTATAGTTATTGCTGCAACGTGCTTGTCCTGAATTGTAATTCTCTGCTATTCCCTAATAAACCCATTTTTGCTGGTTAAAAAGAACTGGCTATTTAATTTTTTTTTTTTTTTTTTAATATATCTTTGTTGATTTCAGAGAGAGGAAGGGAGAGGGAGAGATAGAAACAGCAATGATGAGAGAGTCATTGACTGGCTACCTCGTGCACGCCCCCAACTGGGGATCAAGCCCACAAACCCCGGCAGGTGCCCTGACCAGGAATCGAACTGCAGCCTCCTGGATCCTAGGTCGATGCTCAACCTCTGAGCCACACCTGGCCGGGCTGGCTGTTTAATTTTTAAGGTCAACAGGTAGCTATGGGACAAAATGATGGTATTTACCTTCAGCTTCAGCCAATTATTCCGTAGAAGACCACGAGTTCTATGTTGCTGGAATTTTCCATCTCTAAAAAAAAAAAAAAAAAAAAAAAAAGCCAGAAATACAGATTTCTAAGTTAAATCTCATACTAGCATATAATGGCTCAGAATTTTAAAAAGTCCTGAGTGGGCCAAACAAAATACAAATGCAATCCAGATATAGCCTATGAGCTGCCAGTTTGCAACCTCTCTGGCCCATAGCATAGCAGACATATGTAGGTCCAGTTCCAAGCTCTGTGGCTGTTTGGAGTGATCCTTTCAGTAGGATTCTGAAGACAAGTCCAGGCTTCACCAGGAACTTGCAGCCTGATAATTTAGTAGTCTGTATGGATGAAGGTGGGGAAAGTGGTGACATATGTGTCTTAGATTGATACATATGGCCATAAACTAAGATATTTTTGAGAGTAAAAGGGGGTGCTATAATAATTACACTAATATAGTAACCATAAATTGGGACTGACTCAGGCAAACCAGGATATATGTTTATCACCACATAGCCCTTCATGAAATCATCCCAGTATCATCCTTCACTATTCATTTCTATTCATTTGGGCCACACCAGAATGCTAACTGTTCTCAGAGCACATGGGTATTTCTAAACCCACTACCTTCACTCCTGCTATTCCCTGTTCATCCTGTTTCCTTCCTTTTCCTACTCCCTGTTTCCTCTTGGACTTCAACTTCTTCAAGTCCTAGCAGAAATGTCATCCCCCTCCACCCCCTGTTGCTTTCACATTCTTTCTTCCTTTCCATGGTTAATTGCCTTCTTACCAGGGTTTTATAGCATTTTATACGTATATTTAATGCAGAGTTTATCACAGCAACCCACAGAATTCATATATTATTCACTTAGGACTCTCTTACCTATATATAAGTGTCTGGCACAAAGTAGGTGCTTAATAATCATTTATTAAAATTTTATTTTGGATTTCATCTCCACTCTTTGCATTCTGTAGGAGATGATAATAAATGGTGAAAATGCCAAGTAGGCTACAAGGGAGGTAGTGTAGGAACACAGAATATCCACAAACTGGATAATTGCTTCTTGAATTATTGACCATTAGCCTGAATAGTGTTTGCAGAAATTTCAAATTCTTCTCACTTCTGAGTGATCAGAAGCTGTGTTCATTGAGAATGAGATTGAGTACTATCACCCATGTTGTAGAGACTAAATGACAAAATGACACTAGTACTCGACGTTCATATGTGTTTTAAAGAAGCTACCTTCCTGAGAAGTTCATAACTAAGCATTGAAAATCAATCCCAGGCTACACTGGACATGTAGGAAGATTTCTCTCTCTCATGTACACACCTAACATTTACTAATACTCATGTGTATTATCTATAAATCTTGTGGGGGCCGGGGAGACAGAAACTGATGAAGGCAATATTCTCCATAAATGCTCATGAATGAAATTAAACTATAGGATATTAAAGGGATAGTCCTGTGGGACTGAGATGTGCTTTTGTTGGAGGTGGGTAGAGTTAATGGTAGGACACCATTAAACCCAATACATTATTATTAATTTTAATCCTAAAGTCTGAGATAAGGTAGAGTAAATGATAACAACATGGCCCCTTTTCTTTGGCGAGCCTTCACTTTGTCTCCTTCTAAATTAGAAGACCCAGAAAACTTGGACCAACTTCTGACTCTGGTCCTTCTTGGAAGTATGATTTGAAGTAGGTCATAACTTTTCTCTGAACCATCTTCCTATTTAAGATGGGGCTACTAATAATACTTACTTCACAAGGTTAAATGACATAAGGTTTGTGAAAGGACTTTGTAGACTTGCATGAAGTCTACCAATGGGAGCTGGACTATTTTAGGCTGATTTGCAGGCAGTGGTGCTGAGGAGAGAGTGGGAGAGAGGAACAGAATGGAGAACCATACTTAAGCCGCCCCCAGACATCCTCTGACTGAAACCCTAGTTTATTCTATAATAGCAAGGTTAATAATACTACCCAATAAAGCAGAAGTATTTAAAAATTAGTCTGGGACAAGGTTGAGTTTGTCAGAGAGGGTTGGTCCTGTCATCCATCACATTCTTTAAACCTGTGGTTGGCAGTCAGTTTATTGCTCTGTTATTGTCTACTTTGGAAAGGGTGAGCCTAAATTGGAACTCTCCCTTCTCTGTTTAATCTGTTTCTGCTGAGTCCTATAGCATTGATTATAGTTCTTACACTCTGACACTTGCTGTTTCTTTATATATAGTCTTTATTGATTTCAGAGAGAAAAAGGGAGAGGGAGAGAGAGAGATAGAAACATCAACGATGAGAGAGTCATTGATTGGCTGCCTCCTGCGCGCCCCCCACTGGGGATGGAGCCCGCAACCTGGGCATGTGCCCTGACTGGGAATCGAACTGGGATCTCCTGGATCATAGGTCAATGCTCAACTGCTGAGCCATGCCAGTCAGGTGGCTATTTCATTCTTGACTCATAAATATCCTGCAGAAAACACAGAGGTTTTAAAAGTTGCCTATCTCTTAAACTTGTGCCTTAATGTGTCCCATGTAATAGCCAGGACATAGAATCTTTCCTGCCTTATTGTCCCCAACCTATGCAGGAGCAAAAACCTTGACAGACTCCCTTCAGACCTTTCCAAAGAGAGGCAGACAAATGTAGGAGTTTCTGTCCAGTTGTATGCCCTTGGGTAGCTTCTTCTACTACAGAAAGAGGGATAATAATAACTAACGTGGAGGCTGTTGTGAGCATGAGCAATAATGTAAAGAATAACACCTGGTACATTACAAATACCTAATAAATCTAAGTGCTCTTATTATTATTAATAATAATAACATTGAGGGCATTCAGAACAAAATGACACTAGAAATGAGCCCTGGGAAGATTAATTTATACTTAATAGACAAGAGGTTATCCATCAATGTTTTCCATGTGCCTATATAGAAGGAAGTCCCTGCCCTAGAGTGAGAGACAAATGACGGCACACAAATATCTATATAACAATGTAATAGATGGAGGGCATTTCAGTACATTGAAATACTATTAAACAAGATAATCCAAGATGGACTGAGTGTACCTACAGTGTTTTTTGTTTATTTTTAGTTGAGTAGCTTCCTAGGTGTCACTCTATAATATACCAAAAGCAGCTGTTACTTGATATTATGTCATGACCCTGGAGTATGACAATGAGATTGCATCAGAAGCAAGCAGTGCCCTTAGGGAAGCTGGGTGGAAAGCTGCCACTGCAGGAAAGGGGTCAGAGATATATGGAGCCTGGGGGAGGGGAGGGGCAGCAATTCTAAGACTGTTGTCCCTAGAGGAGTTGGTTGGGCCATCTTGTATCCTTAATGCAGCTTTTTGTCTTCTGTGTCTTCATCTGTGTGCTGGCACTGCTTAGACATAGAGATGGAACACTGACTTTCCCCCTTATTCTGTCTTTCTCTAGGAACCAGAAAGAACAGGTGTTGATCTACTAGCAAGGGAAGGATGTCTCATGAGTGGTGAGAAACTGCACTTCTGGCTTATTTGTAAGGCCTTGGGTTGTTTGTTTTTTTTAAATCCTCATCTGACAATATGTTTATTGATTTGGGGGGGGGGGAGAGAAACATTGATTGGTTGCCTCCCATAAGTGCCCCAACCAGGGATTAAACCAGCAACCTAGGTATGTGCCCTGACCAGGAATCAAACCTGAAACCTTCTGGTGTATAGGGTGATGCTCCAACCAACTGAGCCACCCGGCCAGGGCAGGCCTTGCATTTGGATGTTGCAAATTGTCTCCAGGGCTTTAAAAATATTAAGTGAAATAAACAAAAAAAGTAATAAAGAATTTTTAATAGCCTAAGGTGGATAATATAGTTCCTCTGGTGAAAAAATGATGAAGTAATGCTAAATCATTCTTCATGAAGATTTTTAAAAATGAAGCATGAACTAACACAGACTGGATCAAGAAAAAAGTTGTTGAATAATATATATCAATGTATGTTTCATAGGCTGTTGTGACTGGTTCAAAGAGCTATAAAGTGATGTGAAAACTGAGAGTAAATTTACTATTAATTTTTATTAATCACAGTCTGAAATTATTTTGTGTATGTCTTTACTTGTTTGTTGTCAGTCTTCTCTCTAGAGTGGAAACTCATTGAGGGAGGGCAAGCGCCATTTCTCTGTTTTCCACTGTGTCTCCTACCAGCTGTACAGTGATGGGCATATATTTGTGGAATGACAAATTCATAATCCAGCCTCATCCACTGGCTTAAAATTATTCTTGTCCTAAATTTACTTCATTGTAAGTACTAAAATGAAGTATCTGAAGATTGTTTGAAAAACAAACAAATCAAAACTCAATCCTGACCTGAAATTGTATATTTGATAATCACAAATATATTCTTCACTAGATATAGATTAGTGTGACTCTATATTTTCAACACTTGCCATTTTAAAATACATTATTCAACATTATTAGATTACTTATAAATGACATCAATCAATTAGCACTGCAGGGCTGAGTCCTGAAGGATTTTTTTAGAGATTAGATTGGTAAAGCGTTAACTCTTCATATTCCCCAGAAAAGATTAAAGTGATTTGGGTTCTCACCAGGCTCCCTCCCTTCCCCCTCTATTGAAGATTTAATTAGTGTGCACATTATTTGAGCTGCCAGACTCAGGTAGAGGTAAGAGTTTAAACAAGGAGGATGGGATTGAAGCACCCCTTCCACCACCATTATAGGAGTGAAGTCTGGCACATCCTGATTTTTAATGGCACCAAATCAAAGACTACTGCACTGACTGCTGAAGACTCATTTAAAATTTTTAATTTTTATATAGAAGTCCCTGCTGGGCCTTTAAATATTAAAATAAGTCATTGTCACTTATGTTAGTTTTTTTCTTCATTTGCTTGATATATTTCATCTGCATTGGAAGGTATTAAGAATCATCGTCTGACCACAGAAATACAAAGAATTGTAAGAAAATACTATGAGCGCCAGGCTGGGCGTGGTTCAGCGGTTGAGCGTTGACCTGGGATCCAGGTGATCGGGGTTCGATTCCCGGTCAGGGCACATGCCCGGGTTGCGGGCTCGATCAATGACTCTCTCATCTTTGATGTTTTTGTCTCTCTCTCTCCCTTTCCTTTCCTCTCTCTGAAATCAATAAAGATATAAAAAAAAAAAAAAAAAAAAAAAGGAAAGAAAATACTATGAGCAACTATATGCCAACAAACTGGACAACCTGGATGAAATGGACAAATTCCTAGAAACATACAATCTTCCAAAACTCAATCAGAAAACCTGAATAGGCCAATACAACCAATGAAATTGAAGCAGTAATAAAAAAAACCAGCAAACAAGAGTCTGGGACCAGGTGGATTTATAGGTGAGTTTTACCAAACATTCAAAAAAGAAATAACACCTATACTCCTCAAACTACTCCAGAAAATTCAAGAGGAGGGAAGACTCCCAAGTTCTTTTTATGAGGCCAGTATTATATTAATCCCCAAATCAGATGAAGACACTGCGAAAAAAGAAAATTACAGACCAATATCTCTGATGAACATAGATGCTAAAATCCTCAACAAAATATTAGCAAATTGGATCCAGCAATACATTACAAAAATCATACACCATGATGAAGTGGGATTTATTCCAGAGATGCAAGGCTGGTATAATATTCTCAAATCAATAAATGTGATACATCACATAAACAAAATGAAGGACAAAAATCATATGATCATATCAATAGATGCAGAAAAAGCATTTGACAAAATCTAGCACCCATTTTTGATAAAATCTCTCAGCAAAGTGGGAATAGAGGGACCATACCTCAACATAATAAAGGCCATATATGAAAAACCTACAGCCAACATCTTACTCAATGGGCCCAAACTAAAACCATTTCCATTAAAAACAGGAACAAGACACTGGGGTCTGCTTTCACCACTGGTATTCAACATAGTACTGAAAGTCCTTGCTATAGCAATCAGACAAGAAGAAAACATAAAAGGCATCCAAATTGGAAAGGAGGAAGTAAAACTTTTATTATTCACAGATGACATGATATTGTACATAGAAAACCCTAAAGACTCCACCAAAGTGCTACTAGATTTAATAAATGAATTCAGAAAGGTAGCATGATACAAAATTAACACCTGAAAATCAACAGCATTTTTATACATCAATAATGAACTCTCAGGAAGAGAAACTGATAAAACAAGTACCAGTTACAACTGCAACTAAAAAAATGATACCTAGGATTAAACTTAATGAAAAATATAAAAGACCTGTACTCAGAAAACTACAGGACACTGAAAAAGATAGAGGAAGATATAAACAAATGGAAAAATATACCATGTTCATGGATTGGAAGAATTAGCATCATTAAAATGTCCATACTACCAAAAGCAATCTATAGATTCAATGCAATTCCTATTAAAATACCAACAGCATATTTCACAGAACTAGAACAAATATTCCAAAAATTTATATGGAACCAAAAAAGACCTTGAATAGCTGTAGCAATCTTGAGAAAAAAGAGAGTTGGAGGGATCACTTTACCAGATATCAAACTATACTACAAAGCAATTGTAATCAAAACAGCCTGGTTTTGGTACAACAGACATATAGATCAATGGAACAAAATAGAGACCCCAGAAATCAACTCACATCATTATGGTCAATTAATATTTGACAAAGGAGGCAAGAGCATACAGTGGAGTAAAGAGTCTCTTCAATAAGTGGTGTTGGGAAAATTGGTCAGGTGCATGCAAAAAAATGAAACTAGGAGGGGAAGATGGCAGCCCTGTGAGAAGCAGCAGAGGCCCCTGCTCCTAGCCATGGCCTCGATTTATTCCTAAAATCTTATGAAGCCAGCTGGGAAAAACCAGAGAAACATACCTGAGTGGACAGAGTGCGAGTGGGGAGCACTGAAGAAACATCATGGAGTCCAGTAAGAGAGGGGGGGCGTAGGGAGGGAGAGTCCCACCTGAAGCCTGTGCTGGGTGCCGAACCCCGAGGCTTGGAGGCTGCAAAGCTCCCTCCCCTTGGGAGTGTGGACCGGCATCCAAAAATGGGGATCCCACACCTGGAGCGACAAGAGGGGAAGGAGCGCCCCGCGCACAGAGCAGAGGGACCCCGGGGAGTGGTGAGTCCTGGAGGGATTGACGCCTCCCTAGGAAACAAAGCCTCTAGGGGCGGACGGCGCCTTCCCAGGGAACAAAGCCTCTAGGGGCGGACGGCGCCTTCCTAGGAAACAAAGCCTCTAGGGGCGGACGGCGCCTTCCCAGGGAACAAAGCCTCTAGGGGCGGACGGCGCCTTCCCAGGGAACAAAGCCTCTAGGGGCGGACGGCGCCTTCCCAGGGAACAAAGCCTCTAATGGCGGACGGCGCCTTCCCAGGGAACAAAGCCTCTAATGGCGGACGGCGCCTTCCCAGGAAACAAAGCCTCTAATGGCGGACGGCGCCTTCCCAGGAAACAAAGCCTCTAGTGGCGGACGGCGCCTTCCCAGGGAACAAAGCCTCTAGGGGCGGACGGCGCCTTCCCAGGGAACAAAGCCTCTAGGGGCGGATGGCGCCTTCCCAGGGAACAAAGCCTCTAGTGGCGGACGGCGCCTTCCCAGGAAACAAAGCCTCTAGTGGCGGACGGCGCCTTCCCAGGGAACAAAGCCTCTAATGGCGGACGGCGCCTTCCCAGGGAACAAAGCCTCTAATGGCGGACGGCGCCTTCCCAGGAAACAAAGCCTCTAGTGGCGGACGGCGCCTTCCCAGGGAACAAAGCCTCTAATGGCGGACGGCGCCTTCCCAGGAAACAAAGCCTCTAGTGGCGGACGGCGCCTTCCCAGGGAACAAAGCCTCTAGTGGCGGACGGCGCCTTCCCAGGGAACAAAGCCTCTAGGGGCGGACGGCGCCTTCCCAGGGAACAAAGCCTCTAGGGGCGGATGGCGCCTTCCCAGGGAACAAAGCCTCTAGTGGCGGACGGCGCCTTCCCAGGGAACAAAGCCTCTAGTGGCGGACGGCGCCTTCCCAGGAAACAAAGCCTCTAGTGGCGGACGGCGCCTTCCCAGGGAACAAAGCCTCTAATGGCGGACGGCGCCTTCCCAGGAAACAAAGCCTCTAGTGGCGGACGGCGCCTTCCCAGGAAACAAAGCCTCTAGTGGCGGACGGCGCCTTCCCAGGGAACAAAGCCTCTAATGGCGGATGGCGCCTTCCCAGGAAACAAAGCCTCTAGTGGCGGACGGCGCCTTCCCAGGGAACAAAGCCTCTAGTGGCGGACGGCGCCTTCCCAGGAAACAAAGCCTCTAGTGGCGGACGGCGCCTTCCCAGGGAACAAAGCCTCTAATGGCGGACGGCGCCTTCCCAGGAAACAAAGCCTCTAATGGCGGACGGCGCCTTCCCAGGAAACAAAGCCTCTAATGGCGGACGGCACCTTCCTAGGAAACAAAGCCTCTAGGGGCGGACGGCGCCTTCCCAGGAAACAAAGCCTCTAGTGGCGGACGGCGCCTTCCCAGGAAACAAAGCCTCTAGTGGCGGACGGCGCCTTCCCAGGAAACAAAGCCTCTAGTGGCGAACGGCGCCTTCCTAGGAAACAAAGCTTCTAGTGGCAGCTGCGACCGGTGTCTATTGCTTGGCGTACCGACCATAGGGAAGGCTGTCCCAAGGTCTGTGGCACCCAAGTGGAGAGGGACCAGAGGACTGCGCTGAGCAGCTGCACAAGGGGACCCTCTGCCTCCCTGTGGGGCCTTGTGTTGAGCCCCAGAAAGCGCTGAATCTGCGTGGTTCGGGGGAGGGGAGGGGAGGAGCCCTCCCACCCTGAGCTCCCGGTGCCGAGAGGCTGGGATCTGTAACCAGCCCTGAGGGTGCCCTCCTGCCCTGAGCTCCCGGGTGCCAGGAGGCTGGGATCTGTGACCAGCCCTGAGGGTGTCCTCCCGCCCTGAGCTCCCGGTGCCGAGAGGCTGGGATCTGTGACCAGCCCTGAGGGTGTCCTCCTGCCCTGAGCTCCCGGTGCCGAGAGGCTGGGATCTATGACCAGCCCTGAGGGTGTCCTCCTGCCCTGAGCTCCCAGGTGCCAGGAGGCTGGGATCTGCGGCCAGCCCTGAGGGTGTCCTCCCACCCTGAGCTCCTGGTGCGGAGAGGCTGGGATCTGCGACCAGCCCTGAGGGGCGCCGTGGTGGTGCGTGAAGCCGCCCCCAGCTTTGCTGAGACCAGCGGTGCGGGGAGCTGCGTGGAGCTGACTTTGGGTCCCCTCCCGCTGGGTGCCTTGGTGCTCGGGCAGCGGGACCTTGCGGGGCCAACTGTCTGCCTGTGTGTTGCTTTGTGCATTTGCGAGTTTGATTGCAGAACTGGTCCCCACCTTCCCAGTGTGCACTGCACAGACAGACCAGCGGAGGCTGGGGTTGGGGTCTGCGCAATAGATGGTCTGAGGGGGGGGGCCTGCTGTGACCAGCGAACCAGAGCTGAGCAGGGAGGGGCGGAGCCCGCTGGCCTCTCCTGCAGCCGGGAGCACCGCCCCCAACAGGAAAGGGGCAGATCCTGCTCACTGAGGCCCCAGACACCCTGGCAGGGCACAGTCCTGAGGGGGAAGGGAGAGCAGCTCACAGGAGGACTTTACAAGAATAAGACTCTCGGGTACTGTTGTTTGGGAACTGGAGGAAATGCTGAAAATCCCTGCTGGGGGCTGGGCAGGCAAAGGGCCCACCAGAATGTGTTCTTAATCGAACCCACTGAGCCCAGGCTGCTGAAACGGCCCATACAGAAAAGGCAACAGGCTGAAATCAATCTGAAGCTGCAGTAGGACAGAGCCTGGGGAACTAGAACCAGAGGACAGGGTAGGGACTGAGGAGCTGGCGGTGGAGCAGAGACTAACCCCCGCAGAGTGAGCGCCTGACAGCGACACCTCTAAGGGGAGTGATACCCTGGGCTACACTAGCCACCCTGCACCCTAAAGACTCTACAGAAGACTCTGGAGTAAGACCAGGCAACTACAAGGTTGCAAAACAGTTGACAAGAGGAGGTGGTCCACAAAGAGCCTCAGATCAACCATCTACCTAAGGACACCAGAGCCAAACCTAGACGGCTCCTCACATTGGTTGATACACAAGTACCTCCCAGGAGAACTGAAATCAGCACACAAAACAGTGACCCTCAGACAACATAAGTTGCCCAGAAGAAACTCACCTGATTGACTAGCTGTTTTTCTTCTGTTTTTTGTTTTGTTTTTGTTGTTTTTGTTTTTGTTTGTGTTTGTTTGTTTTTTTCTTTTTTCCTTAGGAAGAAAAGGGGAGAAAATTTGTTTTTTCTTCTTTTTTTACTTTTATAATAATTAAAAAAAAAATTTTTTTTTAAATGAATTTGTTTCTCTTTTTTATAAAAGAATTTTGTCTTGCTTAGCTTGTTTTTAGTTTTGTTTTGGTTATTTTCTTTGTTTTGTTTTATCCTTGCTTCTACTATCAAGACTTTCTTGATATTCCCTGCTTAATGACTGGGACTTTATCATTATAACCAAATTTACTGCTTTCTTCTATAGTTTCCACCAAATCTCTTACCAGACTCCCTCCCTGCCTGGGCTATATCTCTCTCCTCTTGATCCATTGGCATAACTTTTTTTTCTTTTTCCTTTTTCTACTTTTCTTTTGTTCTTTTGTTATCCTCCCTTCTGTTTTCCTGTCTTTTTGTTCAATTGTTAGTTTCTCTTATTCTCTTTATTGTATTTTTGTTTTCTCATTTTAACTATTATCCTCTCCCTATTCCCTTCCTTAATTTTTTCCTGGCCCTTCTTTCAGAATCTTTTCTCTGCTTCTGTCATCTCCCAGTAGCTTCTCTATTTTTTACATTTTAGTTTATTATTATTTTCTTTTTTTTTTTTTTAACATATCTTTATTGATTTCAGAGAGAGGAAATGAGAGGGAGAGAGAGACAGAAACATCGATGATGAGAGAGTCATCGATCAAGCCCACAACCGGGCATGTGCCCTGACCGGGAATTGAACCCTGATTGCCTGGATCCCAGGTCGACGCTCAACTGCTGAGCCACGCCCGGCCGGGCTTATTTTCTAAATTTTCACCAGTATTAACAACAATATACATCTCTCTCTCTAAGTGTTACTTTTCTTTCTCTCTTTTTTTTAAAGCATTTTTTTATGTGCGTGTTCTCCCTTCACTCTCCCAGTTCTGTTTTCACATAGGTTGTTTTCATTGTGACTGTCAAGATATTTTGTAAGATACCTCTTGTTTCCTGGAAGGTTACTTGTGTATTGTCCTGCCTTGCCAGCACCCGTACAACAGCTTACATGATGAGGTTGGGGCTGAGACACAGTTAGCCAACCTGAGAGGAGGGTCCTCCCAAGGACTGATCAACGACAATCTAGACCCAACTGCAAGAGAACATAAAGAAACCACAAAAGGGACACCCACAAGAGGGACACGCCTAGAGCAGAGAGCTCAGAAGTATAAGGAAAACACACCTCTGGGCTCCACTGGACCCACAAGACAAAAATCCCATCTCACAAGACTGGGAGACAGCAAATATATCTAATATATGGATACAAACACTAAGACCTACCAAAATGGAGAGACAAAGAAACAACCCCCAAATTAAAGAAAAGGGAAAATCACCAGAAAAAGACTTTGATGAGATGGAGTTAAGTTATCAGAAACAGAGTTCAGAGTATTGATGATGAAGATGTTCAAGGAACTGAAGAAGACACTAGATGATAAGATCGAGGACCTTAGTGAAAACATGAAAAAAGAGATACATACCATAAACAAAACTCAGACAGAGATAAAGAATGCTGTATCTGATATCAAGAATGCACTGGAAGGAATTAAAAGCAGGCCCAATGAAGCAGAGGATAGAATAAGTGACTTAGAAGACAAGATAGAAAAAAATCACACAATGAGAGCAGCACAAAGAAAAACACTTAAAAAGCATGAGGACAGCCTAAGTGAGCTTTGGGACAACATGAAGCGAAACAACATTCACATAATAGGAGTGCCAGAGGGGGAGGAAAGAGAGCAAAGGATAGAGAACTTGGTGGAGGAAATAATGATAGAAAAGTTCCCTAGGATGGTGAAGGAGAAATCCACACGAGTTCAGGAAGCACAGAGGGTTCCAAACAAGAGGGACCCAAAGAGCTCCACTCTAAGACACGTCATAATTAAAATGGAACATGGCAAGGACAAAGAGAAAATATTAAGGGCTGCAAGAGAGAGACAAGCAGTGACCTACAAGGCAACCCCTATAAGGCTGACAGCTGATTTCTTAAGAGAAACTCTTCAGGCCAGAAGGGAGTGGCATAAAGTTCTCAAAGTAATGAAAAGCAAGAACATGCAACCAAGATTGCTTTATTGCAAGGCTATCATTTAAAATTGAAGGTGAAATAAAGAGCTTCCCAGGCAAAAAAAAAAAGGCTAAAGGACTTCAGTACTACCAGACCAGCATTGCAAGAAATGCTAAAAGGACTGCTTTAAGAAAAAGAAGGAATAGTGAGAGAAAGGTACATCAGTATAAAGGGGAAAAATGGCATTAAATAAGTGGCTATCAATAGTAACTTTAAATGTAAATGGAACAAATGGTCCAATCAAAAGACATAGGGTAGCTGAATGGATAAGAAAACAGGACCCAAATATATGCTGTCTACAAGAGACCCACCTGAGAGCAAAAGACTCACACAGGCTAAAAGTGAAGGGGTGGAGTAAAATATTCCATGCAAATGGAAAGGAGAAGAAAGCTGGAGTAGCAATTCTTATTTCTGACAAAACAGACTTCAAAATAAAGACCATAACAAGAGACAAAGATGGTCACTACATAATACTAAAGGGATCAATCCAACAGGAGGAAATAACCCTTATAAACATTTATGTACCCAATATAGGAGCAACTAAATATATAAAAAATTTCTTGGGGGACTTTAAAGGGGAGATTGACAGCCACACAATCATGTGGGGGACTTTAACACCCCACTGTCAGCATTGGACAGATCATCAAGACAAAAAATCAACAGGGAAACACAGACCTTAAATGAATCACTAGACCTAATGGATTTAATTGACATTTGCAGAACATTTCATCCCAAAGCAGCAGAATACACATTCTTCTCAAGTGCACATGGAACATTCTCAAAAATAGACTACATGTTAGGGCACAAGGCAAGTCTCTTCAAATATAAGAAGATTGAAGTCATATCAAGCATCTTCTCAGATCACAATGCCATGAAACTAGAAATCAACCACTATAAAAAAACTCAAAAATATTCAAACACATGGAGGCTAAATAGCATGTTATTAAGCAATGAATGGGTTACCAATGAGATCAAGGAAGAAATAAACACTTCATGGAAAGTAGCAAAAATGAACAGACAACAACCCCAAATCTATGGTACACGGTGAAAGCAGTCCTGAGAGGAAAATTCATAGCATTACAGGCCTATCTCAAGAAACAAGAAAAAGATCCAATGAACCATCTAACACGACTAAAAGAACTAGAACAAGAACAGCAAGAAAAGCCCTGAGGAAGTAGAAGGAAGGAAATAATAAAAATCAGAGCAGAAATTAATGACATAGAGACTAAAAAAATACAAAAAATCAATGAAACCAAGAGCTGGTTCTTTAAAGGTAAATAAGATTGATGCACCTTTAGCCAGACTCACTAAGAAACAAAGAGAGAGGACCCAAATAAATGAAATCAGAAAGGAAAGAGGCGATATAACAACTGACTCAACAGAAATACAAAGGATTGTAAGAAAATATTATGAGCAACTATATGCCAACAAATTGGACAACATGGAGGAAATGCACAAATTCCTAGAAGCTTACAACCTTCCAAAGCTGAATCAAGAAGAGGCAGAAAACTTGAATAGGCTGATAACAACTAATGAAATTGAAGCAGTAATCAAAAAACTCCCAGCAAACAAAAGTCCTGGACCAGATGGATTTACAGGCGAGTTTTACCAAACATTCAAAGAAGAATTAACACCTATTTAAACTATTCCAGAAAATTCAAGAGGAGGGAAAACTCCCAAACTCTTTTTATGAGGCCAGCATCATCCTAATCCCAAAGCCAGATAAAGAAGCTACAAAGAAAGAAAATTACAGGCCAATATCCCTGATGAACATAGATGCTAAAATCCTCATTAAAATACTAGCAAACCGGATCCAGCAATACATTAAAAAGATCATACATCATGATGAAGTGGGATTTATTCCGGGGATGCAAGGCTGGTACAACATCCGCAAATCAATAAGTGTGATACATCACATAAACAAAATGAAGGACAAAAATCATATGATCATATCAATAGATGCAGAAAACGCATTCGACAAAATCCAGCACCCATTTCTGATAAAAACCCTCAGCAAAGTGGGAATAGAGGGATCATACCTCAACATAATAAACGCCATATATGACAAACATACAGCCAACATCATACTCAATGGGCCAAAACTAAAACCATTTCCATTAAAAGCAGGGACAAGACAGGGATGCCCACTTTCACCACTCTTATTCAACATAGTTCTGGAAGTCCTCGCCATAGCCATCAGACAGGAAGAAAACATAAAAGGTATCCAAATTGGAAAGGAGGAAGTAACACTGCCATTCTTTGCAGATGACATGATATTGTACATAGAAAATCCTAAAGATTCCATCAAAGTACTAGTAGATTTGATAAACAAATTTGGCAAGGTAGCTGGATACAAAATCAACATCCGGAAATCAATGGCATTCTTATGTACCAACAATGAACTTTCAGAGAGAGGAACTTAAAAAGCAATACCATTTACCATTGCAACTAAAAAAATAAGATACCTAGGAATAAACTTATCCAAGGATGTAAAAGACCTGTACTCAGAAAACTACGTGACACTGAAGAAAGAAAGAGGAAGATTTAAACAGGTGGAAGAATATACCATGCTCATGGATTGGAAGAATTAATATCATTAAAATGTCCATATTACCCAAAGCAATTTACAAATTTAATGCAATTCCTATTAAAATACCAACAGCATATTTCACAGAGCTAGAACACACATTTCGAAAATTTATATGGAACCATAAGAGACCCTGAATAGCTGCAGCCATATTGAGAAAAAAGAACAGAGTGGGAGGGATCACATTACCGGACTTCAAACTGTATTACAAAGCCACTGTAATCAAAACTGCCTGTTATTGGTACAACAGGCATATAGACCAATGGAACAGAACAGAGACCCCAGAAATAGACCCACACCATTATGGTCAGTTAATATTTGACAAGGGAGGCAAGAGCATACAATGGGGTAAAGACAGTCTCTTCAATAAATGATGCTGGGAAAATTGGACAGCTGCATGCAAAAAAATGAAACTAAACCACCAACTTTCACCATACACAAAAATAAACTCAAAATGGATAAAAGACTTGAATGTAAGTCACGAAACCATAAAAATCCTGGAAGAAAACATAGGCAATAAAGTCACAGACATCCCACGTAGTGGAATTTTCACTGATACATCTCCTAGGGCAAGAGAAACAAAAGAAAAAATAAACATATGGGACTACATCAGACTAAAAAGCTTCTGCACAGCAAAAGAAAACAGCCTCAAAATACAAAGGAACCCCACGATCTGGGAAAACATATTTGCCAAGGATGTATCTGATAAGGGGCTAATTTCCAAAGTGTACAAAGAACTCAGAGTACTCAGCAAGAGGAAGAGAAACAACCCAATTAAGAAATGGGCAAAGGACATGAATAGACACTTCTCCAAAAAGGACATATGGATGGCCAAGGGACACATAAGAAAATGCTCAACGTCGCTAATCATCAGAGAGATGCAAATTAAGACCACAATGAGGTATCACTTCACACCTGTCAGAATGGCTGCCGTCAACAAATCAACAAACGACATGTGCTGGCGAGGGTGTGGAGAAAGGGGAGCCCTAGTACACTGCTGGTGGGAATGCAGACTGGTGCAGCCACTATGGAAAACAGTATGGAGGTTCCTCAAAAAATTAAAAATGGGGCAGCCTTTTGACCCAGTGATTCCACTCCTAGGAATGTATCCTAAGAATCCTGAAACATTCACCAGAAAGAATATATGCACCCCAATGTTCATAGCAGCGCAGTTTACAATAGCTAAGATCTGGAAACAGCCCAAGTGCCCATCAGTAAATGAATGGATAAAAAAGCTGTGGGACATTTACACCATGGAATACTATGCAGCTGTAAAGAAGAAGAATCTCGTACCCTTTGGGACAGCATGGATGAACCTGGAGAATATTGTGCTAAGAAAAATAAGCCAGGCAGAGAAAGACAAATATCACATGAGCTCACTTATATGTGGAATCTTTGTGGTCACTTATATGTACCCATCTCTGTGGTCTCTGTTTCTACAAGTTTGTTTTTCTTTTGTTTGTTTTATTTTGTTTTAGGATTCCACATAGAAGTGGAATTCTAAAGAACAAAATAAACTGATGAACAAAATAGATCCAGTGACATAGAAGCTTGGAACAGACTGATGAATCTCAGAGGGAAGGTGGCGGTGGGGGTTAGGGAGGGAGAGATTAACCAAAGAATTTATATGCATAAATGCATAACCATGGACCCAGACAATAGTGTGGTGAAGGTCTGGGGCAGGGTATGGGTGTGGGGTAGAAGGGGCCAATGGAAAAAAGGGGACATCTGTAATTCTTTCAACAATAAAGGTTAATTTTAAAAAAAGAATCACTCTCTGACCTATTGTATTTATTGTCACACATTTATACTTCGGGATTTCTGCAAACTGATAAAAAATTATGCTGTTTAAAGACATTAATTAGCATCCTGCTTTGCCAAGACATTTAATTCTACAGATACCTCTTAAAGTTTAGTAAAACAAATACTTTAAAAAAAAAAAAAATCTAGATTAGGGTGAAAGTTTGTCCTGGTTTGCCAGGGACTTTCCTGGTTTTAAAATGGAATGTCTTGCATCCTTAGGATCCTTTCAGTTCTGGACAAACTGAGAAGGTTGGTCACTATTTCTAGTTGTGTTGCTGAGAGAACTCTATCAGGATTTCTTGAAACCAGAGCATGCAATTGATTTGAGTCCAGCACTAGATTTTGAAAAAAGTTATTTTTATTTAAGTATAGTTGGTATATGATCTTATATTGGTTATATTAGTTTCAGGTGTACAATATAGTGATTCAACATTTTTATACCTTACACTGTGATCACCCCACTAATTCTAGTAAGTAGCTGTCACTGTGTAAACTTATCACAATATTATTGACAATATTCTCCTTTGGCTTTTCACCCATCTCCCCACCCCTCCTTTCTGGTAACCATCTTTGTGGTCTCTGTTTCCATGAGTCTGTTTTTCTTTTGTTTTCTTTTGTTTTAGGCTTCCACATAGAAGTGGAATTTCCCTTTCTCTGCTTGACTTATTAGCATACTACCCTCTAGATCCATGCATGTTGTTGCAAATGGCAACATTTCATTTTTTTTTATTGCTGTGTAATATCCCATTGTGTATGCATATATACAGGGCTAGGCAAAAGTGGGTTTACAGTTGTGAGTACATGAGACAGAGTTTACTTATTTATTTTTTTAAGTCTGTTCTATGAACATCAAACAATTTTTGGAAATACATCATATTTTATTTTTTAATTCTCACCCGAGGACATTTTTTCCATTGCTTTTCAGAGAGAGTGGAAAGGAGAGAGAGAGAGATTGAAACATCGACGTGAGAGAGACACATCGATTGGTTACCTCCTGCACGCACCCCTACCAGGGCCAGGGATCGAGCCTGCAACCAAGGTACGTGCCATTGGCCTGAATTGAACCTGGGACCCTTCAGTCCACAGGCCAAAACTCTAACCATTGAGCCAAACCTGCTAGCGCCAGAGTTTATTCTTGTAGTATTTATTAATTATTGTATTATTTATTTGTATTACAACTGTAAACCTAGTTTTGCCCACCCCTGTATATACTATGTCTTCTTTATCTATTCGTCTATTAATGGACACCTAGGTTGCTTCCACATCTTGACTATTGGAAATAATGCTACAATAAACAGGGGTGCATGTATCTTTTCAAATTAGAGTTTTCACTTTTGGATAAATACCCAGAAGTGGAATTTCTGGGTCATATGATATATTTATTTTTAGTGTTTTGACAAATAGGTAAAAATATACATTGGAGTAACAGAGGTCTCTTCAATAAGTGGTGTTGGGAAAACTAGATAGATATATGCCAAAAAAATGAAATTGGACCACTCTCTTACACCATAAACAAAAATAAACTCAAAATGGGTTAAAGACTTAAATGTAGGCCCGAAACCATAAAACTCCTAGAAGAAAACATAGGCAGTAAACTATCTGACGTCAGTCTAAGTAATATCTTTTTTGACATATCTCCTCAAGCAAGGGAAACAAAAGAAAAAAATTAACCAATGGGACTACATCAAACTAAAAAACTTCTGCACAGCAAAGGAAACCTTTGACAAAACAAAAAGCAAACTACTTATATATATTTGCAAGTGATATATTCCATAAGGGGTTGATATCTAAAATATATAAGAAACTCATACAACTCAAGAACAAAAAAAGAAATAACCCAATTGAAAAATGGACAGAACATGAAAAGATATTTCTCCAAAGAAGACATACAGATGGCCAACAGACATCTGAAAGGATGCTCAACATCACACTAATCATTAGGGAAATGCAAATCAAAACCACAATGAGATACTACCTCACATTGGTCAGAATGGCTATTATCAAAAAGTCAACAAACAACACATGTTAGCAAGGATGTGAAGAAAAGGGAATCCTTGTGCATTGTTGGTGGGACTGCAAACTGGTGCAGACCCTATGGAAAACAGTATGGAGATTCCTCAAAAAACCAGCATTGGATTTTAAAGGATAATAAATCCCCACCATGGCAAATAAACATGTCAATAGCAATGAAAGCACACATGTTTTAAGGAATTGCCTTGTGCAGAGTTCTTTGAAGTACTACCCTTTGGAACCAATCCGGACTTAGACATTTGTGCCTTGCTCCTTTTTGGTCCCAGGAATACAGGGTCAAGTTATTCAGAAACATTTAAGTTGTTTAGAGAACTATGAAGAATTTCACCAGACTAAACAAATTATACATGACTTCAAGATTGATTCCAAAGGAGCTGCTGGTGATAGTGTCCACATGAAAGGTAGCAATGATGCTTTTGATAGAATGAATCATTGCTGCAAAACAATCTCATATGAGAACCAGCTTCCCCTCCATGCAAATGGGATTGATCTGTGCATTGGAAAAATGCTTCTATTGTTCCTTCTGCTGTGCTGGAGACACAAATGCTGAGGGAGGAAAGTGCTAGAAGCCAGGATTGTCAGGGATTAAGGACACTATGTCCATGGTTTGAGCACCCTACTCCTCTAATGTACATGTTAATTCCTTGAACGTCTGAACTTGTCAGTCTGCTTTTCTAATCCCTTTTTTATGATTGATACCTAACTTATTCCTGGGGAGTGGAGGCAGCATGGCTCATAGCATAAAGAGCAAGGGTTTAGAGTCAGAATGACTGGGTTTAAATCCTGGCTCTGCGCAGTACCAACTATAAAATGTAGGCAAGTCTCTTGACTTCTTTAAGTCTCAGCTTATTGATTATTTTTATGATTGTTCTGAGAACAAAATAGAATGATATACATTAAAGGTAATGAAATTATAGTAAAAAGGACAAACAAACCCACATATTGTGATGATGTATAGACTATCTTTGGGCACTCGAATGTCAAAGGTGGTCTTAGAAGGTTGCTGGTTTCGTAAATGTTGGACTCAAAGTGGAGAAAACACTTTAAATTAATAGTTGGAGGATATGGAATCTACCCTGGGCTCTACACTTAACTACTCTTGTCCTTTGCTTTCCACTGGGCTGAAGTGTGAAAACAGTGTCAAATGATTCCTAGAATCCCTTACACTTCTAAAATTTTGTGAATCTGTGAAGCCTGAAATATGTGAATATGAGATGTGTCTGTGTTCTAGAGAAACTATGGTTCCATGTATGACATTATATTCTACAAAAGACACCATCCCACATCTTTGAGTTCTGCCTCAGGAAGGAGTGGTCCTTTGCAGCCTTACATACAATTCAACATGACCTTGTATGTTCTTTCCTCATTCCATAGCCATAGCTGTTTTGATTAGGAGTGAAAACCTATTACATGATGGACCTGTTAGATTCTCTTGCTGGATACTTGGAGTAGAATATGGAAAGTCTAGTTAATAGACAGTGATGCAGGACCTGGAAGATCACCATGTAGGTGTTTAGAGACTGAAAGGTATCATTTTGTGGAAGCCATGATGGGTCATGTGAAAGTAGAGTGAAGAAAGGCAATCTGGAAGTAGTTTTGGTGGAAAGGGAGAGAGAGAGAGAGAGAGGGAGGGAAAGGAAGGCAAGAGGGAAAGATGGAGAAAGTAACTTCTTTGGTCATTTTCCATTGCAATCATTCACAGGTTTTGCTATTCTTTCTACAGTTGAGTTCTGTAAAATTTCTTTGTATAGTGGACTGTTGAACAACACAGGGGTTAGGGGCCCCAACCCCCTGCACAGTTGAAAATCCAGGTATAACTACAGTCAGCCCTCTACATCTATGGATTCCTAACCACAGATCGAAATACTGTATTCTCTTTCACCTAAAGCAGACTTGAATGGCTTTTCTCTTCTTTATGTCCAACCACGTTGTAAGACATATGGTGACATAGACTGGGTACTGATAACATGGGCTGGGAATTCTCCAACAGCAGGGATTTTGTCTTGTTCCCTTTTGGAACAAGCATTTGGCCCAGCTTTCTGCACAAAGCAGGTGCTCAATGAATTTTTACTGAAATTGCATGAAAACCATATATTTGTGTATAAATAGTGCCATTGATGGCATTTATATAAGAAGGGTTGATTTTAATAGATGACTATGTTTCAGGAAGTATCCCCTGAATCCTCCCAACTGGGCAAGAACCATTATTGAACTCTGTCTTCACTGTGTCTTAGCATCCATTCAGGTGTAGCTCACTGTAGCTTTATTTTAAAATGTCTGTTGAGCTTAGTAGCCTAGGATTGCTTTACATACTGTGGAGATTTTAGTTGTTCTACATAAGCAGCTTGCAGTATAGTTGGGAAAACACAGAAAAGAAGGAAGGAAGGAAGGAAGGAAGGAAGGAAGGAAGGAAGGAAGGAAGGAAGGAAGGGAGGGAGGGAGGGAGGGAGGGAGGGAGGGAGGAAGGAAGGAAGGAAGGAAGGGAGGGAGGGAGGGAGGGAGGGAGGGAGGAAGGAAGGAAGGAAGGGAGGGAGGGAGGGAGGGAGGGAGGGAGGGAGGGAGGAAGGAAGGGAGGGAGGGAGGGAGGGAGGGAGGGAGGGAGGGAGGGAGGGAGGAAGGAAGGAAGGAAGGAAGGAAGGAAGGAAGGAAGGAAGGAAGGAGGGAAGGAAGGAAGGAAGGAAGGAAGGAAGGAAGGAAGGAAGGAAGGAAGGAAGGAAGGGAGGGAGGGAGGAAGGAAGGAAGGAAGGGAGGGAGGGAGGGAGGGAGGGAGGGAGGGAGGGAGGGAGGAAGGAAGGAAGGAAGGAAAGAAGGGAGGGAGGGAGGAAGGAAGGAAGGAAGGAAGGAAGGAAGGAAGGAAGGAAGGAAGGAAGGGAGGGAGGGAGGGAGGGAGGGAGGGAGGGAAGGAAGGAAGGAAGGAAGGAAGGAAGGAAGGAAGGAAGGAAGGAAGGAAGGAGGGAAGGAAGGAAGGAAGGAAGGAAGGAAGGAAGGAAGGAAGGAAGGAAGGAAGGAAGGATAGTGATTTACAATGGATTTCAAATAGCTGGGAGAATGGAGGGTCATCAAGGTCTACTATATTTAGAGAAGGGTCGTGGAATAACAAAGAGATTGAGTTACTCCTTTGAGAGCTGGACAATTTGGGAAGGCAGAGAGGCAGGAGGATGGGCACAAAGGGCCAAGCAAAGGCATGGGGCAGTCATGAGAGTTGTGCAATACGCACACTTACAGCTTAACAATTTGCGCTAAGGAATTTGAGACAGAATGATCAAATCTGGGAGGCAATAGAGGGTTATGGTTAAGAAGGCTGCATCTGGAACTGGACTTTCTGGATTCAAATCCCAGTTCCACATCTACCTCACCTCTTACTAGCTTTGTGACATTGGGCAACTTATTTAATCTTCTTGTTCCTCCGTTTCCTCATCTGTAAAATTGGGGGTAATAATAGTATCCACCTCATAGGGGCGCTGTAAAGATTAGAGGGTTACTGTTTGTAAAGTTCTTAGATGAGTATCTGGCACTTAGCACATTCAAGGTTAGCCGGTACTATCTGTTGTAATAGACATCTGGACAGATCATAGATATCTGATGGGTAAGAGCCAATTAAAAGAACTACCTTATTAATTTTGAACTGCCATATTGAAGAGTAAATCTCTTGGTCATTTAGAAAGTCAGTTACTGTCTGAGTTGTTACTGAATTTTTGGAGTAGTAGGGATTGGTATGGGGTAGGAAAGAATATTGAATGAATGTGTAGAACCCAGTGGAAGGTCTTGAGAGGTAGGGGGAGGAGTTTAGACTTGGTTAATAACTGCTGGGGCATGGTTTTTTTCCTGAGCAGAGAAGTGATATGATTAAACTGAAAGGAGGAGAGACAGGGATAGGAGGTCCAGTGAGGACCCCTGAGGGGGCTATTGCAATAATTTAGGTGTGAGGTGGCAAAGGGCTGTGGCTGAGAGATAGCAATGTGGTGGGAAACCTGAGAGACTTCAAAGGAATGGTGTCCACTTCTCACCACCGCTACTGCTGTCATCCTGGTCCAGGACACCATCATTTCTTGTTTGGATTATTGCAATCTCTCCCTAACCCCTCCTGCTTCTGGCCTTGTCTCCTGTAGTCTTATCTCAACACAGTTACTCCTCTGTGCACACTGTGCAGCACTCCCACCTCACTCAGAGGACAAGCTGAACTCCTCACTGGGATCTATGAGGGCTGCCCTGCTGGGCTCCCACTACCTCTGGCTTCACCTCCTGCTGTGTGCCTACTTGTTCTCTCCATTCCACAAAGCTGTCATCCCTGCTCTTCCCAAGACACATCAGACCTGTTCCTGCCTCAGGGAACTTGCCTGTGCCTGATCTTCCCCCAAATCTCTCCAGATCTAATTTCTTTACCTCGTTTGGGTCTCTGCTCAAATGTCCCCTTATTAGTGACATCTTCCTTGGCTGCTCTTCTGAAAATAGTCACCCTTCTCTACCTTGGCACTTCCTGTATCCCTTACCCTGATTGGCTTGTCCTTGCCTTATCACCACCTGACATAATTTCTTTATTTGTGCATTGTCTAATCTCTTCATTAGGGTGTTAGCTCTAGGACAGCAGATATCTTTGACTGTCTTGCTTGCTGATGCATCCACAGGACCAAAAGAGTGCCTGGCATATAGTCTGCACTCAATAAGTATGTGTTGAAAGAATGTGTAAATAAAAGCAATCAGATTTGTTGTATCACAGTGCTGGATGCCTCTTCAGCAGCTGACTTATTTGCCTCTAGCAGTGACTCTTTGAGAATGTATTATTCTCATGGTCTTTCAAATGACACTGAGGCACCAAAACAGGAGGTAACCAAGAGCACAGAGCTGGTAAGTGAAACAATCAAGAATTGTGTCCATTCTTCTGACCTTAGTGGTGTCGTTAAGATGAGATTGGGAGGCGGGGGTCAACAAGGCACCAAGGCTTCTAGCCTCTGAACAGTGGAAGAGCAGCAGAACCGCTCACAGAAAAGGGAACGCTGGGAAAGGAAGCCAGTATTTTGGAAAGAGAAGTAATGAAGAGAGGAAATGTTGGGTCAGGGAGAAATCTTGCTTTTAGGTAGGGAGAGTAAATTATATATTGTCTGAGACCCTTCTGAGAGTGAAAGGGGCCAGTATTAATAACTTAGCTGGAAGTACAGGCATCAACTGGGACGTCCAGCAAAGGGTTAGAGGACGAGTGGTCACTCTGGATTTAGGAGGTTGGGGAGCTGGAGAGACAACGTAACTAGAGATTTGGGTGTCTCCCTGTCACAGGGGAAGTCATGAGGATTGGATGTTTCCTCATCAGGGTGAGGGAAGAGAGAACGTCAAGGCCAGTTTCGAGAGCCTCCCATAGACAAGGGTAGGAGGAGAAAGAGGAGTCTGCGAAAGACTGAGAAGCAGCAGAAAGGAGAAGGGGCGCAGAGGTCAGGAGGGGTGGTGGACAGGAAGGGGGGGAAGTACAGAGGCAACATTTTGCAAGGCAACTAAAAGTAGGTCAGCTGAAACTTGGCAACAAAAATGAGATTAGAAAATCATTTGCTTTATGATTTTGTAACAAAATAATCTATCTCAACAAAGTGCTAAAAGGCATTTAATTAAAGTGGATTAAATTTAACTTTCATTTGAGGACTTTTTTTCTACTACTGCCCTCATTATATTCTGAGACGCTTTGGGGTGCTTTCAAAGACTAGATCAAGAATGGGGGTTTGGTGCTCCAGCCTGAAATTTTCTTGTACCTCTGCATGGCCTGAGTCACTGAAAGGTCCTATATTTAGAGTGTCATTGACACAGATAAAATCTGGGCCCCAGTTGGAAAATACAAAAGCAAAAGGGAATACTTTAGTGATTTCTTTGGTGTAAGGAAGATTGAAAATCAAGTTTCTAAGTAATATTGCCTGAAATATATTTTTTCTTGGTAAACTAAAAATTTTGCTAACTTCATTATTGTTCAGATATTTCCTACCCTAGCTTCTTCAATGAGGGAAGTGTGTGTGTGTGTGTGTGTGTGTGTGTGTGTGTGTGTGTGTGTGTGTGTAGAGGAGTCAGCAAACAAAAACTCTAGTTTAAAACGTATTGAAATGATAGCACTGACAAAAATGCTGGTGATGTATACCTAACAGTAAAGTAATTTATCAACTGGTGGTCTGTTGTGTACAGGTAAGAAGTGAGAACTAGGTCACTAGGAAAAACATTTTTGCCTATCCAGACATGGTTAGTCCACTTGGTTCTAGCCGGAAAGGGTCTTTTCGAGGTAGAGTATGTGTAAGCAGCATATGGTTTAGAGTTCTCAGTTTATCAGATGGTAAAGTCACATGGCCAGGACCCTGGAAATAGAGTGTATCCCTTGCATTCTCTGAAAGCAAATATTAATAGTTGTGTTGAGTAGCAGCATCAGACAGAAGATATGGAGCATAGTTTCTTTTTATCACAACAAAAGTGTTACTGGGTTGAGATCATCATGACACATAACTTCTGGAAACCAAAAGGAACAAAATCTTGCAGGATTTCAAAAGGAACAAAGTCATTAACATTGAGCCAACGCCCACTGGCATGCATCACAGAAATCAAATAGATAGAGAGGGAACCTCTGAGAGGAAAAATGCATGACTCTAGGCTACCCCTGCACAAGATGCTAACATCAATACCTCCATACTGGTTTTCACAGAAGCTGTTCATCTGTAGCTGGTTTTTGTGCCATATCTGATAAATGTGTGTAGCCAAGGCTGATCTTGAGCAGAATGAGGGAGCAGGAGTGTGTTTTGACTCACAACACCCGTCTGTCCTGCTCAGCCTCATCCTAAAGACTGAATCTCTTAAGGAACGGAAGGCTTGACATTCTGAACAATAATTTGAGGCATGTGGTATGACATTAATCATGTTCAATACTCCCCTCCTTTTCCGTTTTACCACCTTTCTCCCTCCTCCTCTCCTTTTGTTCTGTTTTATTTCCCTGAGTTTTCTTTTCCCTTCTCTTTGACCATTGTTCTTGTTCTCTGCTGAGATATTAATATCTCCTGAAAGATACTAATGAGAGAGAGAGAAGACAGTGGAAGAGAGTTATCTGTTATCTAGAGACTGTAAATCTGTAACTTGCCTGGCGAAAACAAGGTTGCAATAAATACAAGTTGTTTTTAGTGCTTAAAAGTTTGTCCTTGGAATACATATCTTTAGATCTAGGGCAGGGATTTTCAACCTTTTTCATCTCATGGCACACATAAACAAATTACTAAAATTCTGCGGCACACCAAAAATATTTTTTTCTGATCTGACAAAAAATAGGTATAATTTTGATTGCTTTACAAAATAATAATAATTACCCACCCTTTTTGCTCCAAAGTGACTTTTTATTTTTATTTTTAAAATATGTTTTTATTGATTTTAGAGAAAGAGGAAGGGAGAAGGAGAGAGAGAGAAACATCAATCAACTGCCTTGAGCCCAAAACCCAGGCATGTGCCCTGACCGAGAATTGAACCAGTGATCTCCTGGTGAATGGCACAATGCTCAACTGGGCCCAAAGTGACTTTTTAAAAAGTCAGGTGCATATACTTGTATATAAGGATTCCTGGTACCAAGAATTAACCAATTAAAGGCAACCTTATTATGTGAAGTGGCCAAGAAGATGAAACTCTGTTATATGACCTATATATTCATGGTTCATGACAGGGCATTCACACTGGATGGCTATTGTTGTGTTGGCTGTTGTCATCTTTTCATTTGACAATCTAAGGGAAAAGAGGTCAGTGCCCTTGACTAAATAATCAAGTATTGCATATTTTAAAAATTCTGGCCTGGCCGGGCGTGGCTCAGCGGTTGAGCATCAACCTAGGATCCAGGCGGTCGGGGCTCGATTCCCGGTCAAGGCACATGCCTGGGTTAAGGGCTCGATCAATGACTCTCTCATCATTGATGTTTCTATCTTTCCTTCTCCTTTCCTCTCTCTGAAATCAATAAAGATATATTAAAAAAAATAATAAATTCTGTGGCACACCGGTTGAAAATCGATGATTTAGGGCAATCCATTTGGATGGGGGTTTCTTCAATGCTCTTAAAAAGTTTCTTTTTCTGAGAGTCTTTCAGGGTAGTTATAGGTGTATGTGGGTGCGTGCAACAGTCATAATAACAATGACAGCTAATGCTCATTTCATGCCTACTTAGTGCCAGGCACCCATGTAAATGCTTTACAAATTTTAACTCATTTAATACTCCTAGTCACCCCCCCTGTAGTGAATGTATTTTATAATTACTCTCAAGGAAGCACTGCTTTTTTTCACATCTAGTCAAAATCAGGAAGACTTCAGATTATAAAATTTGGGCTAAGTACTTAATTAAATAGAAAGCGATGATAATATTATAGAACACTTTGCTTTCATAAATCCTTACCTGAAAACAATGGCTAAAGATAATGGCTACAAACCTAGAATCAGTAAACCTGAGGCTTAGTGTGTTGCAGCTGAAATTATTCTTGCTAGATTGCAAACTTTAGAAGAAAAACATATTATAAAAATTTAGTATCATGTGAACATCATCCAGAAAAAATTCCTGTAGCATTTGTTTGATCGCTATTTTGATGCTGTTTAGTAATTAATTTTTAAAAATGTAACATGTAACAATTTTTCTCTGATTATAAAGTAATATCTTGTTCATTGTCAAAATTCTGGAACATGCAGTCAAATGTAAAAATGAAAATAATAATGACCCCAAATCTCATCACCCAAAGGCAGCAGCTATTCATTTACATTTTGGTACAGTGTGAGCATGTTTGGCTTACACATTGTTTTAAAATGTTTTTCATATAAAAAACTACATTTCTAGCATCTCTTGAAAAACTCAACATCTGACAACACTGGGCCCACATTCTTGCAGGGCAACAGCTGATTGGAGCCGAGAAGCAGCTGCCCCTCTCAGGCAGGGAAGGGCATATGCGTTTCATCTCGCTCAACCCCTACCACTCCTATTTTTTATTTTTTTATTTTTTTTTATACTTGGTTACCTTCATTTACTTGTTTTTCTCAGGCCCAGTGCATTAAACTGTATATTTTGGACTGAGTTTTCTCTTTTTTAATTTAAAAACAATTCTAACCCAACAGTTCATATTCAAAGCTCTACTTTTGAGGGTGGCGGTGGTGGTAACAAGGGTGGGGGTCTCTCTGGTCTCTTTGTGGAGAAGACGGGAGAGCAGAGATCTTTTACTTCTGACTTCTGCTCTTTGTCTCCAGCTATATCTGAAATTTAAACAAGCTCTACATTCTAGGGGATTAATTTCCTTAAACACCTCCTAAATTTATTATGCATGTTATTTATACAACTTCGACCATATTATTATGAACTAATACAACTGACTTTATTATGCTAAGAAATTACTTCCTCCTTCTTTGTTTTCACACGTTGCTTATGGGTGATAAGAGCCTTGTAAGGCCCAAATCACTTCTCCTTAATTCCTGGTTTCCTTTTAGGCCTAGGTCTTTGCATTTGACCCAACCACAGTGACATTATAAACATTTCCCCATGTTATTTAAATTATTTATAAAAATAAATTCTAGTGGCTGACCAATGTTCCATTATATGGATATATCACATTTTCCTGACCTTCTTTTACTAGTGGATGAGAGCTCAGTGAGAGTTGATCCAGTGGGAAGACATGTCCATTGATGGGGAAGAGAGGAGACAGGAGGCAGTGGGGCTAGGGTACCAATAAAGAGATTCTAGAATTGGTTGCATTTAGAGGCAGAAGTCTAAGATGGGCAGAGAGTCCAAAAACTAGAGTTCCAAAATCAACAAGTTAGATGACAAATGGGGGCCAAGAAATACTGTCATAACCTGCAAGGAGGTCAGGGAGCAGGTGACCAAGAATGAGGAAGCCAGTGGATGGGAAAGTGAATCCACAATAACCTCTGGGTATAGACATAATTTGCATTTTTTAAAAAATGAGATCTTCATTCCTACTAGGCAGATTTAAGAGAGCTGATGCAGGGGTATACAATAATTTAATCATTCCCCTAAAGTTGAACATTTAGGCATTTCAGCTTTCCACTTAATAAATAATGTTGTGATGAAAATCTCAGTGCACAAAACTGTGTATTTTGGATTATCACACTTCAGGATAGATTTTTTAAAATGGGAGTAGTACTTATTCTTTTTATGACTATTGGGATATACTGGCAAAATGTTTCCATAAAGGTTGTTTGTATTTATACTCTTATTAGCAGCGTTTGTATGTTCTGCTACGTCCCCTTTAAATTAACTTGGTCCACCCACATAAATCTTTGAGTGAAAAGTTGCTACTGGCATCCATACTTCATATCTAGAATTTTTCTAGGCTATTGGCTTTCACATTTTTTTGACCATAATCCACAATGAGAAGCAAATTCTACAAAGTGACTCAATATAAATGTTTTGCAAAGCAACCACTTGCCCTTCCTCTATGTGATGTACTCTGGCAAGTCCATTCTCTTCTAATTTAATATTTGAAATAAGCTAATCATGACCCATTAAATTGATGTAATAACTCTCCAATGGGTCATTACCCTCAGTTTGAAAAATATCATTCTAGGATAATTTCTGTTTTACAAGTTGACTTGTTGGGACTTAATCTTCTCTCTTTTCTCCACTCATTTAATCTCTAGAGTTCATTTCTTCAACAATCCCTTTCACTGATGGGATTGTTCACTGGGATTTGACCATCCCTAACCTCTGAGGCATGACTATCATACCATACCCTCAGTCTTGGGCACCCAGTCTCTATTGTGCCCATTCAGCTCCATTGGGGCCTGTCTTGGGCTGGCATGATCTCTTCATGGTTTCCTCTTGACAGGGATCAGAAACCTGATAGGGAATGAAAGTTCTTGTCATATGACACATAGCGCTGAGCATTAAAAAAGAAAGATCTTGCTTGGACCCTCTTACTCCAGATATCCGTATGTGGACTATCTCATTTCTTTTAATCTCTGCAAATGCCAGCTTCCCAGAGAGGTATTTCCTGACTATGGCATCTTTAATAGAACCTTGGGCACTCTCTGTCCCCTCACCTTGCTTTAGCTTTTCTTTGTAGTTCTTATTGAGGTTCTGGCTCAACTTCATTTGGAATCATTGAATGTAAAAGCAGGAAGGTTTAGGGGCTAGATTTGGTTCAACCCCTAATTTATCAGGGAGGAAATGCAAGCTCAGAGAGGTAAGTAAATATTCCATGGTAGCCTAGCTTGTTCGTGGCGAAGCTGAACTAGAAACCAGGTCCCTGGATACTTGTCAGTTCCTCACTGGTTTATGGTACTGCCCTGGTCCACACTCTTGCCTTTATGGTGATAAGGTTTTTGGAGATAATTTTGTCTCATAATAAGGTTTTGGATGCATTGTGTTAGACTGTCTTAGACTCAGTAGTAAATATCAGTGTGAAATGTTCTGCCGTTTCTCACCAGAAGCGTAAATTCTTAGTCAAAAGGGTTTCTCCTCACATTTTCAGCCTCCTTCCTCTTTGTTCATCTGCTCCCTTGACCTCCTTTCAGGTTTCATTTTACACAGAAGGAAACTGAGGCATAGAGTGGTAAATAACATAGATGTCACCTCAATTAAACTAAACTACAGTATCAAAGGGAAAGCGTTAAATACGAAAGTCTAAAAAACTGACTCAGGTTGGTAGCCAGAAATTCCATTCAGGCAAAGACTTGAGTTTAATGTTTCAATAAGGTACGGGGTTTGATGGCAAATGGAATCAGGCGAAGGAGATGAAGGCTTGTGTCACAGGATTTGATAAATGAAAGGGAGGGGCTGCATAGCAGGGCAACTAGGGTACAACTATCAGTTCTGGGCAGAACCTTCCAGACTTGGGGCTAAGGTTGGCTAGATATCCAGTCCTCTAATGATAACTTTTGTACCTGCAGTTGGGTCTTTTGGGGAGCTCTAGAAGTACTTCTTTGTAGTACTTTCCCATCCCAAACACCTCCTGTTTCCCTGAAATGCAAGCGCAAAAGCGTTGGTGGTTAGTGGAAAATTTAATTTTAATTTTGTCACACCTATATCTATCTATTCACTACTTTTTGGCAATGACAGTAATGTTTTCCTTTTGGGGAATAACTTCTCTCTCATTGGTTGCATTCTGGTGGGACTGTTAACTAAGATGCTCTGATCACTCCTGGATAAGGGAAAGATGTAAGATTCAAGGGAAGCTAAATGGGTCCTCCTCCTGAACCTGAGTCTTGATCAGTGTGACTGTAGGAGACTGCAAACAGTTGGAGCTCACTTAGTCCAGTGGCAAAACTCTGTCTGGATAATTGCAATATTCCTGCTATGGAGACCCTGAAGTGGCCTTACGTTTTGTCCCTTGCCGGGCCTGGCTCTCCAGCCTTCTCTTTGATTTTGTGAACTCTCCCATGTCCTTCTAGTACATAGCTTTTTTCGCCCCCTAAGTTAGCCAGAGTAGATTTCCGATGCTGACAACAAAAACCTTAATCAGCACAGTGGGCAGTCTGACCTGGGAATTCCAATTACCTCTTTCCACCAAAACTATACTAATGGGCATGTCAAAAAAGATTGTTCATCACCCACAGGGTGCCAGGTGGCATGGCAGGGGCTTTCATCTATGTTATCTAATTTGACTCTCATAGCAATACCACAGATAGAAATTAAGAAATGTCTCCAATTTAAAAAATTGTAGTAAAATATGAATAATGTAAAATATACTATTGTAATAATTTTTAAGTTTAGTGGTAAAAAGTATATTCATATTGTGCAACCATTGCCACCATCCATCTCCAGAACTCTTTTCATCTTATCAAACTGAACCTCTATGCCTATTAAAGAATAATTCCTTACTCCCCCCATTCTCAGCTCCCAGTAACCATTATTCTACTTTCTGTCTCTATGAATTTGCCTAGTCTAGGCATACCTTAGACAAGTAGAATCATACAATATTTGTTCTCTGTATCTGACTTCTTTCACTTAGCATAATGTCTTCAAGGTCATCCATGTTGTAATACGTGTCAGAATTTTGTTCCTTTTTAAGGCTGAATAATATTCCATTATATATATATCTCACACATTGTACTGATGTATTCCTCTATCAATGGATACTTGGGTTACTTCTGTGTTTAAGCTATTTGTAAATAATGCTGCTACGAATGTGGGTGTACAAATGGAGAAACTCTGCTCTCAATTCTTTTCCGTATGTATCTAGTAATAGAAAAATAGTAATTCTATTTTAAATTTTTTGAGAAACTGTCACACTGTTTTCCACAGTGGTTGTCCCATTTTATGTTCCCACCAATAGTGCACAAGAGGTTCCATTTTTTTCCCATATCCTCACCAACACTTGTTATTTTCTGTTTTTATGATAGTATCCATCCTAATGGGTATGAAGTGGTAGCTGTTATTTAATTTTAGATGCAAGTACTGAAGACAAATAAATCCGCCCAGGTCATATAACTTGTAAGTGGAAAAGTTGGGATTCAAATGTCCTGTGGTCTTTCCATATGTCTGTCTGTTTCACCCAAATACAATACTTCTGTTAGAAATGTAAAGGTATTCGATAAAGTTGTTTTTTTCTTTGTTTTTTTGTTTTTGTTTGTTTTTTAGAAAAATTTATCAGCTATTAGGAAGGTTTAGGAGCCAAAAAATTAGTCAATATCATAGAAAGCAGGTACTTGAACTATAACAGGCTCCAAAAAGATTTACGAAGTTATAGTGTTTCATGATCATAGAGGTTAATTGATTCAACTTTCTCATCTTACATATAAGAAAAGGGAAGCCGACAAACTTCTCTGTTGTCAAGCATTATTGAAATTACTACTTGCCAACAATGAGGTTTAGGCTAAACCAATTTGGTTTAGTCGTGAGACAGGTGGCACTGTGTAAATTTATATAGCGCAATTAAAGTCACAGAGCTGAAAAGGACCTCCAGGTCTCTTATAATAATGTATCCATCTGCCTCTATCATGGCAAGTTTACACAATATCATCAGGCTGTCTTTTTCTTTATAGCCTACAAAGAAGGCAATTCAATCACTTCCTTTGTGTAGCATTAAGGCATTTCTCACACCTTTCAATCTAATGACATTTTTACCCCTAAATGTGGAGCACTATATATGTCTGTTTAAAAACTAGTACATTCCATTTAAAGGTGTTTAAAATGGTTACTTTAAAATTAGAAGCAGTATTTAAAGTAAATTGAAGTATTACTAAGCAACTGAAGGGTTGTAATAAGTAATCCTGAATATACTTTCACAATTAGAAATAACATGAGCCCTAGGTTTCAAAAATAAGTAAGTAGGGGGAAAGATAATCATGTGAAGGGAATGCGTTCTCCAACCTGGGAGACCAGTTATAGAAGTCTGCACAACACAGTGCCAACTTGTTAGATTCACTTTAGGACTCTCCACAATTCAGCTCAATGTAGCAGATGCTTACTGCAAACCTCTTATGTAAGCTGCAGAGCAAAGGGCTTTGAGGATAGAGACAACCAGATATAATTCCTGACTTCGAGGAGCTTGAAAACTCATTAGGGAGATATCATAGGTATACAAATACTTCTAAAAGGTATCAAGTAAAAAGTGGCATCAGGTCCACAGAAATGCACTATAGGTAGGGCAAGCCTATGCCTGGCTGGGGGAATCAGGGAAAGCTGTTGACCTGCGTTTTGAAAGATGAGTATGATTTTGACAGGCAGGAATATGGGGAAGGTTATGCATCCAGAGAATTAAGGCCTGAAGACGAGCAATGTCCCTATACAAATTTTCTGTTTCAAGACTTACACATACTTTAGGACCTGCTCTCTCCTCTTTGAATTCCCACTCTCCTCCCCCCACCTCCCACTCTTTCTCTCTATTAAAATTCTTAACCACCAGGACTTGTATAAAAATATTTTAAAAGGTTATGTTAAAAGGGAAAAATTATTGGTAAATTTCTTTTCTTTTTAAAAATTTATTGATTTTAGAGAGAGAGAGAGAGAGAAGAAGGCAGGGAAGGAGGGAGAGAGATCAATTTGTTGTTCTACTTATTAATGAATTCATTGGTTGCTTCTTATATGTGCCTTGACCAGAGACCAAACCTGCAACCTTGGCGTACCAACACTTTAACCAACTGAGCTACCCGGCCAGGGCTATTTTCTTATTTTTTATTTTGTTTTTCTTTGGAAATGTGGTTATATTACAGAAAAATTATTTTTTTTAAAAGATGTGATACATACCTTCTAAGGCCAGCTCAAATCCTTGTTCCTTATAACTATTCCTGACTACTCCATAATGTTAAATTTGAATGGGAAATGTGAATATAAACTCCTAATTTAAAGTATGTGTTTATATGTAAGTGTATATACAGGGTGTCCCCCCAAAATATATACACACTTTGAGTGATTATAAAATCAGCATTTATTAACATACAATTCATTTTCAAAATTTAAAAGAATCTATAGAAATGAATTTTCTTTTTTTTTGTCAATGTCTATTTTCAAACTGATGATTGTTCTGGACCAGGCACTGCTGATAACTCGAAGTGATGGAGTTGCAAACATCAAGAATCATTTTGTTTGGTGTTTGTGTGCCCTCAATTTGACGACAGTTGCCAGTTTTGTATCATAAACTTTATCTTTTATGTATCCCCATAAAAAAAGCCTAGTGGCACTTTAGGATAAATTTTCTTTATTCAACACTTAGTCTGGAGTCACTCATTACTTCTAATCAGTTAAACCTAAAAAGGAGTGAAAATTAAGTGAGTTATCAGCTATTAAAGTGTGTATACATTTTTGGGAGGCACTCTATATAAGCTCTACCCACTGTTAGAGCCTGGAAGCAGTAATAGCTCAGTTGTAATGAGCACACCTAGTGCAAAGATGTTTCACTAATTATAATTTTTCACTAAAATGAGCCAAGGCTTTTTGACAAAGACCTGGGGCAAGGAAACGTAACTTAGCCTAGGTGAGCCTAGGACAACCCATAGTTCCAGAAAATGGAAATCCTCCAAGACTAACAGGGACCTATTAAGGGGTCAGCTTGAAGGAGCTCCCACTGGCTAAATTTGGGCAATAAAAAGAAAAAGTGAGGAGAGAGAGAGGGAGGGGGAGGGGAAGAGAGAGAGAAGGAGGGAGGGAGGGGGAGACAGGGAGACAGGGCGAGATAGAGAAGAGGAGGAGGGAGGGGGAGGGGAGGAAGAAGTAGAAGGAGTAGCAGCAGCTCTTAGTCCTTTGGTGGTTATTTTTACTTTGACAATTGGTATATAAAGGAAAACATGTAAGTGTTTACCTCATATTTTAAGGAGAAATTGTTTTTCCCTGGTTGAGGAAAGACATACGTTCTTCCCAAAGAATGTTTTAATTTGAAACCTATGAAATTGTCGATATTCAACTATCTTTAATCTACAAAATTTCAGTGGGTTCAACCAAATATGGGACGAAAGAATTAGAGAAATTAACACTTTGCAACCCCCGTGAAATAACTGATTCAGGCTGGAATCATTAATGGATGCTGAAATGACCATGTGAAAAGTTGCTGATTATGAAAGTGGAAACATACCTTTAGGTCTCAGTGGCGAGGTCTTGCTGTCATCACTTTAACCAAGTGGTAAAACTTAGCTTTGCTAATGGTGACACAGCCTAACATGTTTCTCCTGTGTGACTCCGTCTGGAATTCACAGCATGACCTATGAAGCATTGTAGCCAAAAGCATTTAGGGCATGTGCTGGCTTTTCTCCATTTGCCCTTATAAATCTACTTGGTGCCTTTCTCCATCCTTGCTCTATGGCCCTGGAGACATCCCTCTGCAGAATGAACCACCCAGGATCCCGTGCATTTTAGATTCAGATTAGATTTGGATAATAGGGAGGCTCTGGCAGAAGTACGAAGAATGAAGAAAAAAGATTAGTGGTATTTATTCCCTACCACCTCACTCCCCACCTGGATACATTTTGGTCAGAGGTAAAACTGTGTCCGTTTACATCTAGACTCCTATTAGGGGCCCCTTTTCCAAAGCTCCAGCTGACAGGTCCAGGCGCTGCTTCTGGCGTGCTTCGCCACCCCTCGTAGTTCCTGTGCCTGCGCACAGGCCCGCAAGTAGTCCATTCACTTAACCCTCTTCAACTTAACCCTTTGGGTGTGCCATCTACTTCACGTCAGGACTGACTCATTCAGCCTGAATCTAATCAGGCCTTTAACAGGGCACCAAGGCTAGAAAAACAAGTTAAATAACAGCTTGAGATAACAATCAGACAAATCCAGAATTTGGGACCATTTATAAGACAACTGGTCTGGTGTCTCCAAAGGTCAATATCATTAAAAAAAATGAGTAGGAAAACTCTTCTAGCTTAAAATAAGTAAAGAGACATAACTATCAAATGCAGTGTGTGAGCCTGGTTTGACAAACCGCTGATTGTCCACCCACAGGCTATCTCCTACCTTATTTCTAGCTAAGAGAACCCTGGTTTTCAGGTATCAGGTACCCGATATGCTTCAGAGGAGTCTTCAGAACCTTATCCATTTGCCAATCTTTGGTTGAAACATGGGCATGTGACACAATCAGGCCAAGGAGGTGGGAGTGGGGGTGTGGGATCTTCTGTAAGCCTTCCAGAAGTGTCTTTGCTCTTCAAAAAAGATGTATTTGAGAAACAGGCCCTTTCTGTCTTTAGATCTTATTGTGTGAGGGTGTGACGCAGTGTTAACCCCCTTTCCAAAAACAAAAAGCCCTGATTTGTAGGGTTTGCCTATTTCCATTTCTGTGGTACAAATTCTCCCATGATGGCTGAGTTTAAGCTACCAATAACTAAAGAACTGGTTGGAAAATTTAGCAATTGGCTCTTGGGAGCCCATCGGAGCTGACTCCAGCCCTCTGCTCATTGCTTAGAGCTACTATGCCCATCTTGTGAAAGGAGCTGGCAACATGGTAGGGACGGCAGAGAAGAGAGACGAGAGACTCTAGGTCCTTAATTACACCTTGAGCCCCAGAATTAGCCAAGCCTTGAATCTTCCCATCTCTAGACTTCTCACGACATAAGCTAATAAACATACATATTGTTTAAAGTGGCTGAGTTGGTATTTGTGTGCGGTGAAGCTGGGCTTGATCTAGCTGATGCAGGTGTCCATGGGGTCCCACCTAGTGGAGGGAGGGGGGCACAGCAGGGGCATACCTGTGCCCTGGGTAATGAAAACACACTGGCTGTCAGGAGGAGGGGCAGAGTGGGTGGTGGAGGGGGTACCATCCTGTTGAAAGAGGACTCTGGCCAGTTGCTGAGAGGAACAGGATGGTGGCTGAGGGCCAGCCATGCTGTCAGTGCCTTTGCCAAGGCTGCCGAAGTTCAGAGCAACGCTCCAGGGAGAGCAGGCACCAGGGCGAGTCAGGAAGCTAGGCCGAAGCCCAGGCCTGGGGAAGGTTGCCCCGCTGTGTGCGGCCTGGCACAGTGCTTTAGGGTGGAGAAAACAAGGAGGCCTGGGAGGAAGGGTTAGGACAGAGAGGCAGCAACATCATTCCAGAGGACTAGGCTACTCATTCATTAGTGGGGTAGGGGAATGCCCAGCAAGGCAGAGTGAGAATTTGCTCAGATGCTGACCAGTTGATGGAAAGTTGAGGGTTTCATAACCGCCACGGATCAGGCTGAGAAATGCAGAAGGAACCAGAATCTTCTCCAAAGCTGCCTCAGCACATTTTCTTGGCAACGTTAAAGAAATACTGCTTACATTTTCACTATGTCTTGAAAAGGAGGTTCCTCCCCCCATTCACCCCATATTGTCACAATCTCTGGGGTCCTAAAATCCACCACGGAGACTGATGTTTGGGCTTCTAAGACATGCCTTATCCTTTCTTGTGCGAGGGAAATGTGTTTGCAGTTTCATTCCTGTTGTATAATGCCCTCACTTACAGCGTGATGTTGCCTGTTACTCATCTACCTTTTCTTTATTTTCTTTTTTCACCCATCTGATAACCTATCCACAGGCCCATTCTGTTCATCTCAGTTTCATTCATTGAATAACTATCTAGAAAGAACTTTTAGAATTGAATTGTATGTAGGAAGTTCAGAAAAAAGAAGAGCTAATGTATCAACAACATCCTCTAGGGTTTTTCAGAACATTACTTTTTCTCTGATTTAACTGGTGTCAACCGATGGTCCTTGGCACGAATTCAGTGCCAACAGGAATCTCCAATTTGGGGTGCAGTGAAGAGGACTGGGAAGAGGGAAAATCTGTTCAGTGCAAAGAGTTCCAGGATTATAGAGGGCCACTGTCACAACCTTGAGGGTGCCCCGATCCAGGTAGCACTGGGGCCAGAGCTAGGCTTCAGCTGCACAGTCCCACTGCTGGTCTCCGCACAGCACTGCTCTCACAAGCCACCTTCAGGGTCTCAGCACCTACAGTCTACAGCTTTGGGTGTAAAATGCATTCCAGAAGCCACATTCCAGACAGAAGTCCCTGTTCCTGGTCCCTGATTGGTCTGCCCTCATGCAAATGAGGATACTAAATCCTCACAGTTTGATTGGTCCAAAGGCACTGCCCTGGTTGGTCAGAATAGAGCTGATTTGATTGGTCAGAGCTATGCAGCTCGGGTTGGATGGGGATAGCCTCAGTCTTACTGGTTGGAGTAGGACTCCAGAAAACCTTCATAAGGGCTGGCTCAGGGGCCAGGAGCACTGTGCAGGCAGGTTAGTGGAGGTGGGGAGGAGTTTGGAGGTACATGTAGGTGTCTCTGCAAAGTGCAGTTTGTGTGAGGGGCTCGTGACCAGGAGCCCTTCTTAACAGGTGTCTCTCTTCTGTTTTTTGTCTTCTCGGGATTCACACTGGGAAGCCAAAGGACAGGAAACTTGGCTTCTTTTGCATTGTGTTACTGTTGTAAGTCATGATTAGTAATTTAAATTTTATTCAGTAGGGTAGGTTCTGAAATGCAAAACCAGCCATAAGCAAAGTCAAATGACTATTATAAAAAGGGGAAATATTTGCACCTCATTTAATAGACAAAGGCTAATTTTCTTTATATGTAAAAAGCTCCTACAAATAAATAAAAAAAGACCAACAGCCCTACCTAAAAAGGTGCAAATTAAAAGTTCATAGAAAAGGAAGTACAAATGCTTCTTAAATATATAAAAGATAGCTAACTTCATAATAAGAGAAATCAAAAATTTACACCAATATCAATGTATTAGGTTGGCAATGATAAAAGAAATTAACATGTTGTGTTGGTAAAAGTGTGAGTAGATAGGTGCTGTCATACGTGATTGGTGGGAAAATAAGTTGGTGTGATTTTATGAAGGGTGATTTGGAAATATCCTTCAAAATTATGAATATATATATCTTCCAATAAGTCAAAACCAATTGTAAGAGTTTATATCCTACAGATTTATTGTCACATATAGGTAATGACAAATTCACAAGGTTATACACCGAACATTGTTTGTAATAGCAAGAAATGGGAAACAATCCAAATATTTATTAATAAAGGATTAGTTAAATAGATTATGGCATATCCAAATAATGGAATATAATACAGGCATAAAAAATGAGGATACTTTGCCCTAGCTGGTTTGGCTCAGTGGTTAGTGCATCAGCCTGCAGTCTGAAGGGTCCCAGGTTCGATTTTGGCTTAGGGCATGTACCTCGGTTGCAGGCTCAATCCCCAGCCCCAGGTAGGGGCTCGTGCTGGAGGCAACCAGTCAATGTGTCTCTCTCATATTGATGTTTCTCTCTCTCTCTCTCCCCCTTCCACTCTCCTACTCTCTCTGAAAAGCAAAGGAAAAAATATCCTTTGGTGAGGATTTAAAAAAAATAGAGGATACTTTTTATATAAACATATTGAAAGATCTCCAAGATATTTTAAGTGAAAAAAATAAAGGTGCAAAAAATTGGGTAACAAAAGGCTAGAGAAAGAATACTTATACCAGATATATATGTATTTCCTTGTATATGCATAAGTCCAGAATGATATTCAAGAAACTAGTAATATTCAGTCCCTTGGTGGAGAGGAACTGGGTGCCTAGGGCATAGAGTGGAAGAGAGAATTTTTCTTTTTTACTTTGTACCCGTTTTGTTCATTTTGGAAATATACCCACAATTCAAATTAGTAAATCAATTTTTTAAATAAGAGGAATGCTCTGACACAGATTAAATCTGCAATGACCTAAATTTATCCAAATGGTAGTATAGTCTCAATTTTTCCTTTCATGCTCTTTTATTATTGACTCTAATGCCTATCCATCCTCCATTTATGCATTTTCCCTGCTCCTCTAGGTACCATGCACTTTCTCTACCTAGTTCTGACCTCAATTTGTCTCTTGATTTCTCCTGCAGTTGTCAGATAACAATACTTCTAGCTAGGTATCACTATTTAGATTTCTTCTAAGTGCCAGACCTGGGGCAATCATGTCAATCCATATTGAACACTTCTACTCTAGACAATAGAAAATAAAGTCATGGTTGGGAGTTTAGGAGGAATCTAGATTTTTTTTGCAGGAAACCAGGCAACTGACAGAGCAGGAGTTAGCAACCTATGCCTTGCTGTTAGAGATGTGGCCAATTCCCTGCCAGTGGAAGTGCTGTTGACACATTTGGCTCTGGAACATAAGACTCCTTCATGCTCCTTTCCCTTCCTACAAGCTGGAACCAAGAGCACCCCGACTTTGACCATGGATATGAGAATACGATTGCAGGGATGGCAGAGCAATGGCTTGGGAAGAACTCGGGTCTCTGATTAAACACATGGAGCACAGCTGACTGTCTACCTGGCACATCTTCCCACAGTTACATAAGAGAAATGAACTCTGACTTCAAACCACTCCATTATTGTTGGATCTTCCTGTTAGGATAGCCTAGCCTTACCCTAACCAATATAGTTAAGACTGTTTATGTTGCAAGTAAAGAATGCCTAACTCAAACTAGGCAAATAAATAAATGGTATTATTTGACCCTCACACAACAGAAAATTTAAGAAGGAGAGAATGCTTAGGATTGTTTGGTTCAATATTCAATGACATCAACAAATAATTGATTTCTTCCTATCCCTTTATTCTGGCTTTTGTGGAGTCAGTTTCATCTGTGGCTGGTTGTCCTGAATGGCTATGGAAATTCTAGGCTCCATATTAGCTCACCACACCTTCCAGGAGAGAAAGAGAAAGGGGCGGGGCAGAGAGAGAGAGAGAGAGAGAGAGAGAGAGAGAGAGAGAATGAGAACACAACTGAGCTTCTTTTCAACAACCCCAGCATATTTCTTATTGACCCAATTTTGGTCACCTGTCTTCCCTGAACTGTGACCAGAGAATGGGCTTATATGTATCAGCTTAAGCCCATCCACATGTCCTACTTGTAGCAGCAGGACAGGTCAGCTTCTCCAGGACATAGGGACTATATGGAGAACATGTGGACACCCTAATAGAAATTGGAATTGTCCAAGATAAGAAGGATTGGATTTCAGGGAGGTGTCACCTTGTGCACTACTGAGATAATATATATAAAGGGTCTAGCACAGTGCCTGGCACTTAGATGGGCCATGATTGTGAATTTACTTGCCTTTGCTAGATCTAGTTTGCTCTGCTGCAAAGTGGTAAGGGGTTAGAGAAGATTTCCTCTTTAGGTGTTTCTGGGCTGTGTACTTACAGGAGGATTGTAATGTGCGCAAAGGAACTACCTCTCAGTTTTAAGATTTCTGTCACTCAGAGCAAGTATTGGCGGTAGTGGCCCATGGCTGGCACTGCCACCTCCCACTCAGAGGAAAAATAAAAGAAGACTTGGTACCACCCTTTCAAAGGCTCCTGTTGGTCAGAGATGCATATCGTTCTATCAGGTTATAAAGGCCCAGGTTTGAGATTCCAGAAGGGGCTGCCTGCACAGTATTTGTGCTGCTTCAGGTAAGATATTGGTTGAGAGATGATTTCAGGCCATTTTATTTGCTTTTGTGCCTCTCTCCACTTGCTAGAGGCTGTATAATATAATGAAAAGATATAATAAAAAGTGAGTCTGAGACTCCACTTTGCTAACACTAGCTGTGTAATATGTAATTTAAATCTTTATGCCTCAGTTTCCTCTTCTGTACAATAGGGCCTCAACTCCTATTCTACCAACATTTTAGGGTTGTTGTTGAGGCTTAAAGAAATTATGTGTTTGAGAGCACTTTGTAAATAGAAAATATTTGAATAAAAAGAGTTAGTAAACACAATAATGGAAATGATTTGCTTGTGCATAAGTTTTTCTATACTAAGGGCCAACCTAGTTGGGGCTTTGGAAATTAACTGGTTGAAAGAGAGAGAACAGGCCAGGCCAAGTGGATATTTTTGTTCATAATGAAAGAAGATAGAGCTAAGTTTAATTAACAATCATGTATTGATCGCCTAGGTGTGTTTGTTCCTGGTATTTTACATGTTATCTAATTTAATCCTTTAAATAACCCTAAGGGGATAAGTATTATTATGCCAATTTTTCAGATGAGGAAACAGCCTGAAAGAGGCTAAGTGACAGGACCAATGTCTCACACTTAGGAAGTGGCAGGCCAAGATTTGAAAGTCAAGTCTGTTTAACCACCAAGGCAAATGAGGCCATCAACTGATTGAGGCAAGAAAGAAGCAACCACCCAGGATGTCATACCCAGGTGGACCATCCTTTAAGACATGTAAACATTCATTCAGGGGCTCACAATAAGCCTTTCATTTGCCTATTTGCTCATCTAATCCACAAACATTTTCTGAGCATGTCCCACATAACAGGAACTGTGCTAGATTTGTAATAAAACGACAAATAAAATACAGTTCCTGAGGAGTTCAAGAAGAATCGGTTCAGCAGAACAGCTTGTCACATACCCCATTTATCCTCAGTTCCATTCTGTTAGGAAAATTGTTCCTATTGCTCGGCCAGCATTAAAGCTTTAAACATTATTGTTCTGTAGAAATGGCCCACTTATGCTGCTTCCTGCCAGGGAATAGCGTAAGTCCACAACAACTGAAGATCATATAACCCAATGATTTCGTTTTAGAGGCAACTGCACAATAGTTTTGAAATAGTAATAATTGCCTATTGCTCTCAGGATTATCTTATTGTCTGGCAGTGGTTATGAAGACAGTGGGGTTTTAAGAGGCTATTCTGTAAGAGTGACAGAAGGAACTATTTTATATTTTTTTCTGAATGACTCTTGAAGTGAGAACCGAATTCAGAGCCCATAAAAGTCTGAAAGAACTTCTGTGATAACCTCAGAGTCCTTAAAGCTGAAAGGAGACTGAGCTATAGAGCAGTACAGAAAACTAAAGGTGTGGCTCAGACATAAGCAGTGTTCTTTCCTTTCAGAGATCCTGATTGAAATGGAGGTGAGCTGGGTGAGATATATGATTAAAATAGCCACTGAAATGATGTTTAGCATCTTAATTTAAATCTTAGGCAGGTATTGTGCACATAAGCATCCCAGTCTGAAAAAAAGTTTAAAATTTTATCTGCCCACATCAATGTTACTTTTGAGGGGGAGAACCATACTTTGTTAAGCACCTACTAAGGGCCAGAGATGTTACATAATTTGCTCATTTAACACTCACCACAACCTCATGAGTTGTGCCTTCGCCACTTCACAAACTCTTTGCCTTACTCAGATTCATTGATTCATTCATCAGATATTTATTGAGTGCTTACTGTGTGCCAGTCATGTTTTAGATGATGGAGATACAGCAGTGAGAAAAACCTACAAATGTACCTGTCCCCATGGAGCTTTTATTTTAGTGGTTAGAGACAGAACTAAACAAATATACAACCAAACATATAAGACTCGAGGTTTTGGAGATCAGTGCTATGGAGAAAGTAATGGAGTAAGGTGAGACAAGAATACTGGGTAGCAGGGGTAGGTGGATTTTATAAATTTGAATTTACATAGAATGGCCAATGTATTAGTTATATACTGCTGAGTAACACACTACACCAAAATGTAGTGGCTTAAAACAACAAACATTTAGTATTTTATACTTTCTGTGGGTCAAGAGTCTGGGTACATATGGCTTAGCTAGTGTCTCTGTGTCGAGGTCTCTCAGGAGGCTGCATTCAGTGTGTAAGGCTGTTGGACTGAGGACCTCGCTTGCTTGCTGGCTACTGGCTGGAGGCCTCCCTCAGACCCTGCCATGTGGGCCTCTCCTTATGGCAGCTCACAATGTGGCAGTTTCTCTCCCTCAGAGTGAGTGGGCAAGTGAAAGAATGAATGTGCCCAAGATGGAAGCCACAGTCTTTTTGTGATAGAATCTCATCACTACTGTCTAATTCTATTCTTTAGAGGCAAGTCACTAAATTCAGCCCACATCCAAGCATTTGGGATTATGTAAGGGTGTGAACACCAGGAGATGGGAATCATTGGCACTCTTAGAAACAGCCTATCACAGTTAGGGAGGCCTCTCTAACAAGATGACATCTGAACAGAAACCTAAAGGAAGGGAGGGAGCGAGCAGGGCTGTCCAAGAGAAAAACATTTTAGGCAGAGGAAGTAGGTAGTGCAAAGGCTGAGGGAGGAATGGTACAAGCTGAAGTCAGAGAGGTAGCACTGGGTTAGGTAATGTAGTTTTATGCAAGTCACTGTGGGAAATTTGGATTTTACTTTGAGATGAGAAGGCTTTGGCAGGTTTTGGACAGAGGAGTGACATGACAACTTGTTTTTTAAGAGGATCCCTTTGGTGGTTGTGTGGAGAACAGAGTGGGGCGCAGGCATTAGTAGAAGCAATGGGACTTCTTAGGAGGTGAGTGCAGTAATCCGGTTGAGCAATGATCATGGCTTAAACCAGGGTGATAGTGTGGGAAATGACATAAAGTGGCTGGATTTGGGATATATTTCTTAGTAGTGTTGACAGGATATGTTGATGGTTTAGATGTGGAATGTGAAAAGTGAGTAGTCAATGATGACTCCAAGGTTTTTGGACTTAGCAAGTGAAAGAACAGAGTTGCATTTTATTAAGCTGAAAAATACTGGTGGAGGAGTGGGTTTTGAGAGGGGAAGTGTAAATCAGGTTGCTTTTTAAAAAAATTGATTTTTAGAGAGAGAGGAAGGGAGAGGGAGAAAGAGAAACATCAATGTGAGAGTGAAACATCAGTTGGTTGCCTCTTGCATGCCCCCTACTGGGGACCAAGTGCACAACCTGGACATGTGCCCTGACTGGGAATTGAACCGTCAACCTTTCTGTGCACAGGATGATGCCCAACCAACAGGCCAAGGCAAATCAGGGGTTTTGTACATGTTAATAGATGCCAATTAGACATCCAAGTGGAGATGCTGACTTGTTTGGAGCTCAGGAAAGTGGAGTGGATTATAAATAAAAATTTGGGAATTCCCAGAATTAATAGGGTACTTAAAACCGATGGACTGGATGAAAATACTGAAGAAGTGAGTGTAGATAGAGAAGTGGAAATACCTGTGGGTTCAAACCCTGGGGCACTCCAACGTTTAGAAATTAGGAGAATAAGGCCAGCAAAGAAGACTGGCAAAGAGTAATTCGAAAGGGATAAGGGGAACCAGGAGAGATGTGCCCTGCAAGCCAAGCGAGGAAAGTGTTTCAAGGGGAGAGGAGTGATCACCTGTGTTAAACACTGCCACAGGGTTAAGCAAGATGAGGACTGAGCATTGACCGTGGGTTTGGGAACATGGAGGTCGTTGGTGGCCTTGATGAGAGCGGTTTCAGTGGAGTGGGAGAATGAAAGGAGAGCAAGTGCAGAAGGTAAGAACTGAGGCCCTTTCGAGATATTGATGTTTTTCAATAGCTGGTTTACTGAACTACATGCAACAAGCCCCCCTGCAGTGCTTATTTAAAAAATAGACTTGGGGGGCCCCACTCCAGAATCTCAGGGGTTGGCATCTTGTGATCTTCATTTTTATTGAGTCTCACAGGTGATACTGAGGAACACTAATATTTGAAAAGTGATGTCCTCCCCTATTCACTTTATCTTACATCTAGTCTGGTCACGATTTGACTTAAGATATATTATAAATATGTTCCATTTGTGTAATCCAAGTGAGTATTGTTTTGGATTATTGTTTGTCCTGGACTCATTCCTATATTTCCCATTAGCCTTTTTATTTCCTGAAGTTTTAAAGAAAACCTGGGCAAAGAAATTCCACAGTCCCAAAGAATAACAGCAGATAAACACATTTCCTTCCATGATGGCTCCTAGGAAGATCACAAATTTTGAAATTCTGAGAATCTGCATGTTAACGTCCCAAGGGTTTTGAAAATGGAAAGACAAAATTCATGTGGGTTCAGGAAGAATTCAATGTTTCATGGGTCACTAAAGTACTTAAATTACTACGCTTCTCCATCAAGAAAGACGGAGAAATTGTTCTAGTTAGGTCTAGTGGGGGGTTGGGGGCCCCTGGGCCTCCCTTATCACTAGATCAAAGGCTCCACTGTTCAGCAGTATCTGGAAATTGCTCTTTTCTAACCTGAGACTTTGGCTCTAGAACCAGATATGTTTCAGAAAGAACAGTGCAGTGTGAAGGAACAGAGGAAGCAGCAATTTAAACTCACGTTTCTTCCTGCTGAGTTCCACAGAGAAGCTGGGCCCCACAGGATTGTGGTTTTGGGAAGAGGTCTTCTGAGTTGTTGGTCTTTCTCTCCTCAATCATCCATTGTTTTCTTATAGCTTCCTCAGGCCTGGAGACTAGTGCCCGTGTCCCCTCCCTCTGGAATCTTTACCCTTTATCACAAGGGAAGTTTTTACCCCCTTGGTCCTTTCTCATATCTTGTAAACTCTAGAACCTTGATGCTAATGGAGCTTCTTGCTGCTTAGGCATTTTGGCTCCAGAAGTGAATGGGATGAAGTGCGATCTAATCCTGTTAGCGAGGGCCCCAATTCCAATCTTCCCTTTAGTGAGAGTTGCTACTGATTTCCTCTCTAGTTTACTTAAGAAGCAAGAGACTACTAACAACACTTATCTTAGAGGTAAGACAACATAGCTAGCTAACAGAGGTATACAGAAATTATATGCCAGTTACTTCTGTGTGTACTTATGTGTCCAAGGCAACTTAAAATGTGAAAGAGACTAAACAACATTATGAAATGGTGTTTGTAAGTCTAGTTGTGGATGTGTGTTTAAATATGAGTACCCCAAAATGACTAAAATGGTCAAAGCAATGATGTAAACAGACAAAAAAATAAACACATAGATAATAGAACACCGAAAAATCCCAGCAAAATCCTGTAAACCCAGCAGCTCCTGGGTAAACATTAATAGTTGCCCACCAAGTAAAATCAAATCTGTGAAAAAGCTGAGAGAGATAAAGGCTAGAAAGTGTGGCTGGTGAGCTTGCAAATGTTCTGTGAAGACATAAGGACAAACACCATCAAGATTCCAAGTCTACAGGATATAAGAAGCTAGACCAAAGTTGGCCTTTGCCAAGGATGTCTCCACAAGAAAAGAAAGCTGCCAGCTGAGCAGAACACTTAACCTCAGCACCTTCTACTTGAGAACCTTCATTGGCTCTAACATGCAGGCAATGAATGGCAACACCTGGCGTGGTGAATACGTGTGCATCATTCAGCAGAGTGGGTACATACTGAGATTGGAATTTTGCATCACCTGTAATTTATGTCAACGCTCCTCAATTTGGGGAATTCCCTTTTCCCATAGTGCTTGTGGTTCTCCCATTGGAAGAATCTCCAGGAAGACAGTGATCTTTGAGATCAGTCTTATTAGCGTATGATATCACAGCTGATGGTGTTAGTGGGTAGTTTGCAATATTAACTGCACTTTTACTTTGCATATTTGTACCAAGTGCCTCTTTGACCCAAAATGCAAATCTATGCAAAACAATGCACAAATTAACGTCACTCGGGTGCTTAAAAATAACAGACAAACAGGACAGGTACACCGGTTCTAGCCAATGGAAAAGCTTTGAAGTCTGGGCTGATTTCTTCGCCTGATAATCACTCAATGTGTTTTTTATCAAACGGGGTGAAGTTCATTTCTTTTAATAATATGTGGTTTAAAAAAACATACAAAATTCTAACCTTTCCTTTGGTGACTAGATCTGTCAGATGTTTCCCAAATGTACTTCTTTCTCTTAAAAGATGCAGCAGTAACACTAAACAGACAGTCATTATTGCATAATTAATGCGTAGCAGGTGGATCCAGCAATTTCAGTTCGGAATCTCTGCTCCAAATAATCCTTAAGTGCCTTGCCCTGTCCTACTCCCACTGCATCTCCCATCATGCCTGAGAACCACCCCCGACACTTGTAAATAGCGCAGTGGACACAATTTAATTTGCCTTTGAGGACAGCTCTTAAATGAACTCCAAAGGGAGAAGGCAGGCATTCTCAGCTAAATATATGTGTGTATCTATGTGCAAACACACACATTTGTTTTCTTCAGACCTCATTCTCAAAGCTCTTTATTACCTGTGCAGTTCAATACACCTTCTTTAATATTCTGCATCCCATCTAACACCTGCTTGTTAATTTTATTCGATTCTCAGCTAGTCTTTTAGCAAGTGAAGGCAACCCACTCAAGTGATATAAAAGGAGTTTTGTTTTTTTTTTCTACCCCTTATCCTTTTACTAACACTAATCACATACCTACCATATGCTCTCCAAGACACTGGCTCCCATTCTTTTGTTAACTTTTCTCGTATATCACCCAAGGTCAAGTTTCCTTTGTTCAGTGCGGACAATACCGCAGGCCAGGAATGGAATGATATGGAATGAATATCTGAAAGCAATACTTCCTGATCCCTGGAAAGTGTCCCTTCACTTGTGCACACTGACAGTGGGAGGGAGGCCCCACCAGCGCGTCATTAGTCATCCTGCTTTTCTCAAGTGTGGCAGGTCTTCTTTTCCTACTAAGTTACCTTCCTGATTGAAGGGCTACCTGACATTGTCTCAATTATGTTTCTATTAAGCTTTCTTCTTCTCTAGCTCGTCCTAACAGCTTAAAATTTTTTTTTTAAGTTACAAAGTAAAGATCTTGTTTTGCTCTCCTGATAACCAGCTTGGGCAACTCTTGTAATTTCTCTAACCCTCAATTTTCTCCTCTGTTTCAAAAGATAATTAGATTAAATCAATTCTAATGTTCCTTTCAGCACTGATGTTTTCTGAGTCAAGAGGTAAAACGGCTCAGGAGAAAGATCTGGGCTGCTTTAGAGCTTGTCTGCACTCAGCAGTACAGTAAGAAAAATGCTTGCTCAAAGCACCTCCCACTTATTGAGCACTTACTATATGTTGAGCAGTCTGTTAGATCTTTACACACACAATGTTTCATTTAATTCTCATAGCAACTCAGGAGGTAAACAGTATTACTTTTACTAAACCTGTTTTATAGATGAAGGTACTAAGACACAGAAAGGTTAAGTAGCTCTTTTAAGATCGTAGGGTGATTGGCATAGCAGGAGTGTGACCACCAAGCACATGTGTTTAATCATTTCGTTATTCTATTTCCCAAATCACTTGCTGTTTAACATTGCCAGCTAATCTCCAAAAGCCAATTCCCAGGCTTCCATCTTGAAATCAGAAGGTCTGGGATCCTACTTTGTCTCCATTGTTTACTGGGTCATCAGCCAAATTGTGTAACCTCTTTGAGCTTTAGTTTTCTCATTTGTAAGGGAAGGAAATAATATCTATCTCACAGTACTGTGTTGAAAATAAAAAAGAAGTTGTGTGTCAGCAGTTGCCTGATTCTCTATCCTGCTTCTCTCTACAGTGGTCAGCACTTAACCACCACCTGCAGGTTCGGCCCCAGCCCAGGCTTGAGAACCAATCCTTCCTCTGTGGGAAGGGCTTAAAGACCTGCAGTTCAGTGCTGAGGGGGATTCAACATCAACCATGGTTCCTGCTGGACCTGATGGCTCAGTTGTGGTAAGTAGGCCTCCTCCCTAAATGCAGCAGGGGAGAGTTGTTAAATGGGCCCTGGGATAGTACTGTCTGTGTTTTAATCTCAGCTCTGCCCTTACTAATGAGATTGGGTAAGTTACCTCACCTTTCTGTGACTCAGTTTTCTCATCAGTAAAATGGGCAGAATAATAGTTGCTATTTCAGAGGGCTATTGTAAAGATTTAAATTTAAAAATATAAAGTAGGTACAACAGTGCCTGGCAGATAGTGCCTGGCAGATAGAACTTAAGTGATTTAAACTTAACATTATTATATATAAATGACATCAATTATATACTTACATTATTATTAACACTAATTAGGTTCCTGCTTGGTTGCCTCAGGTCCTTCCCGGATCACTTGCCAAGTCTCTCTGGGGCTGCAGCCATCATCGCAGTCCTGCGCTGGGCTGGAATTCCTGCCACTGACCCCTTTCCCCGAGCTGAGGCCTTGCATTCTGCTGAGGACATCCTCGATGCTGGCTGCCCTCCCACATCTCTGAATACTGCCAGCTCTGGTATTCTCCAAGATGGTGCCCTGGTGGTCTATGTGGTTCCCTGGTGGTGCAGGCCACTTGTCTAGACCACGTGTTGCCATCACATGTTCCCTGGAGCCTGTTTTCTGCCCTGTGCTGTACCTTTCCCCACTGCTATCCCTTGAGCTTGTTGACCAGGTCCTGAGCCGTACAGTGTATGTGTTCAGAAGTTACCAGGTCGGCTTGACACAACCTTATAAAACAATTTTGTAAAGCATCATGCAAATAAAACGGGTATGAATCTAGTACACAACTCAGAAGGTAAGAGATACTTTATCTGCTTCTTTTGGTAACAGCTTTATTGAGATATAATTCATATAACATATAATTCTCCATTTAAAGTATAAAACTTAATGAGTTTTTTTGGTACATTCACAGAGTTGTGCAATCATCATAGTTAATTTTTGAACATTTTCATCATATCCCCCCTCCCCCAGTCAAACCAAACCCTGCTCTCCTTTAGTCACCCCTTATTTCCCCTAGCAACCATGAACCTACTTTATGTCTGTAGACTTGCCTGTTCTGGACATTTCTTATAACTGAAATCATACAATATGACAATATGTGGCTTTTTGTGACTGACTTCTCTCATTTAGCATACTATATTTAAGGTTCATCCATGTTGTAGCATGTATTAGTACTTCATTCCTTTTTATCACCAAATAATGTTCATAATTCTCTACTTTTTACTCAATAGTTAGTTTTGATCCTGTGCCCCCATTCCAAGGGGTTAGTGAGAAATTCAACTTGTCATTCTTGGGGTTTCCCATCTGAGGCGGTGCCAAGATTTCAGACTCTCAAGCATAGTTGAGACATCTCAGAGGCCCAGGAAGGCATCAGCCATCTGTCTACCCAGGTTACTGCTGAGATGCACTGTTTCCCTCTGTGGTCCTTTGTGGGTCTCCCCTCTGCCACTTTTGTGCAGCCTTTGTCAAGTGTGGGAACTGTTGTGGTTGGGGAAGCCTGGGCCAATGTTCTGCCTCTTGTACTGGTGGCCAGTTTCTCTGAGATCCTGCTGTGTCCTTGCACTGGCAGGGAGTCAAGCAGGTCACAGGGGACCCTAGACTTTGACTTCTCCCCCAAGCCAGAGAAACTTTCATTTTAGACTGGGGATATTTATCCCCAGATGTAACAGATCCTCTTTAATGCCCTCAGGCTTTTGAAAACGAAACTGGAGAATTCCAACCTCCAAACTTCCCCTAAGGCAAGGGAGCACAGAATGGGAATTTCCAAGCCGAAAATCAAAAGGGGAAAACACAATTGACTTAAAAAAGTTATCTTGTGTCAGAGTTCATTCTCCTTGTTCAAATCTCTGTATCCAGATAGGCATATAGAGCATTCGAGACTTTTATCCCACTCTGCCTTTTCTTATTTCCCACTCCAGTCACTGCTGGCTCTTCCCTGTGCCACCAGCCCACCTGCCACTGCTCCCTGACAGCTTTTTAACTCCCACAAGCCACCGTGAGGACATGCTAGGCAAAAGCCTGGAATCTGCTGCTTGAATTTTTACTTTAATGAAACTCTCTTTAGTTGTGAAATAAAAATGATCTCATCTATGCTATTAAAAATGTAGGATTTGCATTTCTGTTATATAGTTCTGTTTTACGTTTTTCCATCTCTATTACACAGTTCTGTTATATATTTCTATTATAACTATCGAGTGGACCAGGTTTTGGTCTCAGGATTCCTTTACACTTTTAAAAATTATTGAGAATTCTGAAGAGCTTTTGTTTATTTGGATTCTAACTATAAATAAGAACCATATTAGAAATCAAAACAGACATTTAAAAATATTTATTATTAATTCATTTGAAAATAGTAAGTCCATTACAGGTAGCATAAATATCATTTTTATTAAAATATCTTTATTTTCTAAAAGAAAAAATAGTGAGTAGCATGTCATTGTTTTATATTTTTTGCATTTTTAAAAAATCCTCACCTGAGGATATTTTTCCCATTGCTTTTCAGAGAGAGTATAAGGGAGGTAGAGAGAGAAAAACATTGATGTGAGAGAGACACATCGATTGGTTGCCTCCCTCGTGCACCCTGACTAGGCCCGGAGATGGAGCCTACAACTGAGGTACGTGCCCTTGACCAGAATCAAACCTGAGACCCTTTAGTCTGGGAGCCGACACTCTAACCACTGAGCCAAACCAGTTAAGGCTGCAGTTTTTTAAAATGTCTGGAAATAGAAGACAGTTGGACTCATATTGGCTTTTGAATTCAATCTGTTATACGTTGGTTTTGTCGAAAAACATGAAGAAAATCTGGCATTGACGAGATATATAGTTGAAAAAGAGAACAGTACTTTAATAGCTATTTTGGATCATTGTAGATGCTACCCCAAACTTTAGCAAGAGGTAGTTTCTTAAAGGTTATTTGGCAACAAATATTGCCAGATATTTTCTCTGAAGATACAACCTCACTTTGTTCATTTTCAAAAAAATATCAGCCAAATACCTAAATCTGAAAAAGTTATTTTTTCAAGTAAAAATGAGGTTTCGTGAAAAAAAAAAGCAGTTAGTTTAGCTTGCAACCCAAACAATAACACAAGCATTTTTCCTAGAGACAGCCGTGCTACCTCAGGACGGAACAGGAGTGTTTTATGCTTACTTTCCAGTCTCTTACATAGCAAATTACAAAGACTTTCACTGAAGTGTTGAGATTTAATGAAATTAATAATTTTTAATGCTTCATCAAGGACATTCTTAGGTAAAACTGCCTGTCTCCCTCCCTCCCTCCCTCCCTCCCTCCCTCCCTCCCTCCCTCCCTCCCTCCCTCCCTCCCTCCCTCCCTCCCTCCCTCCCTTCCTTCCTTGTGGTGAATAAGAATGTGATGGCTATTGGGTGTAGTTCGATTTCACTAGTTGACCTGTACTAAGGTGCTGGCAGTTTGACCCAGTATTACTTTTGCAACCATCAATGTTAACGCCCACATAGTGGAAAAGGCAAACCACTTTTTAAAACATTATTATGAAAGTAGTTTTGATCTCACAGGTCCCTGAAAGGATCACCAGGACTTTTCAGATGACACTTTGAGAAGGTGAGAAGCAGAGCAAATGGAAGGAGTCAAGGGAAGAGTGTTTCCTGCTTTCTGAGTGTTCCTTGCTGCTGCCTAGCACCTTGAGTTCTATATGTACCCCGACCTGTCCCCGCACCTGCAGGCTCTCCTCTCCTGTCCTGGGCTGTCCATAATGCAACATGACAATGTCTCTGGGAGCCCCAGGCACTGAGCCTTTTTACTGGCTCTGCTACTGGCCTCTGTAGCAGTGCTAGGAAAGGTGGTGGTCTAAAACTATTTTTTTATTTCCTTCCAACTTGAAGAATTCACGCACCTGCAGGCTCTCCTCTCCTGTCCTGGGCTGTCCATAATGCAACATGACAATGTCTCTGGGAGCCCCAGGCACTGAGCCTTTTTACTGGCTCTGCTACTGGCCTCTGTAGCAGTGCTAGGAAAGGTGGTGGTCTAAAACTATTTTTTTATTTCCTTCCAACTTGAAGAATTCACTAATGAAAATACTGGAATAACTCTATAAAATATCCAAATTACTGAATAAACCATCTAGAAATAGAACTGACTAGAAATGTATACTTTCCTCCTGTGGCTCTGAAAACATCTGCCCCTTAAAGAGGCTGTACTAATTACTTTGAACATTTTTCTATACATTTTATTTTCACTGGGTTGTAATTGAAGAGTTTGGAAAAAGAATCCCTGTTGTCCATAGGAATAGCCTGAAGAATGGCCTTTCCTTAGCGCTTCCACATGTAAATGGATCTGGAAGCTTGGAACTGTGAGTCTATTGGGCTCCCTTCCAAACCCCCGCGGGCTTGTTGTATATAAAAACATGACACTTGGCAACTTGTATCAAAGCTCTAATCCCTTATTATGTTACTATAACCAGCTTAAAGAGTATATGTGGTAAGCAAAAATATCTACCTGTGATAGAGGATAATTAATAGGATTAAGTACATTTGGTTATTTCTGAGTCAGACATGCTAGAATAAGCTTTTACTTAAATCTAAAATTCTGTTTTGCTTTTTAAAATTTTAGACAAGATAATTATATGTTTTCAGAGTCATAAACTTTGGCAGATTTCTAAAAGTCCAAGACCATGTTGCTATTTTTAAAAAGTCATCTCTTTATTAAAAACAATATTTATCACGGGCCTATTCTGTGCCAAAAGTTTTTCTAGACATGGGAATGGAGCAGTGAACAAGATAGACACCATCTCTTCAGTCATGAGGCTTATAATCTAGGAGGGAAGGCAAAAATGAACAAGTGAACAACTAAATAAGTAAGATAATTTTAGATAATGTCAAGCATATGAAGGAAATAACACAGGGTGCAGGGGTAATGAATCATAGGGGACATGGGGTGGTCAGAGAAGACCTCCCTAGGGAGGTGATATTTGAACTGAGACCTGAATGATGACAAGGAGCCAACCATGGGAAGAGCCAGGTGGAAGAACACTGGAAACAGCAAGTACAGTGGCTCCGAGGTGGGAATGCATTTGTGGGTTCTGAGGAATAGAGCGAAAGTGGTACAGCTTGAGTGCAGTGAGCAAGTGGGAAAGGGGTACAAGATAAGGTCAGATCATTCAGAGCTCTGTAAGCCATCAACAGGCATCTGGATTTTATTATAAGTAAAATAGGAAGCAACTGGTAGGTTTTAAAATATGAAGGGACATGAGCTATTGGATTGTAGCAGGGCAAGATTACAGCAGGGACAGCAGTTGGTAGGCTATGATAGTGAGTTGGTTGAATGGTGGAAATGGAGAGAAGAAGATGGGTTAAAAGATGCAGTGTCGCCCTGGCTGGTGTGGCTAAGTGGTTAAAGCATCAGCCTGCAAAGCAAAGGGTCAGGGATTTGATTTCCGGTCAAAGGCATGTACCTCAGTAGAGCATGCGGGAGGCAACCAGCTGATATGTATCGATGTTTCTCTCTCTCTCTCTCTCCCTCCCTTCTATTCCCTCTGAAAAAGCAATAGAAGAAATATCCTCAGGTGAGGATTCAAATATACATATAGTATAGAGATAGAGTCAAAAGGAAGGCATCAAGAATATGCCCAGATTTTAATTTAAATTTTGCTTGAGCTACTGGATGGATGGTGAAGGCAGGAGTTGAGATGCGTGTGATGGAAAGGAACAGGTCTGAGAGGTGGGTGAGGGGGTCATAAGTACTCTTTGAAGATGGAAATCATAATTTTTGTTTTAGATGTTATGTCAAGTAGGATTGCATTCAGCTTGCAAGGAAACAAAAACCTGACAAACCGTATCTTAAGCAAACAATCAATTAATTGATCAATTGATTTATTTTCCACAGAACAAGGACTTCAAAGATAGATTGGCTACTATGATGGCTCATGAATGCTACTGAGACCCTAGGGACATTCTCCCTTCTCCTTGGCCCTCTTAACCATGCCTTTTATTCTCATAAATATAAGAGGAGTGATGCAGCATGAGGCATAGCGTCAGTGCTCCAGACAGGAGAACGGGTTAAGCTGGAAGAAGGGGTAGTGCCTATCAGGAAAGCAAAACTTTTTCAGAAATCCCCAGAAGACCTCCAGTTTTATCTCACTGACCGAAATTAGAGGTGGTCAGTGACCACCTCTAGCTGCAAGGCAGGCTGAGCTTTTTAGCTGGACACATTAGTTTATTGAACAAAAATGCCCCATTTTAATAAGGAGTAAGGGGTGAATGGATATTATGAAGGCAGGCAACCAGCAGTGTCACCAGGGACACATTAAGTTTAAGGTCTTGGTTGACCATTCAAATGGTAAAGCCAAGTAAGGTTGGAAATACAAGCCTGAATTCTGATAACTGTTTGGGAGTCATTAGCATGCGGAGTATATTTAAAGCCAAGAGCGCAGATGAGATCAACTAGAGTTATCATAGAGTTGGAAACTCGTCATATTTATTACTGTGACCTGATTTAATTAATATTGCTCAACAAACTTTTACTTTAGAGATTTTTTGTTTGTTTGTTTTTGAGAGAGAGGGGACAGAGAGAAACATCAATGTGAGAGCAAACATCAGTTGGCTGCCTCCTGCATGCCCTCTGCTGGGGACTGAGTGAGCAACTTGGGCACGTGCCCTGACTGGGACTCAAGCCAGCAACCTTTTGGTGTTCAGGATGATGCCCAACCAATTGAGCCATACGGGCCAGGGCTCAACAACTTTTTTTTTTTTTTAAACATATCTTTATTGATTTCAGAGAAAGGAAAGGAGGGGGAGAGAGAGAGAGAAACATCAGTGATGAGAGTCATTGATCGGCTGCCTAGCCCACAACCCAGGCATGTGCCCTGACTGGGAATCAAACCCTGATCTCCTGGATCTTAGGTCGACGCTCAACCGCTGAGCCACGCCCGGCCGGGAAACAATTCAACACACTTTTAATATACAGTTTCTGTGTGTCAGAAACTGTTTCAGACCCTTAGGGCAGAAAAATGAAAATGTGTCTCCTGCTTTCAAAAAGCTTAGGCATAGAACAAAAGAAAAGTCAGTTTTATTAGATGATTCACTACAACAGACATAAAAATTAATTCATTTATATAAATATGCAGTAGTCCATCTGAATTATGACAGTAACCCTACTGCAGACTCACTTTTTAAGTGAGAATTTAAGTAATTTACCTTGAGTAATTTGATATTCACCTGTTCACATATATACATTTGCATATTTTAATTTGGAAATGCATTAAAAAACCCCAAATTTTTGAGTATAACTAAATGCTAACCCTAGTCAATTTGCTGTTAAACATAATGCATTATGGAATCATAAGTTAACTGCAATTTTGAATAAGAAGATCAGGGAATTATTTGTCAGAAGATCCTAGTTTAGATTGGGGCTAAATAATGATTTATTGACTTAATTGCTACCTGTAACTTCACCTGGGAGTCTTATAGGTGTTTCAAACTTATCATGACCCAAACTAAGTTCTTTATCTTACCCACCCCTCATTCCTCCCCTGCATCATGATTTTCTGTATTCCTTTTGAAGTGAATGGCACTATACTATTCTTTTGACTCAAGCCAGAACTCTAGTGATCATGCTAGATAGCCATCTCCCTCATTCGACTCTATCAGTAAAACTTACAGATTTTACCTCCGAAATATTTCTTGAATCTTTCCATCTTCTCCATCCTGGATCATTATCGTCTTAGTCATACTTTCCAGTCATGCTCCTCTAAAATCCATCTCTATAGTTACAATGATCTCACTAAGCTAAACTGTCCAATTCATTACTTAGATTAAAATTTGGCAAAATGTCTCCCCGCATTCTTTAAAAGTGATGTCCTTTGTAAAAATCAATTTTAAAAAAATCAAGCTAACCTGCAATAAAGAGGTCCTTTTATTGCAGGACTCCTCAGAGCCTTTGATATGCGAATATTTGCACTGTGAATCACTAAGCAGGGGTAAAATTGAGGGTATTTCCAGACATAAGTCACTGTGAAGCTATTATTTTGAGGAACACTAAGAACATGCCATGAAACACCTGTAAGAATACTAATACTTTATATAATTTGGCTTAGGAAACTTGGTCTACAGAAAGAAAGTTAGTCATCTTAATGTAGCATATAAGACTTCCCATGACCTGGTCCTCACCTTTCTCGTAAGCCTCATTTTCGACCACTCCCCACCTTGAACTTCATGTCTAATAATAGCAAACCAAATCCAGTTCCTGTACACAGCACATACCCTGTGATTTTGTTCAAGCTCTTCCCTCTGGAACATTTTTCTTCATCTGGCTAAATCTACTCACCTTTCGACTCAGCTCAGGAACCTTTCTTGAATTCCAGATAAATGCCTCTCTTCTGAGCCCCACTACCACAGCACAAAAAATGGGGATAACCTGTTTATGTGTCTTCCTCCCCTGTTTTACTGGGGGATAAATTCCCAGAGGCCATGCTGTGATGGTGGTGATGATAATAATAGCTAAGTTTATTTCATTCACTAGGTGCCAGGCTCTGTATATGAATTATTTTATTTAATATTCACAAAACTTCCATGAAGTCGAGATGATTATTACCCTCATGTTGCAGATAAGGAAGGTAGGCTCAGAAAGGCTGGGGGACTTGCCTGTGGCTGTACCGCTAGCGAATGACAAGCTGGGGTGTGACTTTAGACAGCCTGACTCCTGAGGCTGCACCTTTTGCCACTGTATCCATTACAGCTGCTTGACCCCTGGCAGTGGACATAATAAATGTTTTTAGATCTAAACAGTGTTTGTGTGTGTGTCCTAAAACTACTAGCACTGAGGAAGTTGGATATGATGTAGGAAAGAGAAGCATTTGCTGTTAAATTTCATTTATGGCAAAAGTGGCAGTGGGAAGGGAGCAAGGCAGGGACAACCAGCTCATGTACTAAACTATTGTCAGCTTTTGTGTTGTCTGAGACATACGCTCTGCGGATGGCCAACCCCTGTTTCACATCTGTGTTGGTCTTTGCAGAATAAAAAGCACATGATTGTTTAATGGGGACTATTAACCTTGTCACCTACTTGAGTAATATCTAATAAATCTTTTCATTCAAAACCCAACAGGAATTTCTAGTTAGAAATGAGTGTGGGAAATATTTGATCTCAAAAATATTTTCATACACAAAGAATACATATGTGTTCGTGGGAGACACTGAATATTCAATGACATTTTGTGAATATAAGTTGAACACTTATCCTGAGCCTGGAACAGTTGACAGTTGCCTTTGAGAGCTGCAAAATAAGTTTATGACAGTTTCTGCACTTTAGAATTTTGATATGTGCCCCTCGAGATTAGGAAGTATCTTATAGTAAGTCTCTAAATTGGTATTTTTTTAAAAATAAGGACAAATTCAAATACATTATTTTGTTGTACCCTACGAGGATCGCAAGTCATCATGACACAGTTATAGTTTGAAATACAACTAAGAAATATGTGGAGTCATGATCCCTATGATACAATTTTTCCTTCTTAATTAAATGTTGGAGATAATAGAAACATTGAAAAAAGAGTATTAGCTTCTAATGATAAAACTGGTAACCCCCATAATATATGTTTTATGATTTTGTTTAACAAGTGTCTGTTTTGTGTTAGATCAAGTTAGTCATTGTTTAGAATAGAGACCTGCATGAATTTCTATTCCAAATTAACTATTAATGGAAATGCTTGCAAATAACTGGGCTTCTTTTCTGTTTAATATGTGCTATGTCACTTTGAATAACTAATTTTCCTTATATCAGAATTCTTTCACTATAAAAGAAAAGGTTTCCTAGTTGCCAGTCCTTTTTTTTTTCCTTCGGAGAATTAACCACTCATTTGCAAGTTGTAGCCTGGGATTTACTGGAATTCTTCAGCTCTCTCCCTTAAGCATATGTGTTTTCAGTGAACATCTGTTAATTTACCTGGGAAAGAGTTCTCAACACCATTACAGTCAATAAATCCAGCTGTCTCAGTCTTAGCTATTGTTTGGATCATGTGTTAATGCTTGTATGAATAAAGGATCCAGAAAATATCTGCTACGATGTAATTTCTTTATTCTTGTGTGAGGCCATAGTATGAGACAATAGACCTGGGGGAACTCTGTACTTACAGGGAGGAAAAACAGAAGTTTTGATTTTTTTTCTTTAGCTAAATGATATAAAACTTTAAAACTTAAATTTCAATAAATATTGCAGATGGGTTAAGTAAAATCCATCAACTCGCAGTATTTTTCCTGTTTCTACTCACTAGTGAACTACAGAAGCCAAAAAAGAAAAAGAGGAATGTTCCAAAATAAGACATAAAATCTGGGTTTAGGGTTATAAGTTAATAGTTCCTTTTTGCCCTGTGCCCCAATTATTTTTAGGCCCTGGGCCTCTGAACCCAAGTACTGCATGGCAGCTTTAACTTTTTACCAGAAGCCAGTGGTCTCCCTCTTTGCCTACCCTATCTTGTTGGCAAATGCTTCGTGGTGACCCAATTCTGCTTCCTGTTTAAACTATATAAACGATTCATTTGATTCAGTATCTAGCTTTTGATCCTATTTGCAAATATATAGTTGAGAATGATTCCATTCATTAGCTGATTCATTTTTCTGCTGCTGACCAAATTTGGACCCTTTCATTGTTAACCTCGGATGAAGGAAAAGAGAAAACTCTTTGAAGCCCCTCCCACTCCTGATTCTACGGGTCTGATACGGGGCTCGTTAGGGCAGAAGCATGGCTTGGCTGATCCAATGCCCACTTCCAGATCTCTCCACCCTCGCCTACCTCTACCATAGAGAATGGAGAAGCTAAATAGCCACTGCTCCAGTCTCCTCCGAAGCAAGGGGCAGCTTTCCGACAGAGTTCTGGCCCACAACTCTGAAGCGTAAGTGGAATTCTTCTAGGAGGGTCTGGGGAAAGGCCTTTCATTTCCTGATAAAAGAGACCAGAGGCTGCTGGTACTGCTTATACTTTTTTGGGGTCTTGAACCTGGTTACAATGTCTGGATCTGAAGTAGTCATCTTGAGACTTTGAGACCATAAACCAAAGTATGAGAAATTGTAGAAGAAAGCTTGGTTTTTATTATGTCATGGAGCCCCATGTGATACGGCACTGCTTCCCTCTGGACATTATATATGAAAAACAAATCCCTATGTGATGGATGTAAGACATGGCTACAAATGCTTTGACACTCCTCTCATCAAAAGATGTAGTCTAGTTTCCCTTCTCTCGAATACAGGCAGCCTTAGGGACTTGCGCCTAACAACTAGATTGCAGTGGGAGTGATATTTAGTGAGTCCCCGGGCCAGATCATAAAAGGGGATACTGTCTTCTCATCTCTCCCTCCCACATGCGACTTGGGAGCCTTGAGTTGACATATCAAAAGTCAGTCTGCACAGAAGCTGTCCTGCTGGAGAAACCATGTGAGACGCCTGAGAAGCCCCAGCTGGACTAGACCCCCACTCTCTTGGTCACAGACAGACATGTGAGCGAACCAGTCTTCAGATGATTCCGGCCCACAGTCTTCAAGATGCCCAGCTGATGCCAAGGGGAGCAGACAAGGGCCTCCGAAACTGCAGATTCATGAGCAAAATAAATGTTATTTTAAGCCACTAAATTTTGGGGTGGTTTGTTATACAGCAATGCTGAAATGGCCTACTTTTTAGACTATTGTTATTTGGATGTTCCGTTATGTGAAGCCAGAAGCATCCCTACCTTAGCAGTAGAAAAGATGAAAAGGAATTGCTGAAATGACCCCTTTAAATGACTAGATATGCTGATTATCCATTCTATTACTCTCTTAACCTGGCCATAGTAACCAAGTTAACTATAGTACTGATGTCACAATTTTCCATTGAAGTCGATGCTCCTTTAGTTATATAAAGGTTTTATTTACAATAAGACTGGGCTAATAGAAATGTAGAAAGAGAGACATTTCAATTCAGGGCACCATATTGCTGTTTTCCTGCTCTGTTGGCATTTTGGAAACAACAAAAACAGTATCAATAGCTGCCTCACCAACCAGTAAAGCTTGCCTGAGTCCCCAACTTCATCAAAATCCCATCAGTGTTTGAGGCTATTTTCTTAATGAAATGCTCCTAGCATTTGACAGCTTTGTTTTTTCACTGACATTTGCAGCTTTTTAAATAGATGAATATTTAATGTCATATTTAATAGGCCAGATTCTTTGAAGCAAAATCCTATTAGTTAGTTCCCACTTTTTAAAGAGTAGATGGTCACTAATTATTGTTAGAATTTATTTAAAAGTTTTAATATATGGTTTTAATCATAAACTCGTTTATAAATCCAATATATAATATAGAAACTAGTAAGGGTGTTTTAAATGAACATTCATATCCTTATATGGAAGCTGCAGTATAAGTTAAAAAAACCTTTCATACTAAAGTAACATAATGTCATTTCTAATGATGGAAATTCCTAATCAGCTTTGCAATATAGTTTGGATAATTTTCTTTTCCCATTGCACTGAAATTTTAAACCTAAAGGAACAAAATGTAACTCTTGAAAGCTGGCTGCACAAAAGCCAATTTTATTTTTGTGTGTTTATTTACTCAGTGTCCACATCCTTAGACTGTTGGCAAATGCACAACTGGGTGGAGCAGTGTACATGTGTCATTGTGCTGATGGGATGGGTGTGGGGCTGACCGGGGCAGCAGGAGGGTCCTTGCAAAGAGAAGTTACATAAGTGATATCATATGCAGAAGCAGCCTCTGGGGTTTAAAATAACTGGGCAGGGAGTGTCAGCCTTTCTTGGATCTGACTTATTGACTTAAGATCCTTAAGGGTCAGACCTATATTCCTGGGTGGGCTGGAAAGTCTGTTTACCAGCACCCAGTTCCTAATAGCAACTCTGCATAATCGCTCAAAGAGCCTGGGAACGATCTTTTGTCTCAGGGCAGGAAGGTGCTGGATGCAAAAGCTGAACCAACATTGCAGCGAGAAGCCTAAATGGGACAGATGTTTTATGCTGCGCCTCAATTGTGGCTGTTTCCAGCATAGCTTCCTTAAATGAACAGGAAACAGAAAAACAGAGAAGATGACTGCTTTTGCATGGCAGTTCCAAAGCAGATTCAAACTAGCACTAATTTCCCATCCCGTCCTTCTCCCTACCCAGCTTTTTTGGGGGGAACTGAATTATTGATGTATGAGACATGCCTTGTATTCATGCTACCCAATAGTTTTATTTTTGCAACTTGTGAAAAATAAGCTGTCACTGCATATCTGCCCTGGTGCGAGAGATTTCTTGGGGGCCAATATCATAATTTAATTGGCACTGGGACCCCATCTAGCACCTGAGAAAATATTCAATCAGTGGACAGTCATATAAGACCATGGGAGTGGAGGGAGTGGGAGTGAAATTTAACAAAGTTCAGAACACAACACAAATACATATTAGATTTCTCATTTGCCTATGGTAACCCTGACCCCTGAGCAGCCTAGCCTGTCAGATATCTCTTGAGATCCTCGTTAGGGAGAGACTGGTATCTGTTTCTGGCACTGTGTGCTCTGAATCTCATTTGGTGGTCCTCTGGATTAGAACCCTTAGCTTCAGCCCCCAGCTCCGCCTACACCTTCTCCAAGCTAATGCCTTTCCTTGAGTTTCCCAGATGCCTGCGACACTCCCTTCCCCCATTTCTTGGTATTGGCAGATAGAGCCCATCAATTCCTCTCTACTGCTAGTGCCTCTTCCTGAAGTCCTACCCTCCATCAGAAACTGGAGAGTCTCTCACCCATATAAATGATTGCTTTCAGAAGCCTGACCTATGGAAGCCGACTCCTTCCAGAGGTCAGGTTCTTTCATTCACTGAAGCTGTATTTCTCGAAGCATTACAATTATCTGGGATGCTTCTTAAAGTACAGATTCCCACTGATTCAGGCTCTCTCAAGTCTGCATATGTAGCAAGCTCTTCATGGAGGCAGCTGATTCCACCTCCGATCAAGGTGCAGAGAGCTAGTTAATTTTATCCCTGTACTCATCGAGTTTAGGATTTCTTCTTAGCAATGAGAGTATCTTTTCACCCTCACAGTTTGGCAACCTCAGGAACAGTCTGCCAGTTTCAACAGTTGGGACACCACCCAGCCCTTCTCCTTGCAACAGTCTCTAAACAACTGCAACTGTGCTTTGTGGGAAAACTTGAGGCTGAGAAATGCACCTGACCTTTCATCCTCGGCCTTGGCTAGCCTTCCCGTGCACCTTTGAGGAGCTCCCTCCCCACCACGTCATCTGTGTTCCCCTGTACTCTGGTCTTTTCCCTGCTCCGTGTGTCTTCTCCCTAAGCACCTGTCTTACCTCACATGCTCAGCCCCATCCCCTCTCTCTCTGGACTTCCGCTGCAGGGCAAAGCCCCTTCTATCAGTTCCATGTGGCCTCAGCTGAACCCTGGCTCTCCCTGGGGATGCTCTTTAATCCCTAGTCTTCTTAAAATTTTTTTTTTTAAATCCTCACTGAAGATACATTTTTATTGATTTTTAAAGGAAGGGAAGGGGGGGGGGGGAAGAAAACATTGATGTGAGAGAGAAACATCGATTGGTTGCCTCCCATATGTGCCCCGACTGGGGATCGAACCCACAACCTTTTGGTGTAAGGGACTCCAACCAACTGAGCCACCCAGACAGGGCTCCTCCTTAGTTCTCTTAAGTGGCCCTTTTCCCCACTCCCATTATGAACCACAGAGCTGATGGTGGCAGGTGTGGGACAGAGTTGGGAAGCGGCGGCAAACATTTTCTGTAAAAGACCAGGGAGTAAGTATCTTTGTACTCAAGTCTGCCATTATAGCACAAAACCAACCACGGATAGTACGTAAACAAACAAATGTGAATTTCATATAATTTTCATGTGCTATAAAATATTATTCCTTCTATGAAAAGTAATTTCAACTATTTAAAAATGCTGTGACAACATGGATGGACCTGGGGAACATTATGCTAAGTGAAATAAGCCAGTCAGAGAAAGACAAGTAACATTTGATTTTGCTCATATGTGGAATTTCATGAACAAAGTGAACTACCAAGGAAAATAGAGACAGACTCATAGATAGAAAGCAGGCAGACAGCTGGGGAGTAGGGGGTAAGGGGAAAAGTGTTGGGGTGTTGGAGGGATTGAGCACAAAAGAAAAAGAGAGAGAACTAAAAAATACCCACAAAAATGGAAAAACCATTTTTAACTCATGGGCCGTACATAAGCAGAAGATGGGCTGGCTTTGGCCCATGGGCTATAGGTCATTGACTTCTGATCTAAATCCGTGCTTCTCAAACTTTAAAGTACGTACACATCACTAAGGATCTTGCTAACATGCAGACTCTAATTCAGTAGATCTGGGTGGCACCAGAGATTCTGCATTTCTAACAACCTCCCAGGTGATACGAGTGCTCCTAGTCAGCATGCCACACTGAGTAGCCAGCCAGGTACTACAGTCATGTGTAGAAATTCATTCTTTATCTAATAAAGGCATTAGAAATAGTTTAATGATATAGGAAAATGCTCATACTGTAAGTCATGGTAGGTAGCAAGGTTGTGTGGAAAGCATGGTAGTTGAGAGAGGCTTTTAAACCAAGCAGACTGCCACTTATCAGCTATATGAATCTGGACACCCTTCTTAACCTTTGTTTCCATGTTTTCAACTGTAAAATGAGATAACATTGTCTGCTTCAGAGGTTGCTTTGGATTTTAACATGATAATGCACTTAAGTGCTCAATAAATCTTATTATTTTTAAATTTAAAAAGCAAGACCTGAACTTGTAGATAACAAAATAATAAGTTGAATTTTGAGTGCCACAGGGGGGTTCCTTTCTTTCTTTCGTGGAAAACATTTGTAAGAGTCATGCCCATTCATTCATTCAAAAAACATTTGCTGAGCTGCTACTTCTCCTGCCAAGCAATGTTCTTTGCTGGATCTCCAAAGATGAGTAAAATGTAAGTTTACCTAAGTGAGAGAGACGGAAACAAAAGTCAATTTCAGCATGGAATAAGTCTGTATGAGAGTATATGCCGAGCGCTGGGGAACAAACAGGAAAGAGCCCTCACCCTGCTAGGAGGGCAGGCTGGAGGGGTTCCACACGAGGTTCAGCTAGATTCACTGATGAATGTGGGTCTGCCTGGCGGAGGGAGGAGGGAATAGGGTATGCAAAGGCAGAGGAGAATTCAGGAGGAGTCCAGGGAAACCAGACCCTAGGGATGTGTGGGAGAGGCCAAGGGCGACACCCTGACCAATCAGAACACGCGTAGGCCTTTATGTCAGAGGTTTGGAATGGCTGGGTATGAGCTCGGGGTGGGCCATTATCCGTTTTTGGAAAACATCCTGATAATACCATCATATATGCTAGCAGGGACTCCGAGAAATGGCAGGGCCAGAAAATCCTTGACCACTTTTGCTGGAATCACAGAAACACTGGGGAGCCCTTGTGCTGAGTGAGCCAAGGCATCCCAGCCTCTATAGCTTGTCCCTAAGGAATATAGGGTGGGGCAAAAGTAGGTTTACAGTTGTTCATGCTGAAAATAATACAATAATTAATAATACAAGCATAAGCTCTGTTTCGTGTACTCACACTGTAAACCTACTTTTGCCCTTCTGTGTATTACAGACTGGATGAGAAATCTCTACTACTTGGGACCTACCACATCAGGACAAAGGAAAATGGCCTTTGTAAGTAGCTTCCTGGGAACTTACTTGGCTCAGTAATTAGCATCTAAGTGTCTGCGACTGGAGGGACTTTGTGTGGTGCTGGTGGGGCTACTGAAGTAAAGTGTGGCATGTGCCATGGAGATTTCAACCTCCAGTGAAGAAAATGGGCACACAGATCACTACACTACAGGGTGAAGGAGGTAAAACAAAGTCTCGTAGAACTTTATAGGATGGAGAAAAAGATTATAAAGAGTTTGGACCTGGAGGTGGGAGTTTCACACGAACTTCATGGAGGAAGTAGCATTTGACTTTGCCTTTGAGATGGGTGTTTCAGTTTCTGGATGCTCCTTTCCTTATCACCAGCTTATTGGGGATGGGAGAACTGGGGTTTATTTTATAAATAGCTGACTTTAATCCATGGCATTGGAACTGATGGTAGATTCCTGAACTGACCTTCTGGATGGATAGGGTCCAAAAGCTACCATCTGAAATGACCTTGAACCTACAGGGCAAAGCTCACCATCAAAGAAAATTTGGATTAGAGCCCCAGAATAGGAATTTAGAAACAGTTCCTGGAAATTTCTCTTCTGTCTTCCTGCCTTGATTCCCTGGGGCCTTCTGTCTGCCATAGCAGGGCTTCTAAAGTGGAGGGTCATGTATGAGAAGCAGTGGGCCCAGCAGTAAGGGGGTGTAAAGGGGGTGGGCGCCTTGCTTGGGCTAGGGCATTGCATCCTGAGGCAGGGTGTCCTGAGGGGTACAATACTGCTTCCAGCCTGCTAGCTTCTCTGTTAATTCTTCTTTTCTCAGTGGTATGGGATGGCTTTTTCTGCCCTAATACTCTCCTACACCATGCTTGATCTTTTGAATTACTTTTTCTCCGTTTCACCAGCTTTAAATGGAAATTTAGCCACATCTGGGCTTATCTGATGGCTCCAAGCTGAGTTGTTTGGCCTGAAGGAATATTTGTGCATGGGGCTTGGAGCTGAGAAAAGGGTGTGAAAGAGGCCACCACAGGGCTGTTTCCGGGATCAGACTGTGGACTAGGTTTGGGCTCAGTGGAGAGGGGTCTGCAGGCAAAAGCCAAAAGGGCTGTGTTTTACAAGGAACTGTTTGAGACAAGGGGCCACAAGCAATGCTGCTTCAGGGTCCAGGTGAGAAAAGCTACCCGGAGAGCACCCAGACACTGCTAATCACTTCTAGAGCCAAGTGTTTGCAGAGTCCCGAACACTTAACATCGGCTCAAGTTGGGTCTTTCATAGTGTTAAAGAAAAGAAACATTTTTCCTATTGAGGAGAATCTTCCACCTCAACAGTTTCAGTTTGGGGATCTTTGTAAATTGATCCCTGAAGGGGGGGGTAGCAGACTTTTTATAGAGGGCTGGGGTAAGGTGATGCTCCAAATGGTTGCTTGTGTAGCAGTCGCTGATGAGGCTGAGGTGCCAGAACATAAGAAGCCTGGTTGATATAGTCAGTAATGCAGGGTAAGGCAAAAGGTTCACAGTATGCAAAACAGAGTTTACTCTTGTATTATTATTTATTAATTATTATATTATTTTCCATACAAACAACAGTAAACCTACTTTTGCCCCAACCTATATTGTAATAACTATGTACATATGGTACCAGTTGGGTACTGGAAATACCAGGGGGAACACTTTGTAAAGTATATGATTGTCTAACCACTATGCTGAACACTTGAAATTAACACAAAATACTATTGAATGTAAACTGTAATTGAAAAAATTTTTTTAAAAAGAAGCTCGTTTGTGCTCCCAAATATAAGAATGGGAGAAAAGATTACTGAGGTTCCTCCTTATATGGTTAGGAGAACACATTAATAAGGTTTGAGTTGTTATTGTTATTGTAACCTCATTAGTACCCAATGGCTGGGGAGGCTTGGAGAAATTTGAGTTATATTTGTAAATATACATATACGTACATGCATATGAAATTGATATTAGGAGCTCTGTTCTAGCGGAGAGTGTTACTCAATGCATTCACAAACACTGTGACAACCTAGGTCTCTGTGAACAGGTGCCATATTTGTATGGATATGAATCAGCAAATCTACAATTATTTCTCAGATTCCCAAGCCATTCTCGTCAATAAGTAGCAGTATGGCACAAGGCCTTTCCCCACCCAAAGGGGAGCACAGCTGGATTGTTATTGGTAGATGACCTCTCTTGCCTCTAGAATGTGTAACTGGGACTTTGTCATCTTGTTCACTTCTGTATCCCCAGTGCCTAGAACAGTACCTGGCACACAGCAGGTACTTAATATTTGTGAATGAATGAGTAAGTAAATGAATGAGCACTTGGATTTTATGTATGAGATGAAAGCCATCTCTCTGCATTCTCAGTTGCTGTTACCTCTGCCAAGTCTACCTTGAGTCCCTGGCCTACGGAAAATTCCATTCTCTCAATGGAGAGACTGTGGGTGGTTCCCAGGGCATTATGGGTCAGCATGTGGGTGTGGATTCTCGTACAAAGAGGCCCTGGGTTTAGCAGATAGTCCCAAAGTCTCAGAGGGACTTTCAGGCAGAATACTATAAACTTCATCTTCCTTAAAACACTTCATTTTTTTTCCCCATTATGAAAATAACACATGCTTGTTAGCTAAAGATTGAAAATGCTAGAAAAATAGGAACGTGGAAAAATGACTCATAATCTCTTTACCCCAGCACAAACCCATCCTTCTCTGTCTCCTGGATTATCGAGACAGCTTTTATATCTGCCCCCTTCCCTCCAGCTTTGCCACCCTTCAATCCAGTTGCAGAGCCAGGGAGAGATCTTTCTAAAACAAAATAGTTCAAAGGCTTCCTGTTGTCCTCAGTGTCCCAGCTACTTAGTAGGGTTAGCTCTGTTTGTCTCTTCAACTTATTCCTCTGAGCTCCTATCATATTACACTTGTGCCAAATGGAATTTCCTTCCATTCTTTAAATGGGCTGCACCTTCTCAAGCCGCCTCTGGTCTTTTTCACAAGCTGTTCACTCTGCTTGGAACTCTCTCCATCTTTCTGGGTCCTATTCTTTTCCTCTGTTTCCTTGTCTGTGTCTGACTTTTCATCTTCTCTCTCTCTGATTCAGAATTTAGATACTACTTCCCCTGATCGGCCTGTCCTGACTATCCTTCCCCCTTTCACTACCAGGCCTGAGTGTGTCAGTCCTCTTGTTTGCTTCCAAAAACCCCACGGATTTTCCCACCATGTTGCTTGTCTTATAGCATTTCAGCCCTTGTCTGTGACAGCATCTCGTTACCCTCAGTGCACAGCAGTGTCTGGCTCATGTCACACAGCTCAACGTATTTGTGAAAGTGAATTTAAACTGAACCATTGTTTACATTTTAGAAACATTTCCTCTTAACTTCTGCTTTAATCGTATTGTGTTTTCCATTTTATATGAATATAATTAATCATGTAAATTTTATGTTAAATGTATCATATAAACATTTTAATCTTATGGGTTTTTTTTTACTTAACATTATATGAAGTATTTTCAATTTTAATTAGTCTTCATAAACTTCATTTTTAATGACTGCATATTATTCCACCAAGTGGATGTACTCTGGTTAACATCTTCTATTTTAGGACATTTAAGATTGTTTGCCTGCTACAATTTATTAATAATTTTGCTATCATTATCTTTGGGCACAAAGCTTTTCATATTTTGAATAATTTCCTTAAAACACCCAAAGTAAAGGTTTAAGGTCACTGGGCATTTAAAGGTCTTAATTCATGTTGCCTAATCGACTTCACAAAGTGTTATGAATTTATATTGCCACTAGGAATTTATGTGAGTGCTCATTTCACTTATCCTTACCAACGCCACTTCCTTTTTAACCATTACAAATTTTCAAGGAACATGTACCTCCCAAAGGCAGTAGCCCCGAGGACACAGGACCAACATCTGCCCCTTTCTTCACCCCCTTTCAAGGGCAGTGTCTCAGCTCCATTTGCAGAGTGCAGGCTTTGCCAGCTTTCACCCCACTAGGCTGTGTGGTCACTCGGAGCATCCACTCCCTCCTTTTAGGGTGGGTGAGATAGTTTTAAGTTTTCCTTGTTTATTCCATTTCAAACCCTTTAGATGGGCACATGGCAACCTCTACCCTCATTGCCCACCCTCCCATCAACACACACACACACACACACACACACACACACACACACACACACACACACGTAAGTTAATGTCGATCTGAGGGCAATATCCATTGAGACCACCTTCCCACTCACCTTCCTTTTCCTGGCTTTCTGATTCCTTTGCTCTTTCCTATAGTACCAGCTCTTTTCCTCCCTGCCTCCCTTCCTCTCTCCCTCCTTCTCTCTTCCTTTTCTCCTTCCTTCATCCATTTATTCAACAAATTTAGCAAGCACCTAGCAGGCCAAGCATAAGTGCTGGGATACACAGAAAGTCAGGCAGGCGTAGTTCCTGCCTTCATGGAGTTTACATTCTAGATTTAAAACAACAAGTAAACCAACCCACACATTAAAATGTTACACACTGAGAAAGGCATTATGAAGAAACAAAGGCTGAGAGAGTACTGAAAACTATCTTTAGGTAGACTAACACTTCCCCCCTCTTTCTCCCCTTTTTCCCCCTTAACCCTTTAACTGTGCCTTTTCTTCTCAGCACCCACCACATCTGACGCAATATGTATACTCCCCGTTGATTTGTTTACTATGTTTCCCCAACTCTGATGTAAACTCCAGGAAGGCAGGAGATTTGCGGTTCACTGCTGTGCTTAGCCAACGGCAGGTTCTCGATAAAGATTTGCTGGATGACTCCATCAGTGGAAAAGGCCTTCTGGGGATGTGTATGTGACACCGGGGCCTGAGGCTGAGAAAGAGCTGTTTGTGTAGAGTTGGTGTCAGAGGTTCAGGCGGAAGAAACAGCAGGTTCAGGGATTCTGAGGCAGGCAGAAAGAATGGAAGAGCAGCCCAGAGGGGCTGAATCAGGGTGGGCAAGGGGGCAGCAACAGGGAATGATGAGATTGGGTAGGCAGGGATCCTATAATACCAGGCCTGTAGGCCCTGGTCAGGGGTTTGTATTTCATTCCAAGGGCACTGGGAAGCCACTGAAAGCTTTGCTTTGACATGACACCAGGATATGCCTCCCTGCATTGGCAGAGTATAACTAAAATATTTGTGGGGTGGGGTGGGGATGAGATGGGGGCAGTTCTCATGGTGAGTTCTTGTACACAGATCTGTCCTCACCCTGCAACCCATATTCACCCTGGTGGGTGTGGAGGACCAGACTTCTCCCCAGCCTGTTGTTTTAGGGCCCTATAATTATCAGGCAACAGACATATAACTATACTCCCCTTGTTATTATGTTTGCTTATGTTTTGATATCCGGCCTCTTACTGGTTGACCCATATGGGAAACCTCAGTCCTGAAGCGTGGCCCAGAGCTTCATTTTTAGGGTGACAGTAGACCTGACTCAGATTTGGCAACTTGGGGAAACATCTTTCATATTTTGTGACCTTCACATGAAAAGTGGAGTCATGGCTTTCCCTTGAACTTTGCCCTTTGGTCTGATGGATGGAACTTTGTCCAGCTTGGTTTATGTTTCTCAGATGGTCTGGGGTCTGGTTGAGGGACTTGCTGTGAGAATTCAGGTCCTGTAAGAGCAGCAGAGGCCCCCAACAGGGGGAGCTCCAGGGAGTTGAGCTGATGGAAAGACCCATTGCTTTCCAGCCCTTGTCATCAGCGACCTTCTTTGGGGGACATCTCTCTCCCGCCTCTGACCCCTGCAGCTTTCTTTCGTGCTCATCCTTCAGCGGTCCTTGCAACTGACCCCAGCTTTTGGCTGGTTCCACAGGCACCTCTTCCCGTCACTGACCATTCCAGGTGCAAACAACCTCCTTCTCATCCGCCTACTTGCTCTTTGGGTCTCCTTTGCCTTGCCCTTCCCACCAGGGAACACCAGCCATTCTGGTCCAGCATTTGCCAGCTTCTCTCAGTGAACCCATGTCATTAGCTGTTCCTGAAGGACCTATTTCTCTTTGCCCAAACCTGGGAATCCATGGGACCGATGGAGCTGGAAGGTGTGTGAACAGCACAGAGTAAAATAGAAAGTACGAGTGGATAGTGGGCAGCTGGCAGACTCAGGAGACTACAACATGAGGCACATTAGAGATGCCATTTCCCCCCTTCCAAGAGGGGCCCTTTTTTTTTTTTTTGATCAAAGGGCCTTACATAAATCTAATTATTGTAATTGAGTTAAATTTACAACAGACATAGTCTGGCACATATTTAATAGAATATACCTAATTGTTACTGGGCTGTATGGCACTTAGGCACACCCTGTATGCAATTTGCTGATGTGTTATTTCTTTTATTCAGCTAACCCACACTTTGTTTTTTCTCATCTTACTTTACTTCTCTAGCATCTATAATTGGCATTGATGGTATTTCACGATATTGCTATATTAATGCCACATGAACATCTCACACTTTTTAGTGATTATTATCCTGGAGAGGAAATTAGACACAGAGTTCATGTGCATAATTAACAAGTGGGAGGGGCCAAGGACTGTGTTCTTATCCTGGTTTTCTGATCTCAGCCCATCATTCTTTCAACAATGTCACGTGCTGTTGCATAATTACCCTTCCCCGGCACACCTGAAGGTCTTAGGATCTCCTTGGCCAGTAGCAGAGGGGAGGGGAAGGACATTCTAGCAGCAAAGTGAAACAAAGCTTTGGATTCTGGAGTTGATGGTCTTAGGGTAGAAGGGTGGGAGGAGTGGAATAAGCTTTAAAGAAGGTGGGACTGACAGTACTACCTGAATGCTCTATATCCCCCTACCCCCATTCTAGCCCTGCACCTAAAAAATGTAGAACAAGTCTATACCAGGGTCCTTCTTATTGTCACACTAGGAAGATGAAATTCCCTGCCAAAGAATGGTTTCTCTCACTTGTGAATTTCTCAGAAACACATAGCATTTTATTCCCAAACTAGAAAAAAGGCATAAAGGTGGGTAAAAACTATGAAGTATGTAGTCTCTCGGTATGCGACTGGAGGGGGCTGGGGAGAATGCCTTAGGAGGGGGGTGGGGAGGTGGAGCAGTTAATGGGAGGTGTGTGCAGAGGAAGGTGGCCAAAACGGACATTGAAGAGGCCACGAACTTCCCCACTTGCCAATGTTGCCACACTGTCCTGGCATCTTACAAAAAGATTACTCTTCCCCCTGGCCTTTTCTGCTTTAGAATACCATGCCTATTCCTTTGGGAACTGAAGTGTTCTCCATTTATTTCCTACCATGAAACTTCCTTTAATTGACTTGCCAAGGACAGAGGTCACACTGTCTCCGATGGGAATCAGAGCTGCACCGAGGCCTGTGGAGTAAGCTGCTTATGCAGACAGTTGGAACAGCAGTCAGAATTCCTACTCTACTTTGTGGTGGTCATGTGAGCCTTTTATTTTTTTGGTCTCTGAACCTCTCTGTACAGCTGCAGAAGAGGTGACAAGAAAGTGTAGAAAGGACACTAAAGCCAGTTGAGCGATCTGTTCTTTGTAGGCTTGGGAGCCCCCAAATAAAAAGCTACTTCAGAACAAGTCAAATCAACTTGCCCCCCCACACCTCACGGTTGCTATAGTAACCAACAAATATGTTTGGCTTCCAGAGGCCCTGCCCCAGAAGAGGATGCTGGCTTTTGTTATGAAATTTGTGAACTTTGTTTCTCCACTATTTATTTTCAAAGTTGTTAATAGTAACCAGTTACTCATTAGCTGCAGTCCGTTTCTGCTCAGGTTCGGTGCTCCCCAGGTCCCCACCTCCCTCCCCGCTGTGGTGAGTGTCTGGTGTGCGGCTGTGGCCTCTCTTAGCCTGTAGAGGTTTATGAGACCCACAGAAATGCACATGGGAGTGTCACAGTGAGGAGGCCTCAGCTCTGTTGTGTGACTTTAACAATTGTGGCCCTCAGTTCTGTTCAAATGGGGATAAAATTATCTGCCTTACCTACCTTATGGGGTTTTGTGAAGATACATGAGACTTGAGATGTAAAAATGATTTGACATGTTTAGCGCATTATAGTCACTCAAGAGGGAAGCATAATAATTTAACTTCTCAGTCTTCAGATACAATGCTTATTACAGGTGACTAACATAGTTCCTCTTAAGTGTCGATCCTAATTGAATGATAGTGGCTGCCTCTGTGTTGAGAAGGATTCTGAGGCTGTGTCTAAGCTAAATGATGGCAGTGGCGATCCTTTAGTGATCTGCTATATGTACAGGAGGGGGAAGGATGCTCCTCTATTACACTTGTGCTGCACTTGGAGGCTGTGTTCATCACTGCTCTGAAGCCTGTTTGGTGCTGGTTTGCTCTCACTGATTCATGGGAGATACACTCTTAACATTCCAGGCTGAACCCTCTAAAGGTTTTGTTTTTTTGAAACAACATTTTGACTTCTTGCTGGTAAAAGTGAAATACGCTTATTGTTGGAAATTCGACAAATAAGAGAAGCAGACAGAAAATAAGAACAGTCCCTAATCTCATCATTTCTGGATAACTTTTAACATGTTGATTATGGATGTCTTGCTATTTGATCTGACTTATTTATTTATTTTAAATGATCAACTGGTTGCTGTGTGGAAAATGGACTGCAGGCAGGCAGTGTGGATGCGGAGAGGTCATTTGGGAAGCTCTTGTAGAAGTGTAGGGGGGATGCTGGTGGCCTGGGCTGGGGGCTGAATAGTGGACATGGTGAGAGGTTGTTGGATTTGCTGTGCATTTTCAACCGAGAGACAATGGGACTTGCTAATGGACTGGATGTAAGGAAGGAAGGCGTAAAAAGGATGCTGTCCAGGTTTCTTGTCCCATTTCTGGCGAAATGATAATCCATTCACAGAAATGGAGAACAATGAGAGAGAAGCAGGTATGTGGGTGTGGGGCATGGTGGTGGAAATCAAGAGTTTAAGGTTGGATATGAGAAGTCAGAATGAAATCTTCACACCCATGAAACTTCCTTTAAGCAGGCAGTTGGATATATGCTGGGAGTTCCCAGGAAGAGGAACTGGGGATTTTAATCTGAGGGTCATCATCAGAGAGAGAATGGAAAAGAGATGGAGCCCATCTACAGAGGTGAATGTAGATGGAGAGGAGGCGTGAGGACTGTTGCCTGAGGCCCCCCAAGATGCATCCATTGGAAAGAGGGTGCAGCATAGGAGACCGAAGGAGCAGCCAGTCAGTGTCTAGGACAAAAACTAGGAGAGAGAACAGTGGTCAGTAGCCAAGGGCAGAGGGTCATTCAAGAGAAAGGAAGTGCTTTCTCTCTCTTTGTACACACAAAAACACTTACACGTATATAGCACTTGTATGTACACATGTATATTTTCACATAGGCTATGTACATTTTTACATAAATATAAGGGCTTCTTCATTTATCATGAGGACTTACTCATACCCTTAAAAACCTAACATATCCCTTTGAATGGCTTTAAAGTATTCCATCTTCATGGATACAACATTGGGATGAACATTCTTCTGTGTACATCTTGTGTTATCTTAGATTAAATTCCTGAAATGGAATTACTGATGAATATAACATCTTTAAGGCTTTTGATACATGTTGTCAGATTACCCTTCCGAAAGGTTGTTCCAAGGTTGTACACTCCAGCAGTCAACTGGAAAATACTTGGCAATTACTGTTATTATTAAAAAAAAATATATATATGTATATATATTTATAAATATACACATAAAAATAATATATATGTAACTCTATATAGAGTTTGCATGAGTTGATTAATGAAGGTTTCAGCATAAGGCTTCTTGTACTCAGTCTGAGTAGTGAGCAAGTTCATCTCTGTACTCAAAAACTTCGTAAGTATGAAAAAATGAGTATAAACATCACCCAAGTTAGCTATTCAGGCCAAGAGGGCTGGGAGGAGGAGAAAAGCTGGTTTTGAGCCAGTTTCTAGGTTGAGGGGTGGAGTAGATCTCGGTCAGCAGTACAGGAGACTGTGGTTCCCACAACTTACAACGCCTCCCCTCCCTGCCTGACTTCCTGTGGGCCCAGCCTGGGAAAGGGCGTGGCCGAGAGGCAGAAGTAACTCTCTCAGCGCAGCAGTGAGAGCCCAGATGTGATAGGTGGTGGAGTCTCTGTTGCCTTGTAAACAACAGTCTAAATTGCCCAACTAAACAACAAACATGTGCCAGAGGGACTTAGGCAGACTGCCCCACATATAAGGTCCCTTGCTGACTGGGTGGAGCCATTTCAGTTGTGACAGGCCTGGTCTCTGTGTGGAGATCTTAAGAATCCTCTGCTTAGCCTTTCCGGGCATCTGTCCAGCTGAAGTGGAAAGACCCTGTGTGTTGTGAAATGCAGCAGGGCACGGCATCTTGCTGTTGGTCTGCAGCATTGCAAAGGACAGTTGCACCATGCTGTTATGCTACACATGTGGAAATTGCAGATACTGAGGTGATAGAAATCTTAAGAATATGTGGAACATAAAGATAGGCTGAAAATGGGGATTATGACAATCTTGTATGTATTGTTTCTCATTTCATAACCATGCCAATTGGAACAGAAAAAGAAAGCATCACAATTCTTTGCTTTCTGAATGGCACCAACACTTGTTTATTTTCTATAGCAGCCAAGAAAGAGTCCTGAGAGAACACAACCATGTACATTAGCACAGGCCCCATATCCAAAAGAAACCATTCTGTGACAAGTTAAAAATGAAAATGGAAAGTTTTTAATAGAAATAAGGCTAATACTCAGTTTCTTCAGATGTTTTTCTTTTTTAATTGTTAAATACTACATTTTCATTTTTATCATTCAATTAATGGAAAAATGTATAAAATAAAGCTAGTCTTCTCTTGGTCCCTCAAACCTCACTCCCACTCTCCAATGGTGTGGTATGTATTTTCCAGAACTTTGTTCATACAATTGCAAACATACACAAGTATATTATATGGCCTAATGTATGGTATGTTTATCAAACTGCTAGCATATAGTTAGTGTTCAGTAATATGTACCCGAACATATAATTTTAAAAAGTGAGGTTATACTATACAAATTTTGTGACTTGTTTTAAATTTTATTTATTTTATTTTTTTGGCTAAGTTCAGTGAACCTTATTGATGGTGCACGACAAGGTAAGGCTTCCTAAGCCCTTCCCTTTCTTCGTGGGGGTCTGGGATGCAAACTGTGGAGGTCAGGAGATTCTCAGTGTGTTAGGGGATCGATTTGGGACAAAAACTCCCCAGAAGCTGAAGGCCTCTCTTCCTCGCACTGGGACTGGTGGTCCAGGGGGCTCTTACTCCTTGGAGGCCATGTGGACCACCCTGTTGCTATAGCCAAATTCATTGTCATACCAGGAAATGAGCTTGACAAGTGGGTGTCACCATTAAAGTAGCAAGAGACAACCTGGTCCTCAGTGTAGCCCAGGATGCCCTTGAGTTACCCCTCCGATGCCTGCTTTTTTTTCCTTAATATCTTTAGTGATTTCAGGGAGAGAGAGATAGAAACATCAATGATGAGAGAGTCGTCACTGATCGGCTGCCTCCTGCACGCCCCCGACTGGGGATCAAGCGCGCAACCCCGAGCATATGCGCTGACCGGGAATTGAACCTCGATCTCCTGGATCTTAGGTCAATGCTCAATCGCTGAGCCATGCCCAGCCGGGCCCACTACCTTCTTGATGTCATCGTATTTGGCAGCTTTCTCCAGGCGGCAGGTCAGATCTACAACCGACACATTGGGGGTGGGGACACGAAAGGCTATGCCAGTGAGCTTCCCATTCAGCTCAGGGATAACCTTGCCCACAGCCTTGGCAGTGCCAGTGGAAGCAAGGATGATGTTCTGGTCAACCCCTCAGCCATCACGCCACATCTTCCCAGAGGGGCCATCCAAGGTCTTCTGGGTGGCAGTGATGGCATGGACTGTGGCCATGAGTCCTTCCACTATGCCAAAGTTGTCATGGATGACCTTGGCCAGGGGGACCAAGCAGTTGGTGGTGCAGGAGGCATTGCTGATAATCTTTTTATTTTATTTTATATTTTTAAAATGTACCTTTATTGATTTCAGAGAGAGGAAGGGAGAAGAAGAGAGAGAGATAGAAACATCAGTGATGAGAGAGTCATTCATCAGCTGACTCCTGCACGCCCCCAACTGGGGTTTGAGCCCACAACCCGGGCATGTGCCCTGACCGGGAATCGAACCTCGATCTCCTGGATCCTAGATCGATGCTCAACTGCTGAGCCACGCCCAGCTGGACAATTGCTAATAATCTTGAGGGGGTTGTCCTACTTGTCATGGTTCACACCCATCACAAACATGGGGGCATCTGCATGATGACCCTTTAGGCTCCACCTTTCAAATGAGCTCCAGTCTCTCCACGGTAGTGAAGACACCGGTGGACTCCACAACATACTCAGCACCAGCATCACCTCATTTGATGTTGGTGGGATCTCACTCCTGGAAGATGGAGATGGACTTTCCACTGATGGCAAGTTTCCCATTCTCAGCCTTGACTGTGACTGTAAACTTGCCATGAGTAGAGTCATACTGGAACATGTACACCATGTAGTTGAAGTCAGTGAAGGAGTCATTGATGGCAACAATATCCACTTTGCCAGAGTTAAAAGCAGCCGTGGTGACCAGGTGCCCAATACGGCCAAATCCATTCACTCCAAACTTCACCATCATGTCTCAGGGTTGTGGCTAGCACTGTGCAGGAAGCCGTGGCTGTCTGATGAACAGGAGGTGCAGAGAGCCTTAAATTTCATTTAAATGCAATTTCTCTTTGCCTCTTGGCAGGCAGTTTAGTTTGGTCCTTGCTTTATAAAAACAAAAAACAAAAAAATGTTCTGAGCCAAAGACTACCAGATTCATTCATTCAACTATTATTGTTGCCTATAAACTATGTATCAAGCTTTGTTCAAGGTGCTGGGAGTAAATGAAATGATAAAAATCCTTAAAACAGCAATAAATACATATCTATCAATAATTATTTTAAATGCAAATGGATTAAATGCTCCAACCAAAAGACACATGGAGACTGAATGGATAACAAAATAAGACCCTTACATATGCTGTCTATGGAGACTCACTTCAGATAAAAAGACATATACAGACTGAAAGTAAAGGGATGGAAAAGATATTTCATGAAAAAAGAAGGAAACAAACAAAGAACCCTGGGGTAACAATACTTATACCAGACAAAAGAGACTTTAGAACAAAGACTATATGACAAGAGACAAAGAAGGACCCAGCAACTCCACTTCTGGGTATTTATCTGAAGAAACCCAAAACACTAAATTGAAAGACATATACATCCCTATGTTCATTGAAGCATTATTTACAAATGCCAAGATATGATAGCCACTTAAGTGTCCATCAATACATGAATGGATAAAGAAGTGGTGCATATATCAGTGGAATATGATTCAGCCATAAGAAAAGAATGAAATCTTGCCATCTGCAACAACATGGATGGACCTAGAGGGTACTGTTCTGAGTGAAAAAAATCAGACAGAGGAAGATAAATGCCATATGATTTCACTTCTATGCAGAATCTAAAAAACAAAATAAATGAACAAGCAGAACAGAAACAGACTCATAGATACCGAGAACACTTTGAGGGTTGCCAGATGGGAGGGTGATTGCGGGGATGGGTGAAAAAGGTAAAGAGATTAAGAAGTACAAATTGGTAGTTACAGAACAGTCATGGGGATGTAAAGTACAGCATAGGAAACATAGTCAATAATATTGTAATAACTATGTATGGTGTCAGATGGATACTAGATTTATCAGAGTGATCACTTAGTAAGTTATATAATGTTTAATCACTGGGTTGTATACCTGAAACTAATTTAATATTGTATGTCAACTGTAATTGAAATATAAAGAGATATTTAAAGTGAAAAAAAGAGAAGAACCACAAAAGGAATACATGCTGATTATAAAAAGCCTCAGTATTACTCTGTATGATATCTAATGGTAAATACATGGTATTTTACAATTGTCCGAACCCATACAATGTACAACAACAAACCCTAATGTAAACTATGAACTTTGGGTGATAGTGATGTGTCAAGGTAAGTTCATCAATTATAACAAACATACCACTCTGTGAGATATTGATAATGGGGAAGGGAATATATGGGAAATCTCTGTACTTCCCACTCAATTTTACTGTGAACCTAAAACTGCTCCAAAAAATAAAGTCTAGTAAAAAAATTTCTTGCACTTGTGGAACTGACATTTTGGTGGAGGGAAGTAGACAATAAACAAGCGGGGGGGGGGGGGGGGGAGGGGTCAATGGGGAAAAAAAGAGGGACATCTGTAATATTTTCAACAATAAAGATAAATTTAAAACAAAACAAACACACACAAAACAAGTATAATACAACAGTATGTCAGATGTTGCTAGTAGGGCATGTAGGGGCTTTGCAAAGTTAGAACAGGCCTCAGCTAAAAAGTGAAGACATTTGAGCTGAGATCTGTAAGGGGTGGGTAACACTAGGTGGATATTTGGCAAAAAGCATACCCCAGGAAGAGGGAAAAGTGCAAGAATCCTGAGGAAGGAGATGCTGGCTTGCTGAGACAGTAAAGAGGCAAGTGTGGCTGGGGAACAATGAAGGCAAGGAGAACAGAAAAATGGTTGGAAAGGACTGTGTGGGCCTTGTGGGCCATTTGGAGGCCTTGGGATTTTACTCCGAGTGGAGCAGGATGTCACTGGGGGTTGTGAGCCAAGCACTCTTCTGATATGATGTAGGTTATAATACGATCCCTCTGGCTGTTGTTGAGAATAGACTATGGGGGACAAGAACAGAAGGGGAGAGGCCAGTGAGGAGGCTACAGAAACAATGCAAGGGGAGTAAAGATGAGCTTTGGGCCAGGGTTCTGGCAGTGGGGGTGGTGACAATTATTGGATCCTGGGTATATTTCCAAGGCAGAAACAATAGGATTTGATGATGGCTCAGATGTGGGGTGTGAGACAAAGAGCAAAACTGAGGATGATTTATAAGACAAAGTAATACATGGAGTGATCCTAATGAGAAATTTACTAATTAGTCAGTACAAGAAATAAAAACAACATGAGAGGATGTACAACAAGGGAGGCCAGAGCATGGAGACCTGCAGGAGCCTCATAGACCCCCTTTTGCTTGATCTTTTGCCTCCATAATATCATGTGCTATGCCATGTATGTGTTTTGTCCATACTAACACTTCCTAACCCTTACCCTGAGACCTCCAGTGGCAGAGAAAAGTAACCTATTATTCCAAGTCGTCTGGGCCAGGGCCCAAAACTTTGGTGCCTCCCATTACAAGCAGGGCATTGCATTAATGCCTTGTATTTTAAAAAATGTCAATGTTGGATTCTACTCCAAAATATTTATGTTTGTTTAAATATATTCATTACTTATAATCAAGTCAAATTGCTGGTCTTGGATGACGGGTCCTGACATACACCAAGAATCCCTAGGGAGACATGAGGCTTTGAGACGCTCCAGGCCCATGCCATTCCCGGCGTGTGCCCAGGGGCACTGCCTCCGAAGAAGAGCTCACTTATGCACAAGCCGACGGGGCCCTGAACACCTCCGTGCGCCCGGAATGCCTGTGCTGGGCAGGGCAGGCAGCAGGCTAAGGTCCACCACCCAGGGCCTTTCCTTCTCTGCCCATAGGGCAGGCACCTTCCTACAAATAAAAACATGCCTCTTTCTCCCTTTTATTTACAACATCCTACTCACCCTTAGGGTTTTGGTTTTTTAACTCCTTTGAAGTTTTCCTCAAATTTCACACTCTGTTCAAGATGTCTTATGTTACCATTCAAAGTGATAAATCATTCTGATGAATTCTTAGAGCACTTCTTTTCTTTTTTTTTTCTTTCTTGTTTTTTTTTTAAATTCTCACCTGAGGATATTTTTTTCCATTGCTTTTCAGAGAGAGTGGAAGGGAAGGGGGAGAGAGAGAGAGAGAGAGAGACACTGATTGGCTGCCTCCCTCAGGCACCCTGACCAGGGCCAGGGATTCAGCCTGTAACTGAGGTACACGCCCTTGGTGGGAATCGAACCCAGGGCCCTTCAGTCCAAGGGCTGACTTAAGCATTTATTTTGTCTGGGGAAGTCTGATGCACACTGGGAGGAGCAAGGCTTTGGAGTTGGACTCACTGAAGCTTTAATGCAGGCGTTGCCATTATCTGTGTGATATTAGGCAACTTTCATCTCTAAGTCTGAAAAACAGAGTTAAAAGCAGTGCTGGCAGGATGATTAAATGAAAAGCATTTATGAAGCACCTAGCACAGGATACAGGCATCTGATAAATGTTAGCTTTTTCTCCCTTCACCTCTTACTTTGTTGCTTTTAATATTCTACCTTTTATGATCCTACCTTTTGAATCGTTAAATGTTCGATCTCTTGAACAAGACCATAAACTCTTTAGGCTGGAAACCACAGCTCATATTTCTTGACATCCCCAAAGCATCCATCATGGTGCCTTGACCCTGGGAGATGATTAATACATGCCCGCTGATGGATTGATTGACAATTTCTCGGCAAGGTCAAAGCTAAAGGACGTGCTGCTCTCTGGAGTCAAGCACACAGCAATGAGCTTCGAAGAGGAAAACGAGCTTCAGCGCTCACAGGGAAGGCCACTGCTCCGCACCTCTGGGGGACACGCTGCTGACGGGTGGGAGGGTCGCAGGCCCTGCGCTGGCTCCGGAAGGGTTACGCAGCCGGGCAGCGGGGTCCCGGGAACCGCACCAGGACCAAAGCCACCTAGCAAGGCGTCTCAACAGGCTGCCACTGTGGCACACGGACTGACTGACTGGCAGCTGCTGTTGTGCGCTTACAAGGGGAATTGGGAGTAATTAATGAGCTGGGGATCAATAGCAGTTCTATATTGCAGCGAGGGATTTAATTTTCTTTGAGTTAAGAGGAAAGAGCAAAGATCTCACATAGAATAGATATGTCCTACTAAATTTCTTGATTTATGTACAAGTTTTAATTTTTAGCTTCTATTTACTTTTTGAAAAGATAATGAATGCATGCACATGGTAACTCAAACAGCACGAAATGGAATAATGGAGTTGCTCCCCAGAGGCAACCACTGTTGTCTGTTCTTGGGTGTCCTTCCAGAGGTGAGGTGTCCTTCCTTGTGTGTGTGCGTGTGTGTGTGTGTGTGTGCGTGCCAGTCTTAGCTAGAAGTAGTTTTAAGAACCCAACAACTCCCGGCGGGCCTGCGACGTCTCTTTTGTCCACCTGTATATCTCTAGTAGCTGGTGCAGTGGCCAGCCCATACAGTTCAAAATTCATGGTCAATAATTATTTGTTGATTGAGTGACTTATTTTATTCGGTGATGGGCTAGATTTATTTTAGCAGTTTTTAAAATTATTTGCACAAGTTTGGAGCGTCTTTATTGTGAATTAACAAAAGACATACAATTGGACATGTCTGGGGAACAGTGCATCTTAATTCTAATTTCCTGGTACAATAATTTAAAACCACTGGCGCAGAAACTGCCTGTTGAATATTCTCCACTGACTGGAGAAGCTCTTTGGAAAATATGCACCACCTGTGCTTAAATAAGGATTAGCTAATAAGCAAAAAAAGATTTAAAAATACGTCAGAACACATACAAATTAATGTGGTTCTTGAAAGTTGCTATTTGGGAGACTGTATACTTTTTATTTGCTTCTTTGAGTTCACAAGCCACATATTACTGTGGCTGTCGCTACTTCTATTATTGCTATTGTCACTACTACCAACATTACTATTTATTGAGTAAATAGTATATACTAACACCATGGACATATCTAATATGCATTATCTCATTTAATCGTATAGCAATATTATCAGGTACTAGTATTATCATCTGCATTTTATAGATGAGGAGACTGAGGCAGAGAATGATTTCATTTCTTGTTTACATTCACAAAGCTAATAAAATAGTGGAATGGGGTTTGGGGCCCAGCTTTATACTGGAGCATACACTTCTAACCAATACTTCAAAATCATATCTCATTTTTGACCAGAAATGGAAATTCTTGTTGGTCATCCTTCCTATTTGCCAAGTTTAGCCCAAAATGATTTTTGGTTTTATCAACAAATGAAATCCATCTTAAAAAAGAATGTTTTGTTAGCACTGTGGCTTTTCAAAAGATATGTGTCAGTTGCTAAAATCAATTAAAAAAGAGGAACTCTCCATCATTAAGATGAGTGATCAATGGGCTTCCTAAAGTTTCTACTTTGAAAGAGGTAGGATCCATTTGTGTGTTTGCTTAAAAAAATCTGTCCTTACATTTATTGTCATGTCTCATATAAATACTTTATTTAAATAACAGGGAATTTCCTGTTAGGATTAAACACACAGAAAATACCATATTGCTTATATTTTTTTACATTTCACCACTTGGGCTTTATAATCAAGATAGCCTTAAGGCAAATCTCCAAATTATGCAAAATGTGTCTTGCCACATCCCTTTCTTTCGGCACTTCCCTTTAATTATTTCTCCATCTACTCCCTTCTGTCCTCACTCAAAAACTCCAAGAGTTTAGTAAGCCTCAGCAGCCACATTCAGGGCCCACAAGTTCAAGGTCCCACCCTGTCTTTTCCTTTCCAGGTACTCCTTTCCAGGTACTCCTTTCATGGGCTTCAAAATTATTCCTCTCTTTAGGCCTCTGACCAAAATCCTATTCTCACAGAATAATCAATATCATGTAGCTTTTAGGAGAAAAGATAGCAGAAAAAACTAATCCACAGCAAGGTGTAAAGGACTGATAGCCCTAGCCAAATATAGAGGCCTTGGCAGTAGCACTGACATTTAGAAAGAGAGGCTTATTAGATCAAAAGGAGTATATTTATTTTGGGCTGAATACCATTCTAGTCCTTCCTCAACTATAACAGATGCTACATGGGGACTTTTCTTGTCTTCTTCAACTAATGCTAACATTACATCTATGGTTGGACATTACTCTGTGATGGCACCAGAGACCTACTTCCACTTCTGGAGCATTATATGGGACATTTAATTTATTTTGGTTGGCAAAGAATGGGGTTGTTGGTTGTAGACACTGATGGAGGTGGGGGTGAGGGGCAAGTCTTCCAAGGAGACACTCAGATGTGTCCATGAGAAAAACACTGAATTTATTATCCTGGAGAGAAGAGTGTTTGTTGTGGTGATGGGGATTGTTTTTATTTGTTTTTGACAGGAAGAAACTGAAACCCTTAAGTGGTCCACACTTTGTTGCCTCTAACAGTTCTTTTGACTTGCAGGGTGTCTGTGGTTTACCGCCTTACCAACTTTCCTGTCAGTTTCAAAGTGAAATAGTATTTGGGGCACGCCACCTAGTGGTGACGGATTTTGGTTTACTGCTTATGGGAAGAAAGTAAATCAAATCCTAGTAAATCAAGGTCTCCTAGCCTGGAAAGCCACAGGAGAGGTCATCTAGGTCATCTTTTAGCTTTTACGTAAGCAGGCAAGGACATTGCCCTTTCTGTGGACCCGAGACAGAAAAGACAGGGCAGCTCAAAGTCGCTGGAGTTCAGCAGCCTGTGGGCTCCCAGTTCCCCAGTGAACTTTGAACGGTAGTGGCCTGCCTGGCAGGGACACAGCTCTGTATCCCCACAGGCTCTTTGGCAGTCCCAGCAGCAAATGCTTAGGAGACAAGGCTCCTTCTGAGTGTTACCCCCACTTGACTTAACGCGTGTCCTCTCTCTGACCTCTTTTTCTCCTGCTCCCTTCCCCCACCCCTTGGCGGCTTCTTTCTCTCCCCACATTCCCTGCTGCGTTTACTGCTTTTCTTTCGCGGTCATGCTTTATGTTTCTAAGAATCACCATATAATACTTTTTAAAAATTGTATAGTTTCCTTTTTAAGTTTCATTTTTGCTTTTTCTCCCTAAAAGGAAAAGAATTCATGGTCATGTGTGTGTGTGTAGTTTTTTAAAAACCAAAACCCCAAAATTATATAAAATACTTCTTTTCACTTAGTAACAGATCATGAGTATTTTCTCTTGTCAATAAATGTTCTTCTACTATGTGATGTTAATAAATTCATCATAGGATATACCAGAATTTACTTACTATTAACACTGAAGAAAGTGAGAATATTTTAAATTCATACTTATATCCAGTTCATACTTTATTGAGTGTCTATTGTATGCTATACTGGTGTATGGGACAGTGCTCCAAACAACCAAGCCACCAAGCTAGGGCTATTGTATGCTATACTATACAAAGCAATTTTCATATACATAATCACATTTAACCTTCATAAGATCTCTGTGATCACCGATGAAGTAGGTATTGTGATGCCATTTTACAGACGAGGAAACCAAAGGCCTGAGAAGTTAAGTAGCTTGCCCAAGATCATGATTGGTAAAAGGGACACATAGAAAGAAAACTTTGATCTCTGGATCTATAGTCCCTCAGCCACTTCCTGAATTCCTAATAGATACTAAGCATGACCATAGCTTTTTCTGAACATTCTTTCTCTTTGTCCTCAAGATATGAATAGAAACTCCAAAAGGAGGTTAGTGTCAAAAAGCTTTAGAGCAAGGTGGAGAACGTGAAGGAGAGCCACCTAGGGAAAGACTCCTGGGTTTTCGTAGCCCTGGGAATAATAATTACTAAATGCTCTACTCACAGATACAGAGAACAGGTTAGTGGTTGCCAGAAGTGAGGACGGGGGGTTGATACAATGGATGAAGGGGGTCAAAAGATATAAATTTCCAGTTATAAGTCATGGAATGGAATGTACAGCATGGTGACTATAGTACTGTACGGCTTATTTGAAAGTTGCTAAGAGAGCAGATCTTAAAAGTTCTCATCATAAGGCAAAAACTTTTGTAACCATATATGATGACAGATGTTAACTAGACCTAATGAGGTGATCATATTACAATATACACAAATATCATTATGTTGTCCATCTGAAACAAATATGATGTTATATGTCAAATGTACCTCAAAAAAAGGTAAAAAAATACTAAATGTTTTATATACACTGTTCAATTTTATCCTCAGTAACCCTGTGAGTGTATACTAATATAATCTTACTTTTTAAAAATTATATCTTTATTGATTTCAGAGAGAGAAAGGGAGAAGGAGAGAGAGATAGAAACATCAATGATGAGAGTCATTGATCAGCTGCCTCCTGCATGCCCCCTGTTGGGGATCGAGCCTGAAACCAGGGCATGTGACCTGACCAGGAATGGAATCTCAAGATCCTGGATCATAGATCGATGCTCAACCACTGAGCCATGCCCAGCCAGGCAATATAATTTTATTTGAAGGCTAGAGAAGTAGTTGGACCAAGGTCACTCTGCTGGTAGGTGGCAGAGGCAGAATCAGAACTCAGTTTGTCTGATTCTTAAGCTTCTTTAACTGCTGTACAAACTCCCTCTCCATGTAAGTTAGTTTTCTACTGAGAACTTTATAGTGATAAATTCACAGGACCCACCCCTGCTTTTGTGGGTATGTTTGAAGGGGTTTATTGGACAGATGAATGAAGGGGGGTGGAAAGAAGGAGACCAAAAACTAGAGTGAAACAAAGCTTATAAAATATATAGAAAAAAAAAATAAAAAGCCTGAAAGAATGTCAGTTGCAATAAAAGTAACCCATAGGGAAGATGGCCTGGAAATCTTTGACACAAAAAATTCAAGCAATGCTGAGCTGTTGAGAAGGTTGAAATGTAAATTCAATGAAAAAAGGGGGTGGGGATGGTATCCTGGTGAGCCTGACCTAATCAAATGAAAGACTTTGAAAGAGAGACTGGGCCCCTTCTGAAGAGAGAGGTGCTGTCATGTTGACTTTGAAGAACCAAGGAGCCACGTTGCAAACTACTTACCAGAAGGGCTGCCTCTGGGAGCCGAGGTCTTCAGTCTCTTCAGTCCCATAACTGCAAAAGAAGCAGATTCTGCTGACACCTTGGGGGAGCTCAGAAGAGGACTCTGAGTTAAAGATGAGAATCCAGCCCTGATTGAGGCCTTGTCTGCAGCCTTGTAAAACCCTGAGCAGAGGACACAGCTAAGCCATGCCCAGGCTTCTGGCCCACAGAAACTGTGAGATAGGAAATGTGTTTTTTAAAGAAAAAAAAAGGAAAGGAAGAAAGAAAGAGAAAGAAAGATAAAAAGAAAGAGAAAGAAGAAAGAAAGAAAGAAAGAAAGAAAGAAAGAAAGAAAGAAAGAAAGAAAGAAAGAAAGAAAGAAAGAAAGAAAGAAAGAGAAGGAGAAAGAAAGGAAAGGTTGACATGTGTGCCTTTTGTTTTGTAAGCAAACAAAAACCATAAGAATAGCTGTTAGAAATGACTTTTCCACCGGCTGGAGTGGCTCAGTTGGCTGAGTGTCATCCTATGCATGGAAGGGTTGCCGGTTTGATCCCCCGTAAGGGCACGTACCTGGGTTGCGGGTTTGATCCCCAGTTGGGGCATGTATAGAAGGCAACCAATAGATGTTTCTCTCTCCCTTCCTCTCTCTAAGCATGTCCTTGGGTGAGGACTGGAAAAACAAAATGGCTTTTCCTCTGGACAATGCTAGTACATTTTCCAAAAATGATTAGCTCAACATACTCACATTACTTAACATGAAACCAATGAAGCAGCCTTTCATACAGATTATTTCACAAGATTATACTGTAGGGTAAAAGATTAGCAGCAATATACCTTTTCAGGCACTGTGTCCATTTAGACTGCTCATGTTTTGCTTCTTAATCTCTAAAATAAAGTGGATAATACTCCTTATTCCATAGATGTTGTGAAAATTAAAGAATAAATGCTCCGAGCTTGGGGAGGGATTGAAAAGGGATATGCTAGTACAGTATATGCCATTTTTAATATCTTCATTCCTATTCTGTAGTCATAATACTCTGATGGTGATATCATTAGTAATCACCATGGAAACCATCTTTTTCTCTGGGGCTCTCCCCATCCTCCAGGCAGTTCCACAAAAGTAAGATTAGCCCCCTTTTTTACCATCTTTAAGTTCCTTCACTGGTTTGCAAATACCCTCTCTACTAAACTTTTCCTTGAATGTGTCTCTACGTCCACCTACATCTTTCTTCTCTTGTGTTTTCTCCTCCTCATTTCCCCTGCTGAGATCCTGGGCATTGCATTTACTGTTCCTTTGTTATCTTCTACCTTGTCCTTCCTTCCTTCCTGGCATGTGGGAACAATCTTTGTTGATTCAACAAGTTGTCCCATATCCCTCTTAATGTCTGCATGGAGAAGCCAAGTCAACTTGATGTTGTCAACTTTGTCATGGCTGCCAATTACTGAAGTTTCAATGTCTGCGCGACGGTTCGTTTCAGTTATTAAGAAGTCACCATAAATAGATGGCTCTAATTCTTGAAGATGAATGAAGTCAAATCAATAACACTAGTTATCTACAGGGTATTGATACCATTGTAATTAGCCAGTTATTAACAATAGGAAAGGAACAAAAGGGCAGCCAGACATTATAGGCATGTCCTTTGGGCAGCTTCACCAAGAAGCTGCAACTTCACGCTCCAGTGAACCACTGGCCCATTCCCTGCAGGCCACTGGGGAAGGGACTAGACAAAGGGGAAGATGAAAACATATGCAGTGAGTTGGGGGTGACACAGGGAAAGTGCCTGTCAGTCAAGCCTGGGGAACCAGGGATTGGCTAGAGTAGGCAGGGCTATTGCAAGCCTTGGAAAATTTGGGAATACATAATCCTCCAAACAAAGGAGTTCTCTCTCTTGGCTCTTGGTTTGTGGGGCTCTCTTGTTCCTGCTTCATTGCATTTACTGGTGTTCCCTCCATGGCCATGTGGCCATGGGGACCCCACATGCAGTGGACTGATGGACTGCAGCTAGGAACACAGATTAAGCTAGCCTGATGCTAGACTGGAGTGAAAACTCTGGCCACTGCCTCTGATTCTAGCTCTGCTGAAGTCACAGCTACACTTCTTCTATGGCAGAGCAAAGGGAAATGGGACCTTTAAAACTCAGGAGTTTAATTCCACAGAAATGAAGTTTTCTATAATCCTCCCGTGTGAGTCTTAGAAAATTCCCTGTTGGGATATTGCAAGAAATCTACTCCCACTAGCAACTCTCCCTACTGATAACAATATCAGATGAATATTATACCAGGTTGCCTGTATTAGTTAACATTTTGTAAATATGTTCAATTAGATTTTTGAAAATCTGATGCTCTTTGTTCTCTTGAGAGATAGTTGGCACATGAAGACAGACTATCCTTATTACAAACAATCTGGAGTGACGAAGCATGTGAATTCCCTGGTGAATATTTAAATAAGTTGCTCTGTGTTACCAAGTAGCTTTCAGTTATCAAACTCATACAGGGAGACCTGATCCCAGTAAGAAAAAAACCAGTATCTCACTTTGAAGAGAACATTCAGAACCAATTCTCTTACAACTTTCTGCCAGCCATTTTTTTTTTCAGTGTTGAATTGTCCCTCTTTTTTCTTTCTCTCCTTTTCAGTCTCTTAGGAAGAAAAACAGAAAAAAGTATACTGATATAGTAGTTTTCCCATCCCCCAATTAATTTCCCTTAAAACATTCTCCTTCACTTTGGTTTCTCTTTCCCAGCAGGAGACTAAGCAGCTAAGCGTTTGACATCCTGCTGCCGAGTGGCTGTGAGAAGTACTACAAAACTGTAGGAGAGGCTGGCTGAGCCTCCTTGACAGGGAGAAAGAACTGAAAGCTTGGCTGTGAAATGGGCGTCCTGAGCACAGTATCCTTGTCTTTAAAATCTCTGTACCTAGTCTGGTTCTAACTCCAGTGAAAGTGGGCCTAAATATCTCACAAAGTCCTCCATGGCCCTCTCAGTTCAGAGGCAGTACTTGAGGTGCCACCTTTCATCTAGCTTGCCATTCTGGGGCTAGAAATGAGAAAACCTTGAGTTGAATTTTGTCTCTGGTTTACCTCCCCATGCCTATATGCATCTTTTCTCTCCTCCTACAAAATGATCTTCTCATGGCTGGTTGTCATCCAAATGTCAAGCTGAAGGTACCAAAAGTCATTGCCTTGCTCTGCCATACACCAGCATTTGTAGGGGGCAGATACCAAATGCCAAGCAGGCTGAAGCCTCATTTACTTCTGTGGCTTTGCAGGCACAAAGAAACTAGAATGAGTTGAATCTAAGGTTAAATAAACTAAACCAGAGGACAGTAAGCTGTTTGCTTGGTGGCCTCTATGGTAATAGGCCATTTTAGAACAAGGGACAGGGGAGTGAGTGGCAGAGACCCTCATGGCTCACAGTGGTCCATGCTCCTTTAGCATTTCCTGCATTTCCCTTCTCCCTCCCTCTTTGGAATGAACCCTGCAACACACTGTGTGAAGCACTGTATTAAGTGCTTTATGTACATTCCTTCATTGCATATGTATAATAACACTATTATTATTGTTACTATTACTGTATTTTACAGATGATGACATAGAGTTTCCATAATCGCTTTTGGCTCTGTTGCTAAGCTCAGGGTTTGATACATATTGAGGTCTCAATAATGTTTGCTATTAAACTGGAATTTGACCAATTATGAGGAGTTAGTCTCATCATGATGGAAATGCTGGACTGGGATCAAGGCAAGTATTTTCTTTAAGAGTATGGAGATATAAACTCATATCTCCTAATCTCTAGTTCTTTGAGGGTTACTTTTATGTCTTTGATCCCACTGTGGTACCCAGTTAGATAGATATAAGCAGAATAAGGACGATGGGCCATTATAGGAGGTCACTGGGGTGGAAAGTCCCAGGTGTCTAGCAACAGACAATTGTAGGATGGGACTTCCTCACCAGGGTGATTTTACCTCCTATAGCATATCACTGGTCGTACGGTTTGGACTCCCTGAACTTTCATATTGCTGGTCATTTGTTTAGACCCCCCTGACCATTCCTAATTAGAGACCTCAGTTGTATTTCAGCTCCAGGCCCAGAAAAATAGCAAAACCAGACAAATGATGCCATGGCTGACCTCAGGACCAGCTGCATGGAATAATAACTCCCTGCCTGGTGCTGACCAATCAATCAGTGGAGACCCCAAACCTGAAAGAACACACCTTGAAAGCTGCTGAATATTCTATTGAGATTTTTCCCTGGGACATCCCCTAAAATCTCCACCCTTAAAACCCTTAGGATGGAGGACCCAGCACACTCTTCCTCTCAGGAGCACACCAGAGCCTTTCCCCTTCCCCTCCCCTTCCCTCTTCCCCCAAGCACATTTTTCTGACCCCTCTTTCTCCTAAGCTCCAAGAGCTCTTCTTTTGGCTCTTTAACTTGTTTCCTGAGCCCATTTCTTCTACCACTCACTTCTTCCTCCTCTGTGATTTTCTAAATAAGTGTTCTCTTATAGTTTGAGTCTTGCCTCTGAATTCTTTCTTAGCCAGAACTCAAGTACCAAGGTTGCTGAACCAAGGACTGGTCTGACCCCACCAGTCCAACACCTGATGCCGTTATTGCCTCTGGGAACACCACAGAAGGATTGTAGGGGAGGAAAAGTTTTCCTTGATCCTCTTAGAGTCCCCTGGCTGGGCCTGAAAATGAAGCTGAAAAAGACAGATTAACAGGAGAGAAGCATACAAATTTACTGAATATAAGTTTTATCTGATATAGGAGCCTACATAAGGAGATGAAGACCAGAAAATGAAGAGTGGGCAGTTGTGTAGAAATATGATATGTTAAGACGTAAACTGGGGAAAACTTATCAAGACCTGTTTGTTAGGGTTCTTCTTTGTCTTCAGAGATAAGGATGCTCCTTTCCTCTGGTTATAGGGATGCCACCTCTTACATAAGGGTTTGAACTGTTTAAGAGGAAAAGGGTGAATGGGGGAGGAAAGGTCAGAATGACCTTCTTGCTTCTGCCATTTTTTCAAGCTCCCTTCAGCTTAAGATATTCAATATGCCTAGGTGATATATTTTGCGGAAGCATGTCCTGAACTCCATCAGGGTCGGTTTTCCTTTCCTTTGCCTCTGCTTGATTATAAAGTGGCTGGAAAAATCCCTTCTGATTTCTCTGTAATGCTCAGATTTGTAAGGTTCTATTTCAGCACACCCCAGCATGGTGATAGGTATAATTTTAAAGAGGGCTGTGTGATCCAATTTATTGGCTTAAATTGGGGAAGATGGTTTCTTTACTGTATGGCTTCCTCCCACCTTAAATATGCTAATATGCATTGGGAATCTCCTAGAGGGGGACATAAATATTTCATCAATTCTAAGCAGTATTTTTCTCCCACAATTTATCATCTCTGAAACTAGGATATTTCTTAAGGACAATGGCATCTTAACAGTGGGTGCTCACCAGGCAGCAGCTGTACCCTGGTGGTCGGTCATTGCCTGGACATGTATGAACTTAGTACAGCTATTCCTGTTGTATCATGTCAATTGAGTTAAGTACATTCTTAGAACATATGTGATATTTAATTGCTCTTTAAAACATCTTCATAAAGATCACACCATGATTTGGCATTGAAATGAAAGCTACTATATATGCCAAAGGTGTGGAAACAGGGCAGTGGAGTGTATGTATGATGTTAGAGCAGCAAAAACTCATTATTACAGGGTTAATGATAACTCCATATTTTCTTGCAAAGCGATAACCAAGTGCTTGACAGAACTTAAGAAAGTTCTTAAGTTCTTAGTTGAGGCTGTATTTTGTTACTGAGGTGGGTGCAAAAGGATTGCTTACTACATGCCAAGAGAGCAATGCAGCTGAAATCAGAACTGCCAAGTCCTTGGGAGAAAGTTGTGTCCTAGTTTAATTGGCATTACTTGCTCTTTTTTTCTTTCATTTTTTTTTCTTTTATTTTTTTATATATCTTTATTGATTTCAGAGAGAGAAAGGGAGAGAGAGAGAGAAACATCAATGATGAGAGAGTCATTGATTGGCTGCCTCCTGCACGCCCCCTGCTGGGGATTGAGCCAGAAACTAGGACATGTTCCCTGACCAGGAATCAAACCACGAGCTCCTGGATCATAGGTTGATGCTCAACTGCTGAGCCACACCAGCTGAGCATGCTTTTTCTTTCCTAATGGTACCTAATAGATAGCTTTGTAGATTTTATTTTTAAAAATTATGTTTTTATTGATTTGAGAGAGAGAGAAAAGGAGAGAGAGAGCATCTATTGGCTGCCTCCTGCATGCCCCCTGCTGGGAATCAAACCTGCAATGTGGGCATGTGCCTTGACAAGGAATGGAGCTACAGCCTCTTGGTGCATGGGATGATGCTCAGACAACTAAGCCACACTGGCCAGGTCAATAGCTTTGTAGACTTGATGAAATATGTTAGTGTGAAGCATTTCCAATCTTATTGGATTACAAACTCTTGTTTGCCCCGGAACATCTCTTGGAACTAGCACTCTGTGGAATATATAAATTTGGTAATATCTAGCACTTATGATTAGCCAGTCACTATTTAAATATTTCACCTAGATTAACTAAATAAATCCTTACTACCACCTCATGATGTAGGCACTATTATCTTCATGTTGCAAATGAGGAAACTGAAGCATGTGGAGATTGAGAAACTTGCCTAAAATCACACCCTACTGAACTAGAGCTAGGACTCAACCCCAGGCAAGTGGCTCCAGAGTGTGCATTTTTTACCACTATAAAGTACAGTTTGGAAAACTGTTCTAGCCACAGATTAGGGGAGGAAAGTGCTGCAAATGTGACCCAGGGATAAAACATAAATCACAACCCCCACTGACTCTTAAAATATTCAGCAGGAATATACAGGCAAAAGTGAAGATTTCCTTGCTATTTGTTTATATTGTCAATCCATTATTATTACCTTTTGTATATGACTAAATAATTTCCACTTCCTCTAGGTTATGAAGATTAAGAAAGAAAGTCACTTTCAGTGGAAGAATGAAACACTGCAATTTTAACCTGAATAAAATACCAGGACCAAAAAGAGGCCCAATTTAGGCCATATCTGAATGCTCCGAAAGGATCCATTACCTCACAGGCTGCTGCTGTGATGAAGGGGAAGCTAGTGTTTTTTTCTCACAAAGTTAGGGGGGACTCATAGAAATTAGACCAGTTTGTGCAACTCTCCCCATCTTTCGACTCACTGCTATTTGTAAGATAAATTTCAGTGAACCAGATGGACGTGTTGATAGATATAAGTCTTCTATTAGCTCAGCCCCCAGGGAAGAGGCAGGTGACAGAAGGATTTAGGCAGTGAAATGAACCTGAGAACAAAAAGTGGTGTCATTGCTTGGAGCCGTGGTGCTGTTCAGGTCCCATTGGCTCAAGTTTCCCAGGCAGGTGCCTGTGAGGACGATTCTGCTTGCTCCATCTCCTTAAGAGGTTTTGAACTCTGTAATGGGATTTCTCCACATGTGGGCTGCTTCCTGAGATTAGTCTGACCTTCCTGAGATATGTCTGGCTTTATAAAAGCTGCCAGTGAATACAACAACTAGTACCGTATGGTAATTTAAGGACATTATACTCTTCAGAAGACAAAATGCTGTTCAGTTGCTATTTATCTGTGCCAGTTGGGTAAGAAAGGGAGATGATTCATCACCCAGTCCAGTGGGACAAGTGAAAGGCTTGATTACATCTTGGTTCCAGGCTGTCTTGTGGAACAAATGCCTTGGCATTTGTGAGTTCCAGAAGGGCTGTAATGATTACACATTGTCCAAGATTTAACTTGGGATTGGCTTTTATGAGAGAGAGCACACAGGTGTTAGACCAATTGTGGACAGGATATTTTCTGTTCACCACCCAAGCTGGATGAAAGACATGGATTCCAGTTTAATATGTGAATTGCAGCTCCAAAGTAATCAGATTGAGATGGCTATCTTTATGGCAGCTGGCTAAATGGCAGCTATCGAAATAAGAACAAAGGAGAAATTATAATTCTCAGGGCTAAGAGAATGTTAACAGATGTAAAGTTCTAGTGCATTAAAATAAGTCATCTTTGTATACAATAGCTGCTCCATACATATATTATGATACAACCCAATTGGTAATAAAATTTTGACAAGGTTAATTACACTGAATTTATAAATTAAGCTTCTGGGCTTAAGCGTTAGAGACATTTTGTTCTGTGAAGCTGCAAACTAGAAAGTCTTGATAAGAAAGTGCTAGAAAGAGTCCAGCTGTTACCTATTATCATGTTTCTTTTGAACATACTATACAAGGCATGTATAGTTACAGAGAGAGTATGTGAGGAGATTAAAAACCATGGTTACATTAATGCACCCCTATCTCAGGGGATCTGTGCTCACTTTTCTCTCACAATGTGCGCGGCCTGCAGCTTTTCTGCTCCACCTGGCAGGCTGCCATCGGAAGCTGTGCTTCAAGTCACTGTCAGGAGTGTTGAAGGATAGAAGCTGAAGGGGTTCACAACAAGCCTCCCCAGAATGTGTCACTTTGACATACAGACTATTTTGAACTGAAGACAATCAAGGCCCAAAAGATGAAGAAAAACTTTTCCCTTAAGGCAGAATAGACCCCAGGGGCAAGACAGCTAATAATCCACCTGAATGCCAGTCAAGAATGTGTGTGGCAGAGGAAACGTCTTCATACACAAACAGTATCTTGCTGGAGGTAGAATGACATGTAGATAACTACTGTTTCAAAGCGATGTTAATTGTCTTTAATAAAATTAAATCTAAGTCTTCTACCCGTGTGGAAATCATCCAAGCTTAGAAAAAAACATATTCGAATGCCAATTCGAGATGGTAAAAAAACATTAATTGTATTGAAAGTTTTCTTAATTCCCATTTCATTTTTTTAAACTACTGCTATAAGCAAAGATTACTATTTTGAGAACTTTTAAACCAGGTTTGCAAAACCTCCGTGTGGGAACCAGGGCAGATACTCTGAAGGGCCAGCCTCTCACTGGGCAGAGTTTTCTGAGGTAACAGGCCACCGTTTTCCCCTCCTTGTCTAACAAAAAGCCAAGAGGGAAAATTCCTACTCAGGTCACAGGAAAATGACTGATTTGTTCTATTCTTCAACTTACCACATTCATCATGCGCTGGAGTCAAGCTAGTCTTCCCTTCACACATGAGAGGTGATGAGTGTTGGAGGGGAGCGCCCAGCTTTTTCAGGGGGCCTCTTGCTTTCAGTGTTAGAGTGCAGCCTGTTCAGCCAGCCATCAAGGGATCAGTTGGCCCTGTGACACTCCCTTCTGAAGAGTGAAGACCTAGAGTTCAGGTAGGTGTGGGCTAGCTGTTATGTGTGGGGAGTACTGGACTGATTTTCAGACAGACAGGTTAATACAGCACTTCATTATTTGTGCGGATCTAAAACTCTTCCCTGTGACAAGGAAAGAGAGGCATGTGACTTTCAGAGCATACCATGTCTCCCGTGTCTCCTGGGGCAGGGCAGTTGCCAATTTACAAGGATGCTTACTTCATAACGAACTGCTGGTTGTCGAAGCAATTCTAGCGACTTCATTTATAAAATGGGAGTGGGGTGTACAGGGTGGGACTAGATATTTTTTCAGGTCTCTTCTGTGATTCATTTAGAATCAGAAAAATAAAAAAATAGCATATTGAATCTTTATTTTTTAAAAATGTGATTCCTACATATTCCTTTTCCTTCACAACCCAGGAAAACAGGTATTTTGCATGACTGAAGTCAGGGTGAATCCTAGGATTTACTTTCCTTGGGTCTTCAATGGACTTTTTTTACAGTATAGTCTTCCTTGGTTATATTTTGCATTCCTTCACATATCTCTGTATGTGAAGATGACTTTGGGTCAGTTATCAATCATGGGCAAGCTACTTAATCCCTCTGTGCCTCAGTTTCCTCAACTGTAAAACAGGGATATTTCTACTTTATAGAATTATTGTGAAGATTAAACAAATTGATATATGTAAACCTCCTTAGATGAGTATTGGCATATAGTATAGTGTGATGATGATGATGATGATGATGATGATGATATTATCATCGACGTTTTTGGAGTCTTTACCACTTACTTATAGCTCTCTTAGGCACAGAGTAAGGAAGTAGTGGAGCAGAGACACTGAAATTTAGGAAACACTACAACCTTCTAGGATCTTATAAACTAATACATGCAAAAATGACATATGTTGGAAAATACATGGACTAATTGGGATCAAATGCTGACTTCAGGTGTAGTAGTAATAGAAAAAATGAGATCAAGTGGGATTATATGCATCAGAGAGACTGAACTGGGCTGAAGAACAGGTAGGGTTGAGGTAGGTGGAGAAAAGTGACAGAGGCATTCCAGATGAGAGCATGCAAGGAAGCAGAGAGGCTGAAAAGAACATGAGATGGTCTTGGGGCAGTGGGGAAACAGTTGGCAAAGCAGGTGAGTGGAAGGAAATAAGATTGCTCAGAATGGAGCTGTATTATATAAGTTCTAGAAAGTTCTCTGTACTTAAAAGATTCTTCACCTGATGGGAATGAAAATGGGGAACTGAAAGTTTCTGAGTGAAGGAGAGAGCAATAAATGGGGTTCTAGATAAGATCTCCATTGTTTGGGGGTTGGAAGCTGAGTTCATGGAGACTAGTGAGGAGGTGGTTGCTCTGGTTGCGTTAGTATGAGATGGGGCTGGTCTGGAGCATAGCAGAGGGATGAAGAGGAAAGAAAGACTGAAGTGACATTGCAAGGAAAAATAGTAGAAAAGTTAGCAAGACCTATCTGTCAACTGACTGGATAACGGAATGGAAGTAGAGAGTAAATCAAAGATTATCATAAATGTTCAAATCTGTAGGTCTGAGAATTAGAGATATCAAAGAAAAACTTGAGGAGAACTGATTAAAGGGGGAAAGAAGCAAATAAGGAGTTTGGAGTATAAATTGAGTTTGCAGTGATAGTGTGATCTCTAGTAACGACAGCTAGCATATTTACTATGTGCCTGGTACTGTGTTTTACACATATAAACACATTTAATCCTCATGGAAACTGTTTGAGATTGATATTATTATTATTCCCATTTTTTGAAGGATGAGAGGTTAAATATGACCTCAATTTTAAATAGTTAAACCGAGATTTAAGTCCAAGCCACCTGATTCCAGTGCTTATACTACCGTTACTTTCAGGAAGTCCTCTCTGAAAAGAAGTGGAGACTGAAAATAACACTTGGGAGCCATCAGCAAAGAGGTGTTAATTGTAGTTATGAAAATGGAGGAGCTTTCTGAGGGAGAGAGCCTGCAGAAAGGAGAGCAGATGGCCAAGAATGAATGCTGGGGGCGGGCCATGCTGAGAAGTCAACCACAGGGAGCAGCGCAGAGCCTGAGCCTGAGGCCCCGGGCCTGCTAGGCTTAGATCAGAGAAGAGGTTGCAGGCCTGGCCCTGAAAGACTGGTTTGGGAAGGGACCTGGAAGCGAAAATTAGTATTAAGGAGAGAAAACTTCATCACAGACTGGAGGGGGAAGAGACCAAGTTTTGTGAGAGAAATGAAGAATAAAGAAGGGTTTGTTTTTCTCTTCTCTTCTCTTCTCTTCTCTTCTCTTCTCTTCTCTTCTCTTCTCTTCTCTTCTCTTCTCTTCTCTTCTCTTCTCTTCTCCTCTCCTCTCCTCTCCTCTCCTCTCCTCTCCTCTCCTCTCCTCTCCTCTCCTCTCCTCTCCTCTCCTCTCCTCTCCTCTCCTCTCCTCTCCTCTCCTCTCCTCTCCTCTCCTCTCCTCTCCTCTCCTCTCCTCTCCTCTCCTCTCCTCTCCTCTCCTCTCCTCTCCTCTCCTCTCTTCTTCTCTTTTTTCTTTTTTCTTTTTTTTTTCACCCAAAATAAGAGAGACTTATAACACAAGAAGCTAGAGGAAAGAGGGAGAAGGCAATGTGGAGAGGAAGGGAACGCATGTGGGGAAAAAAGATCCTGTAGGAGTCATAAAAGGGAAAACCAATAGCTTTTACTCTGGCTGCGAGGACTATTGAAATGTCAAGTGTCCGGGTTGGAAATGGGCCTTAAAATCGGGCCACCTGTCCCAGCCGGTTTGGCTCAGTGGTTAGAGTGGTGGCCTTCGGACTGAATGGTCCCAGGTTTGATTCCGGCTAAGGGCAATTACCTCGGGAAAAGCAATGGGAAAGAAATATCCTCGGGAGAGGATTAAAAAAAAAATTTGGTCATCTGGCTGGCCCTTGAGGTAGATAGATGCACTAAACTGTGGATAAACTTGAATATGTGTTTTCTCCCCTAAATTTATTTATTTAGCAAAGAAATACATGTGACATCTTGACTCGTATGTCTTTTAGGCATCTCAAAATTTGTAAGTCCAAAATGATCCCCAATTTCTCATCCTTGCACCTCTACCTTGAATTTAACAGTTTAGCCTTCCATCCTTCTAATTGTTGGACTAAAAACCTTGGCTTGTCCTTAACTTTTCTGTTTCTCTCACCCATGACATTCAATTCATCAGCAAGTCTTGCCCATCTGTCTTTAAGATTTATTGATGATCCGATCACTTCTCATCGCCTCCACTGATACTTACCCCACTCCAGGGATTTTCAACTGGCGTGCTGCAAGAATTTTTAAAACATGCAATATCCGATTATTTAATCGGGGGCACGGACCTCTTTTCCCTGAGATTGTCAAATAAAAACATGACAACAGACAACACAACAATAGCCATCCGGTGTGAATGCCCTGTCGTGAACCATGAATATGTAGGTCAATAGGAGAGTTGCACCTTATTGGCCACATCCCATGAGAAGCAACGTGTCTGATTATTTAATTCTTGGTACCAGAAATCCTGATATACAAAGATAGGCACCTGATTTAGAACAAAAAGCGCAGGTAATTGCTATTATTATTATTTTTTTGTAAATCAATCAAAATTTTACCTTTTTTTGGTCAGATTGGCAGACAAATTTTTGGGTGTGCAGCAGAATTTTAGTGATCGGTTTCTTGTGCCATGAGATGAAAATGATTATAAATCGCTGCCCTGTTTTAGGCCACTGATAATATCTGCCTGGACTAGTGTGGTCTTCTTGCTCCCACCCTAGTTCCCTTACAGCATATTTGCCTCACAGAAGCAAGGGTAATTCTGTAACAAAGCTAATTGTATCATGACACACTGATGTCCAGAACTCTGCAGTGGATTTTCGTCTGTCTCAGAATGAAACCGAGTCGTTGCCACGGTCTGCCTGCAAGAGGGCATTGCCTTCCGTTTCTCGCCTGGCTTCCTCTGCTCCACATACACTGGCGTTCTTGAACAAGCCAAGGATGTTTGTGTCTCAGGGTCTTTGTGCGTGCGGTTCCTTATGCCTTCAGTTACTCATCTGGTAAATGTTTGGTAAGTGCCGACTCTGTGTCAGGCACCATTCTAGGTAGCTGGGACACATCAGCATCCAAAGTGGATACAGAACCTTGTCCTTGCCCAGCTTATGTTTACAGCATGTCTGCATCTCTTGTTCCCTCTGCTCAACTGTCACCTTCTCAGAGAGACTTTCCTTGACCACATGACCTTCTCCACTATCCTGTTATCCCACATTCCTTTATACTGGTTTATTTTCCTTAACACCTGTTACCATCTGACACATCACACCTTTATTTGTTTGTTTGTTACTTGTCTCCTCCCAGTAGGATGCAAGCTCCTTGGCAGGGATTTTGCCTGTTTTAGTCTTTGCTGTAGTTCTAGAATAGGGCGCTTTCAGATATTTGCTAAATGAATTAAGGTAACTGCTTGGTGAGTTACTTGGTAACCTTTAATTTGGAAACTCATATTTTTTCAATTCTGGGATGATTTCTTACATTTTTTTTTCTTTTTTTGGCAATTTCTTTCTCTAGGTTTTTCTTCCTGTTTTCTCTTTCTCAAATTCCTATTATAATGTCAGAATTTGAACCTCCTAATGACTTGGTTTTCATTGTCTTTTATTTATTTTTATGGGTTTTTCTTTTTCTTTTTTTTCCTTTTTAAAATATATCTTTATTGATTTCAGAGAGAAACAAGGAGAGGGAGAGAGAGAAACAGAAACATCAATGATGATAGAGTCATTGACCAGCTGCCTCCTGCATGCCCCCAACTGGGGATCAAACCCGCAACCTGGGCATGTGCCCTTACCGGGAATTGAATGCCTATCACCTGGATCCTAGGTCGACACTCAACCACTGAGCCATGCCCAGCCGGGCATGGGTTTTTCTTTTTGATATAACTTCTAGGAGGTACCTTCAACTTTATTTTCTAACTCTTAAATGGCAGTTTAAGATTCTCCTATGTTTTTAGTTGCTAAGAGTTATTTTATGTTCTCCCATTGTTCCTATTGGACTGGTATAATCATTTTATTTACAAGCTGGACTGAAAAGGAAAATGCGGAAGTTGACTTTGCTCTTTCCCATTTCTTCCTGTTAAATCCTATTCCTGGATGTAATCTCAGCTAACTTCCAAACTTTTCAGTCACTCTTACATAGGAAAAAAAAAATCCCTTGGTCACGTTTAGTCACAAGAATAGCCTCCTATTGGTGATTTTTATAGTTCCCATGTAGAATAAAACTCTGATCCAGTTCCTTTTTCCTTTCCTTCTGCTATCCCTCCCCACTCCCCAAATTGTGCCTGACTGGGGAGAGATGCATAATTGACTTCTCTACTTCCTTGTTTTACCCTGTCCTTCAATTTCTTCCTGTTTTCTAGGTGCCATTGCTGACCTTTCCAGGGCCAGGCTCAGAAGGAGAGAGGATTAATGAAAAAGACCTTTTGTGGCTTGCGCAGTCTATAATCTGATGATTTCCTCTGAAGTGGCAGGTACAGTTGCTGGCTCTTTCCCTTGAGGGATGCTTTGGAGGTGTGCCCACTGAGGACCTCTGACTGCAGCTCCCTTGGTGTGGGTGGGCTGCACCCCCCATAGCCACCGTGATCCCACCCTTGGCACCTGGACTCAGGCAATCCACCAGAGTGTCACATTTACCCTCTAGGCAATGCTCTTAGGTAGGAGTGAACATGACCCCATATTGGCTCCCTCCCATCGGTTTAATTTGGCCCACAAGGAAACTCAGACATTCTTGTCCTACTGTGGGCTGAGTGTAGTTTGTTCCTAATGCACCCGACTCTTCATTCTGCCATTAACCCAGCAACTCTAGCTATAATCCTTCACCATTGTGTTTCCACAGGCAGGAAATAGAGAGTCTTTCTGTTTCACAAAGTCCAGGAAACATATGTCAAGCTCTCCAAATATGTTCCCTTGAAGCTCTTATTTAGCTTGAGGTAATGGAAAGCATACCCTTCCCTTTCTCCAAAAGGAAGGTTCAAGGTAGCACTATGTAGGGCACAGTATGTGGAAAGATTGGGGAACTGAGGAGCATAGATATTAATTTTTCCCCAACCAGAGGAAGAAAAGAGACTTTCTAATAATGTAGCTCTGTAAGCTGCCTAACAGTTGACCTGATACCACGGGCAGCAGAAATGCCCCAGCTTGGCCCCAACTGAAGGAGACATGTATCTCTGACACATCATTTTAATTTTGAGATCTGTATCTCTTACCCACAATGTTCTAGAATAGTCAAAACATACGCCTCTGGCACTCACAGAGACAGGAAATAATATTAAAAGAAGTGTTATGACAGATAGTCAGTATTTATAAAGATTTTAAGGGCCACTAGAGAATACTTGTTAAGCATGATTATGGGCAACAGACAGACCTAGGCTTGAGTTTTAGCTCTGCCACCCTTTTAGTGTGTTGACCTCAGTCAAGTTATTGAACGTCTCAGAATTTTAACTGCCAAAAAATGTTAATGGTAGCACTTACCTCCTAGATACTGAGTTGTCTGTGTGTTGCATTGCCTGTTGGTAATCTGGCACCATCAACATCACTACTTTCTAAGGCTGGGAACTACCTTTCTCAGAATCCCCTTTCCTATGTGGTTCTGGGTTAGAGTTTGTGAATGAGACTGAGTTTGTGACTTGTGTAAGACTTGGAAGGCAGAAATGAAGAGAGACCATTGCTTTTGAGATAATGGTTGCTAAGATTCATTAGGGCTTCACCACACATGGGCTCACAGCCCGCTCCATGAGCTCTCACTGTAGCTATGGAAGAATTCTTGGACAAACCCCTCAGTGCCCCAACCTAGGAGCTGAGTTTCTCCACCCACACTCCAGGCGTTCACACTGAAGACACCAGTGACTCTTTCCTCACTTGTCTGGCTGCCACCTTCTAGACCTTTACTCCCCCAGTTCCTCTCTCATCTCTCATCCGTGTAGGCTGTCATTTCTATACATGAAGCCCTTTATTCCACATACAGTGGTGGTTTTCCAATGGAAGCATTCTGACACAGCATATACAGTCTTAAGACATGTAGCAAGCCCTCAATATGTATTGTTCATAATAAATTTGAGACTGAGAGATGAATAATGTTAAACTATGTGAGTTCCACTATTTAAGAACACCAAAGATGAGTGGCACACAAGCAGACTACTCTTAACACTAATACCAAAAACTGCTCACATTTCTATAACACTTTTCAATTCATGAAGTATTTGCACGTATTTTACTATGTTTGGCCAAGATAAAGCATAAATGGAAATGGACACTTGCTTTCTTAATAATAAGAACCCATGATCAAGAGAGCATCACAATTCAAATAGGAAAGTAGCTTAGACTGTAAAGAGAACATTTATTTGAAATATTGATTTGTTTCACAGTTTTCTCTCATCAATAGAGAATGAAGTTGCCCTCTGGCTCGTGTGCCCTCTAGTGTTATGGGGGAGGCCTTGGATCATAAGGAAGAAGCAATGAAGTCTAACAGCTGTCCACGTAGCGCAGGGTTTAGATTTCCAATCAATTTACAAAGTACACTTTATGACATGTACACTTCTTACTGTGCTGCATGGTAATGAGATATAAAGGGGGTAGTAGCCAGTTTATAAATGACTATAATTGGAATTAATCTTAAGGAGCCAATATTTTTTTCTCTTCTTGGTTCTCTGATATTGACAATTTTCCTTAATATTGTGTTTTATATACCTATAGGTAAAAGGACAAGTCCTGGGCTCAGCTCCTCAGGTCCAATTCCTTTTCCGTTCCCTTCTAGGGCTGGGGTTCTTGTGTTCTTCTCAGCTTCATTCCCATCCTTCCTTTGCCTGTGGAATTCATAAAAAAAATGTCCTGCTGGCCCCAGCATCTGGCTTTTCTAATTGTTTAAATGGCACCAACACCACCAGCATCTCTGGAAGGACAAGGTTGTGGATGGTGTGCCACAGGTGAAAGCTGTGGCACAAGGAAAGGTAGAGACAGACTATGGAAGGGAAAGGGGATGGCAAGATTCAGGTCTAGTGTTCTGTGCCTGGAGTTCTGAGCCAGAACTAAGGGCACCAGTGCTGACAGGTACCCTCCTTCACTCCTGAAAGTTTGGGGACTAAGATTCTAAGAGCTGCATGGAGACTAGCTCCCAGTGGGAACAGAGATATTTTTGTCTACGGCTTCAAATATGTGCTGCTTATTAAGAACACTGACTGCTTAGTAGCTTATGATGATGTACGGTTCATAAGGAAGGACAGTTGGGAATGTTATCTGTCGTCAGCCCTTTAGGGATTACTGCACTTGTACTACAGAAGAGCCACCTTCCCCAAGGCCATGCCCTTCCCGGGGAAGTCCATTACAGCCCCATGCAGGACAACTCTGACAGGTCACTTTAGTCCTGGACTCCCATGGGGTCAGCCGAGGCTGTTGTCAGGCATACCTTGCAGCTTGACTTCTACACAGTCCTGCTCCCTTGCAATCCCTTTCACAGGTGTTGATCCCCAAAGCCCTCACTAATAAACATTCAGCACATTTAACTTCACTGTGGAGTCTGCTTCCCAGAGAACCCAGCCTGAAACAGACTGCTCTCCATATCACCAATATTTGTAAATATCCCAATTTTGCAATTGTTTCCTCCGCCATTCTCTTTGACCTCACCAGTTTTACTCATTGATTATCATTTTATAGAGTTTTAAGAGGGAGTAGAGATAAATGAAAGTATCTAACCCATTACTGTACTGGTCAGAGTTAAATGGCAGCTATTTAAAACAGAAAGATTATTTTCGGGTACTCAGAGCTGAGGCAGATTTATTGCAATAATAGCCCAATATCTTATCCCTCCTTGACAATGTGACTTTGTAACTCCTCCCATTCAGGAGCTGAATCTATTTCCCTACCCCTTGAATCTTGGCTAGCCTTTTGACTTGTTTTAGCCAATGGAATGTGCTAGAAGTGATGGGCCATTTCTAAGTCTCATCCTCAAGGGCCCTTGCATACTTTGCTCTTCCACCTGGAACTCCACGAAAACAATCCAGGCTAGCCTGCTGGAAGATGAAGGCACACATGGAGCACAGATGAGATGTCTGAGACCAGCCAGTCTCTAGCTAACCCATCAGCCGACCACAAATAAATGAGCAAGCTCAGTGAGATCAGCCCCGCTCAACCTAGACTAATAGAACTGGCCAGCTGACCCACAGATTAATGAGCAATAATAAATGGTTATTGTTTTAAGCTGCTGTATTTGGCAATGTTTGTTATACAGCATTATTGTGGCAGTAGATGATTGATACAAGTAGCTTACATCATTCAGACGGCTGAAGGAGACTCGAGGGCCAAGATTCTTAGGAAGGTAAGTAGGAAGAGTCCTCTGATCTGACCATGACATCTGCTTTTAAGTGGTCAGGGAATGAAAGCTTCCAAATCTGCAGAGTTGGCAATTCTAGAAAAATCTGTGTCCCTGTAGGTGCTTTTGAAGGGGGTGGTAATTTAAGACAATGAATAATAAGTGAAGAAAAGGGAAGGTAATTCTAAGATAACAGAATCATCATCAGTGAAGGTGTTAAAACGAAAGAAATGTTATGCTCCCAGATTTTGTTCCCTGTATCTTGTTCAGCAGATGCACAACATATTATGGTGGCCTGCAGTGGTTTATGCCTTACTGAGAATTACATTACTCAGCTATAGCCTTGTATGGCTAGGAGTCCCCCAAGCTCGCGCGCTCGCTCTCTCTCTCTCTCTCTCTCTCTCTCTCTCAAACACACACACACACACACACACACACACACACACACACACACACACACACAATGCGGTCAAGAGAGCCTGGAGCCTCTCCAGAAGGTGCCCCATGGATTCAAAACCCAGACACTTCTTTGTCAACAAAGGCAATCAACCCATGGCTATAGGTCTGAAGGGCAAATTGCACTTGGCTCACTGGTAAGTCTTAATCACAGACCCTATTTATTCTTACTGACATTAATGTACAGTATCAGCAATTTTGCTTCTGAGACAGAATCCACTGATTTAATTTTATCAATTTTTTTTGTCAGTTGTGCAATCACAAATTCATTCATATGAGGAGAAAGAAGTTAATACTTATGGAAAAATGCCAAAGAAAATGGTTCTCTGACTGATTGCTTTTTGGCAAAGGCTGAGCTCAGGATTTACCAAGGAAAGTCCATTTAAGTGTGAATCAAGAGGAAGAGCTAGAGAGCTTTACTAAGCCTGGAAATTGCAATTGCAATTTACTTTGTAAGGTATTTCAGGGAAAATTATATATATGAAAATACAGGCTGAAATGTGGAGAAAGCTGTAGTTTCTAAAACCGCTTTACTTTGATTTCTGAAACAACAAGGAAATAAGAGAGAGACAACAGAGAGCAAGTAATTTACCTTTTGGGGAACCAATATTGAGAAAATGTTAGTTAAATCTTCCCCAGGATCGTCTGGCCTGGATTCAGCTGCCTAGGGCAGAACAAAAGAGAAAGTGAAAGGTCCTCTAGATCAGGTGTTTCCCAGGATGGAATTTAAAAGCAGCTCCCTTATCCTGTCTGCTCTTTAGTCCTCAGTCTTAGATCAAACTTTCTGGCACTAGGTTTAAAAGCATCTTCAAAATAGAAGGGTGCTTACATTTAGCCCCTTCCTTGCTTCCTTCTTTCTGTTCATTTCCTGTGGCCTTTGTGTCTATCCCCCCAAATTGATTGTAATCGGATTTGAGGGCAGGGTCTGTGTCTTAATTCATCTTTGTATATTTCCTTTCAACTCTTGTTGTCTGACAGTGTTTTTGCTTATATATAATACATTTTTGTTTGCTAAATAAAATTAAATATTTATAGTTAGAGGCAAATACAAATTATCCAATGTTTCAATTGCTACCAAGAAAACCAAGGGAGATTTCTAGATTTGTGATGTGACTGACTGCACAAATGAGTGGTATATTTATATTTCAAGTGCAAATAAAAGTTGCTTTAAAGGATGTTGATTTGTTTTTGTCTCAAAGAGGCAACAGCCTTACTGTCATATATGCAAATCAAAGTGAACTTAGAAAGGTTCGATGGAAGGAGTTATGTAAAGCGGAGAGTCCTAATGACAGTTACCAATACCTTAAAGTTTCCATATATTTAAAAGTCGAATAAAATGTTTTTCATTTTCATAGCTGCTGCTAATGGAGTTAGACTCATGAGTGAGGGGGAAAGTGTCTGTGAATGATATCATTATAATAATTTTATTTTTTCTTTCTTTTCTTCATCTTTCTTTTACCCCAACTGATGGTATAGTATCACACTCTTCTATACCTTGTTTTTTTTAGATTCTTTTCTGTTAAGTCTGCTAAGAGGGGACGCTAGTGACTGGAATGCTCTTTTTTCTCTCAGCAACACCTTAACAATAACCTTTTACTCCATGGTGGGCAGTTCATTGCAGTCTCCAGCTTTTTTCTTCTTTTGTGCCTTCTTATTTTTTGGACATTCCCAAAGGAAGCCTCATTCTGTGCCCTCACAGGTACCAGCACCAGCCAGGCAGTGACCCCTTCTCAGAGCTGCTCGCGACCATGAGGCCTCTTCAGCAAACGTCTGTGTTCGAGTAACCTCAGCAGTTTCCCTCTGTTCTTCCAGCCTCAGGGGAGTGAGCTGCTTCCTGGAATTACTATCTTCCCTTTCTCCTTTTAGCTTTTCAAAGTTTCCCAGTAACTAATTAACCAATAGCTTATATTAAGTTTTATTTGTTGAAATGTTTCTGGCAGTTTTGGTTTTCCTGGCTGGACCCTGATGAATATGGTACTTAAAACCTGAAGGGGTCCAACCCAACAAGGGTTCACCCTGTGAATCTGCTGGGTCAGAAAACCTGAAAGAGCAGAGCAGCCTGCACTGGCATGTGGGCCAGTTGCACAGGCTGTTCTTGCTCTGGATCTTAAAGAAACCATAATGTATTTAACTAGTCCCCTGCAGATGGATATTTATGTTGTTTCTAACCTTTGTTACTGTAGACAATGCAGCAAAAAACCTCAAATAAAGATTTTTCACATATAGGCAAGTATATTACTAAAATAAGTTACAAAGTGGAATTGCTGGGTTAAAAGAATTGCCCAATTACCCTTTATAGTGGTTATACCAATTTAGTCTTTTGAAAGCAACAAATCTGTGTGAGAAAGAGAAATTAACAAAGGGAGGAGGGAGCCAGGTATGGCACCCTTGTCCCAGTAAGAGGGCCTTAACTAGCGGAAGAGAGAAGCTCATCTAAGTACAGAATGAGATCGCTCATTTGAGGAATTACTTTCTGAACTAGACGCCGTGGACTTCCCTTTGGAGAGTAGGGAGGATAAGATACAAATGAAAAAGTTCTTTTCAATACTTTGATACTCACTTAATAGAGGGTAACACAAAAAAGGGAGGGAGGCTTGCCACAGATCTTGAACAGGGTTGAGCTGTCTGAGAAGGCTTCATGCTGTGCCCAGGGAGACTCAGCACCCAGCCAATGCGGCTGTGGCCTGTGGCGGCCAGCAGCAAGAGTGACATCTACAGATGCGTGGCTACTGGAACAGCACAGCTATTGGCAGTGCTGCTGGGCCTGGTTCATATGGTAGCTGTAGGCACATGTGGCACACTTCCTAGGGACTCCCCAAAAGACTGGGTGGAACTCTGTAGGGTACGGGGTCTGTTTCCTGCAGTATCGAAGAGTGTAGAAGCTGGTAAAGCAGGCCACAAACTCTCATTTGCTAAGGTTGTCCTTTTTTCCCCATTTCTATATATTTGCCTCAAAAAATTGGGGTAGGCTTTCATTGAAAAATAAAGTAAAACATTCTTCTTCCTATAACACGTATTAGCAAATTCAGGTTGTGACTCAGTTATTTTTATCATCTGCTGTTTGGGTTTCCCTGTTCAGCAGACAGGCTACGTTCGGCATGCTCGCTTTTCCCGATTTCACCATTGCATCATGTGGTCACAAAGCTGTGTTCAACCAGAGCTGCGTCTTTCCTTCCCTGTAAGATCCGGGCTGCCTTCCTGCAGGGGACTTTTTGTCTCATGTTCCACCGTGTCTTGTCTGTGCCACTCTTAGTTTACACGGCTGAGATGCAGTCGTGGCCCATTAACATTTTTCGAGGGCCCCCTGGGAGCGTGGCACCTGGGGGCTAATTTAACATTCTCTTTGTTTCAGATATCGGGTGGATCCTTCAAATGAATTTTTAAGTATCCCAGTGATGGCGAAGAAGAACAGAGGCATCGGTCAGGACGCAGGAAGACAAAGCCTCGGCAGGACATGCTTTAAAAAGAGCACCAAGGATTGGTAGTAAGACCTGAGAGTTTAAAAGAGGGGATATACTTTTCTTCAGTCAGCAGGTGCCAACAGGACAAAGGCGCTGCGTCCCTTGCTCCAGGAAGGAGCCGGGCCGCTCCGCTCAGCGGCCGCCTTTGCCTTCCTCGTCCTTCCGGTCTCCAAGGCGCAGTCCCAAGTTTCTCTCCAGGCTCCCCCCAGCCCGCTCGGCCCTCGGGACGGCGCCCTCCTCCATCCCATGCTCTCCCACTTACACCCGCCATCTGGAAACTTACCACACGACACATTGCGCTGTTCTTGAGAAACTGTATGTTAATTCTCAGGTCTATTACAGACCTGTCCAGACGATGTCTTCCGTTCCCCTTCTCAGGGTCAGCGGTGTTCTGTCAAAGGGAAGAGTCACAAGAAATAGCGATGAACAGCAAGTCTATTACAGTGAAATGGAATTTTTAAACAAGGGTGAGAGGGGAGACCGTGGAGACTCACAAGCCTCGTTAGTTAAGGTTTTCTAACCTAAGAGGTGCCGTGGACATTTTTTTGAGGGTGGGATCGTGGGAGACAAACCGGAAGTCAGCAGTTTGTCTTTTAAGATTTAATAAAAAATGTTTTGTTGCCCCGACTATTGTATGTATGTATTTATTTTTAAGCTGTAAAAATAAATTTTGGCCTATCCCTTTCGACACGGCAGGAAGTCGTCTAACAAGGCTTTCGGTTGTAGGAACCGATACTCACACCCGGACATTTTCACTTCCGAAAAACAAACATTCGGTTCCGTCCTATTTTTTGGAATCCAGAACACACACTCATGCCTTATTACGTCAGGAACCCTGGCCCAGCGAGGCCGGCGACACGGGAACTCCGTCGTCACCAACACCCACTGTGGCGCGGGCACCTCACGACACCAGCAGCCGGCGAGCTCTTCTTAAGACAAAGCTCCCGCGGCGCCCCGCCCACCGCGGTTGCTGCAGCCTCATTGGCCGGCCTTCCGCCCGCCATCTCTAGTAGCTCTCGGGATTTCGCGCGGGAGGCGGGCGTCCCCCTTTCGGGCACCGATTGGTAGAATCTTAATGACGGCAAGCGGTTCTCCAAATTTCTATTGGTGTTTAGGCCACAACATGGGCGGGGAAAGGCGGAGCGACGGGGCTCAAGGAGGGAAGCGCGGATTGCGCCGGCGCGTAGTCGGGGACGCCTGGCAGAGGGTTTTGCTAGGAAACCGAATGTTTGCCCCGCCCCCTCGGGGCTTTTTGTCCCGTTAACTGTCGGAGTGCAGGGGGCTCCAGCGCCGGGCGACATGCCGGTGCGATTCAAGGTGAGGCCGGGGTCCCCGGGCCCGAAGGCTGCTGGGGGGAGCCGTGGCGGGCGGGTGCGAGGCTTGGGGGCCTCGCTGGCTTCTGCGCCGCGCCCCTCGGCCCGGCGGAGCCCGTCAGCCCGGAGCCTCCCGCCACCGTGCGGGAGGAGGCTCGTCTCCTCTGACCTAGCGCTCACTCGGCTCACACTCACTTCCGAGTTACCGAGTGGCAGAGGGAGATGGTGCTGAGATAGGTTTGGGAGGCTCAGCGGAGATGGAGGGGGAGACTTTGTCACGGGCTTCAGATTGGGACAGCTGTGGTCCATCTCAGCTTAGCGTTCAACGCCTCTTCCCTTTAAAACTTTAAAGTGCGTGTCTCTTTTTTCTTTTTTTAATTTTATTTTTGTTTAAAATATTACAGATGTCCCTTTTTCTCCCCAGTGACCCGTTCCACTCCGTTCCTTCCCCCTCCCCAGTCCCTCTCCCCACCATTGTCCATGTCCTTGGGTCGTGCATATATGCATATAAATTCTTTGGTTACTCTCCCCCCCTCCACCCGCCCGCCCTTCTCCATCCCTCTGACATTCATCAGTCTCATCTATGCTTCCATGTCATTGAATCTATTCTGCTCATCAGTTTATTAAGTTCTTTAGATTCCACGCATAAGCGAGATCATGTGATATTTGCCTTTCGCTGCCTGGCTTATTTCACTTAGCATAATATTCTCCAGGTCCATCTGGCGTGTGTCTTTTAAAGGCTTGAGGAATGGGACCTTGACAGGATAGAGACGGTATCAGAAATACACGTTATTCATAGTTGGTTCCTTAGCATTTCCAGGCAGCTGACAGGGCCAAGCACCTTTCAATATAACCGTTGACCGCAGCTTTCCACAAACCCTGACTGTCTCAAGCTTTTTACCTTAAGGCTTTGTGTCCAGATTGGGAGGGGAATTTGTCATTCTTCGGCTGACTTTACAAAATTTCCAAAGGTTCTAGGCATAATACATCACATTGAGTACTTGCCGAGACCTTAATTAGGATGATTCTAGTGATGAGGCTTTAGATTGTCACTGTTATTAGAGAAGAGCTCAGGCTTTGGAATCAGGAAAAGGTAGAGGCTCTGAGCCTCAGATTCCTGCAAGCAGCTGCCTCAAGTGGTTGTGAGGATTAAAGGATATAACACGTGTGAACTGCTTACCACAGGGCTGGGTAAATATTAGCTATTATTAAGGAGCTCTTCTTTGTTTAATTATCTATCTTAAGTCTTGCAACAACCCCCTTTTAGAAGTTCAGAAATGATTTTTACCGATGCCTGCTTTAAAACAACGTTCATTAACTGCACTGTACTCAAATTGTGCTTTGCATTACAGGGGCTGAGTGAATACCAGAGGAACTTTCTGTGGAAAAATTCATACTTGTCAGAGTCCTGTAATTCCTCAGTGGGTCGAAGGTACCCATGGGCTGGGCTTAGATCAGATCAGTTAGGTAAGTTGGGGGAAACTAATGGTCGTTATAACTTGAATAAGCCTTGGGGTAAGTTTGCAAAATGATTAAAAAATTGTGAAGCCTTGATCAGTTGGCCTGGTTGATTTATGCATTAGTTTATTTAACAAATATTTATTGAGGATTTACTGTAGGCCAGGACTAGCTTCCAGGGAGATAGCCTCGAACTAGACAAAGACTCTTTAACTGTAGGGAAGAGCAGTGAACAAGTAACTCAAAGTAAACTAGGGGATTCCAGGTTGTTTTTTTGAAATTGTATGTGAGCATGGTAGATAACTTTGGGGAGAGATGGATTGGAGGAAATATTCTTTAGATTCGATATTTGAGCTGACACATCAAAAGCTGAGAGTAGACAAGCCTGGGGAGGAGTCCTCCCAAGGTGCTGAGGAATTGAAGCTTAGATAAAGTAGGTTGCCGTAGGGTCACAGCTAGTCAATGATAGAACCATCATTTGAAATCAAATCTGTACTGTTCAAAACCTGTGAGTTCAAAGGCCACATTCTTGTCATCATACATGCTTCCTCCCTGTATAACAGGGAAGTCAGAGCCCTGGGCCAAGGTTTCCCAGAACATGGTAGAGGGGAAAAGAGACAGACTGACTTTATTCTACCTACTTGCTTAATTCTCCCTCACTAGAGTATAAGATCTCTGAGAGCAGGACTCTGTCTGTCTTCACCACCTTGTTACCACATAGTAGTGCCTGACACATTCTAGTGCTTATTAAAACTAATTTATGAATGAATGACTAAACCTGAGTTTGAATCCACATTAGCTCTGTGACCTTGGGCAAATTTGACCTGTTTGACCAAGTGGGACTTAGGAAGCACATTGCACATGTATACAGATGAATGCTGGGTGCCTCATGTGACGTGTGAGAGTGCCTGATGTGTGGTATATAAGTTCCTCAAATGTTTTAAGGCAGGAAAAGGAAAGGTTTGTGAGTGGGATGCCAACCTTGGGAAATTAGTAAAATGAGAGTGTTTCCAGGATTAGGTTTGGAGAATAAAGGGTAGAGTTGGCTTTTTTAGGGATCCTTTGAAGTGTCGGAATCCTTTGCCTAGAGCCTTACTTCAAAGGCTGGATGTCTCTGCTTCTTGGGCAGGGTGATGCTCATAATCCTCTCCAGTGACTGGACATTCCACAAACTTGAGGCTCCATTAGATTCAGAATCCTTTGCTCCACTGAGGGCCTAGAGGGAAATTGGGTAACCAAATAGTTGCCTTTGCGACATTTTAGCTTAGATGAGATCTATTTAAAGGTTGAGAGGTGATGAAGTGAGACTGTGGGAGCAAAACCACTTTGAAGAATGATACATTACAAAAGGAGGAATGGTTTGGGAGGCATGTTAATGGAGAATATTAGGTAAGGGGGAAGGTCAGAGGGAGAACTACAGGATGTTCATAAAAGGAAGTGGGAGGCTAGCCAGGAACAACAGCAGTGTTCCCTAGGACTGGCTGGATGTTCTGTTAACAAGTGTACTTTCCCCCTATAGTGTATTTTTGCAAAGGCAGGCCACTTGACAATCTCCCCCTTTTATTTTGCTCTTCTACTGTAAGTGCTTCTCTGTGTCAAAGCTCAGAGAAATCTGGGGCAGTGGTCTTCAAACTTCAGGATTTCATACCTAAAAGAACTTAGAAGCTCTTTGTATTCCTTCACATTTTTAAGTTAATATTTAATTTATTTTATCATAACTGTAACAAATAGTTTCAAAGAATATGATTTCTGGTATGTTAAATATTGTACCTGTGTTTTACTATATTTTGTTAAAACTGGAGCTGCCAATTTAGCTCATTCCGTTTATGGTAAATGTTCCTAGATACAATTGGTAAAGTTAGTCCTTGCAAAACTAATTAAAATTATTTTCTGTGAGAAAAAAAGGTCTAACTTTTTCAGTCCAAATAAATGTGTTAATATGCATAAATGCATATTATATGATGGCACTCTTACACCTGAATTGTAAATCTAAGGTAGATGGAAAAGGTGTGGAGCTAGATAAAATAAGGCGGTTTTTCTTTGTTATTTCTAATCTCTGCCTTCTTTGCTTTGCTGCCAAGAGTTATGCTTTCTTGAATTGTCCCTTTGTTTTTCTTCCCCACCTGTGAGATATTTTTAATTCCCTGGGACTAGTTGAGAGGTGTGCCTTTCTTTTGTGAAGTGGGAAAGGTGTGATTATGAAAGGGGTGGTGGGAAATAAAATTACAGATGGCAGATGCATCTCTTAGGCAGATCAGTGTCAGGAAGTAACATATGGAAGTTAGGATCTGGAAAATGATTCCCTTAAGCTGCCCATTTCTGTTTTACCTCCCGCCCCCCCGAATGTCTATATGCGCCTCCAGACATATGTGCACCCAGTTTGAAGACTGCTGGTCTAGGGAAGCCTTGTAAGGGTGGGAACTCTGTCTGTGTTCAATGGTCAAAACATCCATGATAGAAGCTAAAGAACTATGGGGTTTATTTACCTCGTGCCGGATTTTCTGTCCACCTCCTTCTCGTTCCCTTCCCTTCTGGTCTTATCTTTCCTCCCCACTCTGCACAATCTTCTTTCTATTTAAAGAATGGCCCCAAACTGGGGCAGTATCTTAGTGGCTGTCATTCCACTGAGCTCCTCTTACCTGGGCAGAAGGTTAAGTTTTTTGGACATTTGCTTGCGAGACAGAAATATAGAGAAACAGTATCTTAGCTCTTGTTAAAAGGGTTCATTCTCTTTAATTCTCAGGAAATCAAGGCAAATGTAGAACCAAGATCCAGCATAGTGACATCTCATCCCTTCTCATCTTGGTCTGCTCTGCATAAGAGAAGCTTTGTGAAAAGTTCCAAATTTTGACAGTACCAGGGCCCATTGTTGTTAAGTAGCACAGGAAAGTAATTAGAAACGGAGCAGCATGTGCTTCCTAACTCGCCAGGCCCATCACGTTGTGGTTCTAGTGACTTGTGTGAGGATAACTTGAACACTGTGACCCCAATTTAAAATTCCTTTTATGGTCAAACTTTTAATATTTCTTTAGAGCAAAATGAAAGATTTTATGTTGAAAAGCTATGCTTATATTCTTAACTGAATTTTAAATTTCATTTTTCCTCTTATAGATGTTATTAAAAGTTGTCTCTGTAACTTTATGCCTTGGTAGCTGCTACTTTTGTATACTATATTTTGTAGGAATCACAAAAGAGCCAAGTTTTATTTCAAAAAGAAGAGTCCCTTACCATGACCCACAGATTTCAAAATCTCTTGAGTGGAATGGAGCTATCTCAGAGAACAATGTGGTTGTATCACCAGAACCCGAAGCCCCAGACATACCAGAATCACAAGAGGCAGAACAAAAAGATGTTAACCAAGAAAGAGTTCTTGCACTAGAAGCCTCCAAGGTTCCCAAGAGTTCCAGATGTCACTCTGCAGACTCTAGATCTGAAGGGCCTTCAGATATTGTGCAAAATAATAAGGATGTAGTAACAGATCATATACCAGTTAATGAAAATGTGGAACTGGAACGTAGTACCAAGCTTCTCTCAGAAAATATTGATAATAGGGTAAGTATATTCACCGTATTTCTTTACAAAAGCATAGAATTCTTTGTAGATTTTATCATCATTTCAGTAATATTACATTTTATGCTTAAATTTTTTCTATTTTCTTGTCTATAGAATGGTTAGCGAGAGACTATTGACTTTGTGAATTAGTTCTATTCTTAATAGTCAGTCACTTTGTACTGGTTATACTAAGGTGTTTCTTCATTGGGTGGACAGCTTGCTTCTGGATTTTGTTCATCATATATCAGCACCTGAATCCTAAGGGAGAGATCAGGTTGAGACAGAGAAGGGGAGTAGGTCATTACCTCTGGCAGGGATGGTGAGCTGACTTCTACCTAGGTTCTTTTCAATTTATTATTGTATACCAGCAAGAAAAAAACAAACAGAATCTCAGTTGATGAAATGCAAAAGAAAGGAGAGTTTTGGCTGGATCTCAAAGGTCTTGCAGTTCTCTCTTATGTCATAGCTGGCCTACAGAAGGTCCCTGCGAGCACATAAGCAGAGGCTGCCGGGACCCGGGCAGACATCTCACTGCCTCCCACATTTTTCTCCATTCCACTGTGCTGCTTCCCCATTTCATGTCCACCTCTGACTGGAACCACGGAGAGGCATTTAGAAGTGTCGGAGCAGAACCCATGGCTTGTGAAAACCAGGGGACAGAGGGGAATCAAAGAAGGTGATGTGTAAGTCTGGTTTAGCAGGGGAAGGGGTATCCCAGAAGCTATGTGTGGATAAAGCAGGGGACTGTTGTTTCTTAGTAATAGATTTAATTATAAATAATTGGTAGGAAGGAACTGAGAGATATTAATCTTTTTCTGGGATGCATAATAATTTCTTGACAGTATTAAGAATTTTAAATAGTTTGACAATTTAAAAGGGAGATTGTTTATCAATTGAGAAAAATTAATTGTACAACAATGTGGATATAATTAATAATGCTCTACTGTACACTTAAAAACTTGTTAAGGGTGAATTTCATGTTATGTTTGTTACCACAGTAAAAAAAAAAAAAGTTTGAATGGAAATTTTTAATGACTTTGAGTGGGATTTTTTTCCCTAACAGTTGGATAGATTTCTGCAGAAGAAAGCTGGATTGACTGTTGTTCCTTCACAAAGTGTCTTGAGAAATTCTGAATATCAAAGGCAGTTTGTTTGGAAGACCCCTAAAGAAACTGCTCCAGTTTTTGCAGCCAATCAGGTAGTTTAATGAATGTAATATATTTTTTAATATCATCATTTAGTCTAGTTATTCAGATTTACATAGAACTAATTGCTGAAAGAAATTAGATACATACTTAAGTAGACCAGGAAGTAGGTTCTAGAGAAGTGAAAATAAGAGCCTTGCTAAAATCATTCAATTACTTGTGATTTATAGTAGTAATACTACTGTCCTAAGCTACTGATGATTATTGTTGCCAGATCCATTATATATACTAAATATGAGACAGGGTAATGAAAACTTGGGGACTGGGAAGTTTTTGCATGCTGTGAGTTCTTTTATCTACTAAAAAAAACATTAAATTGTTTTTATTCTAAAATGTGTCTAGTTAACTTCAATATTACATGTTTTCTGTCCTCTAAGAAAGGCATAACTGCCTTGGATATTTATTTTAATAAATACAAAACATATTGATAGTAACAGAAGATATATAATTTTATCCTTTTATTAAATGAACAGTAATAGGAATTCACAGTTTAATTATATAAAATTCAAAAGCCATAATGATAACTAAATGTGATATTAGATTCATTGTACCCTTGCACAATTTTGGTATTGGATTAACATTACTAATAAATACTCTTGTTTTACTACTTCATTCTCTAGACAGTTCTTAGGCTGTTAACTCTCATTTATGTTCTTAAACGTACTCCTAGGCCTAGGTAGGAAATACTTCCATTTAGAATATCCCCAGAGGCTCATGACAGCTCGGAATTGTGTTTCTCCTAATCTTTGTGTTTTTCTTTATAAGCACACATGCACATGTATACACACGCCGTCATACATCCTCACGCCCATTTTCCCCTGTATCTCAACATTTACTATAAACTCCTAAGTGCTGAGAGGATAATAGATTGAGCAAGGCAAGAATATCAGTCATCTTACACTAAGATAATGGTACCAGTGACCCTATACATTGTGGAAGCTTTACTTGTTATTCAGGTTTTAAAAAACCTGAAGTTTGTATAACATGTTAGGAACATATAAAATAATATAAAGTGATATTTACCCTTTATGAACCTAGTAAATAGGATCAGTACTACTTTTGCTGGCTTACAAGTATTCTTGGATAGCAAGTGTACCTAAAAAAATTACTAATATCTGAAAATTGTGAATTCTTTTGTTTTCGTAGAGTATTTCACCTTTAACATACAGATGATTCAAATTAAAGCCCCATTAACAACTTTTACATATTTCTGTGAAGGTATTGTATAGAAATGTTCTTTTTTATAGAATTAGAAGTATAGTATAAGTCACTAGCAATACTTTAGTAGTTTTATTGCTTTCAATATGAGGGTTTCAAAGAATTTTGGGGGAAAGCAAATACTCTTTGTTATTTTAAAGCATATCAGTTTCAGAGTCTGTGGATTGAAGAGCTTTGTGAAGAAAAGGAATGCTTGTTGATGGGGAACCTCTATAGGAGCTGTTTAGTTCTGTTTTATCAGACACCTGTTTTCTGAAAGGATGTCTTATATTAACATGTAAAGGAGTCAGAGAAATTTTTGGCAGAAAAGGACTTGAGGTTATACTGTATCTTAAAAAGATACACTTTTTGGATTTGATCCAGTATGAAGATGTACTATTCAGAGTTACAAAGAAATAATATACTTTATTTGAGCTCTGGTCTTTTTCATTTGCTTTCCTTATTATGAAGTATTAAGGATAAAAGGAAACATTTAAAAATAGAAATGTAATAATTACGTGACTTTTTCATTGCTCTAAGATAAAAATAAGCAAAGAAACAAAAACTGAACAAATGAACACACCAGACGTTCAAAATGTTAAGCATTTTCTATTACTGCCAGAAGAAAAAAATTCATTTTGAGGGGAAAATACCTGAAGAGCCGACAACAGGGTTGCCTTGTAAAGCTAATGTCTATGTTGCCCGGCCAGGCGTGGCTCGGTGGTTAAGCGTCGACCTAGGATCCAGGTGATCAGGGTTCGATTCCTGGTCAGGGCACATGCCCCGGTTGTGGACTCGATCAATGACTCTCTCATCATTGATGTTTCTATCTCTCTCTCCCTCTCCTTTCCTCTGTCTGAAATCAATAAAGATATATTTAAAAAAAAAAAAAAGCTAATGCCTATGTTGATATTATTAAAATATGCTTATTCTACTAATCCCATTACTAAATTGATGAGAGACTTTGAGGAGAAAAGATATGGTTCATTATTTTTCTTGGCTTAAGCATTATTTTGATTACAATAGCTATTATTCTGAACATACTAGTAATGACTATAGAAAGTTGACCTTTGGATTTTTTTCCGGCTTTATTGAGGTATAATTGACAAAAATGATATATTTATGTGTACAATGTAATATTTTGATATATGTATACATTGTGAAATGATTACCACAAACTAACACATCTTTCACTTCACATAGTTACTTTTTTTGTGTGTGGTGGGAACACTTAAGATCTACCCTCTTAGCAAGTTTCAGGTATATAATCCAGTATTATTAACTGTAGTTACCATGCTGTATGTGAGATCTGCAGAACTTATTTGTCCTACATAATTGAAATTTTGGACCCTTTGACCAACATCTCCCCATTTCCCCCACCCATTAGCCCCTGGCAACCACCATTCTCTGCTTCTATGAGTTTGACTTTTATAGATTCCACATATAAGTGCAATCATGCAGTATTTGTCTTTCTGTGCCTAGCCACTTTCACTTAGCATATGTTCTGCAGGTTCATCCATGTTGCAAATGACAGGATTTTCTTCTTTTTTAAGGCTGAATAATATTCCCTTGTATATACATGCCACATTTTCTTCATTCATCTGTCTATAGTCACTTAGGGTCATTCTATATCTTGGCTATTGTGAATAATGCTGCAATGAACAAGGGAGTGCAGATATCTCTTTGAGATACTGATTTCAATTCCTTTGGAAATATACACACAAATGGAGTTGCTAAATCATATGGTAGTTCTGTTTTTAATTTTTTGAGGAACCTCCATACTGTTTTCCATAATGACTCTACTAATTTACATTCCCACCAACAGTGTACAGGAGTTCTCCACATCCTTGCCAACAGGAATCTTTTGTATTTTGATAATAACCATTCTAATAGATGTGAGGTGATTGTCTCATTGTGGGTTTGATTTACATTTCCCTGATGATTAACGATGTTGATCACCTGTTTGTACATTCATTGGCCATTTGTATGTTGTCTTTGAAAAAATGTCTATTCAGTTCCTCTGCCCACTTTTAATTGGATTGTTTTTTTTCTGAGTTGTATGATGTCTATTATTATTATATATTGACCCCTTATTAAATATATGATTTGCAAATATTTTCTCTCATTTTATAGGTTCTTCTGCTGATAGTTTCCTTTGTCTTAAAGAAGCTTTTTAGTTTGATGTAGTTCCACTTGTTTATTTTTGCTTTTTGTTGCTGTTACTTTTGGTGTTAAATCCAAAAAAATCATTGCTAAGACCAATGTTAAGGTGCTAACCCCCTATGCTTTCTTCTAGGAGTTTTATGGTTTTAGGTTTTATGTTCAAGTCTTTAATCCCTTTTGAGTTGATTTTTGTGTGTGGAATAAGACCGTGGCTCAGTTTCATTCTTTTGTATGTGTCTCTCTAGTCTTCCCAATACCATTTATTGAAGAGACTGTACTCTCCCCATTGTATATTCTTGGCTCCTTTGTCATAAATTAACTGACATATATGCGTGGATTTATATCTGGACTTCTTATTCTGTTCCATTGATCTATGTGGCTATTTTTCTAATTTAAATTTTTTATTATTGACTCTTGCAGATGTCTAGCATCCCCCCTCCCCTTTGCCCACCTCCACCTAGCCCCCTCCTCACCCTATTGTCTCTGTCCATGGGCTAATCCTTTTACCTTCCTTTATCCAATCTCCTTCACCCACTTCCCCTCTGACATTTGCAGTCTGTTCCATGTATTCATGCTTCTGGTTCTGTTTTGGTTGTCAGTGTATTTTTTTCATTAGATTCCACATATTAATGAGATCATATGGTATTTGTCTTTCTCTGACTGGCTTATTTCACTTAGCATAATAACCTCTAGGTCCCTCCTTGCTGTCGAAAAGGGTAAGCGTTCCTTCATTTGTACAGCTGCATAGTAGTCCATTATGTAAATGTCCCACAGCTTTTTAATCCACTCATCTACAGATAGGCACTTGGGCTGTTTCCAGATCTTGACTATAGTAAACAATGCTGCTGTGAACATCGGGGGTGCATATATTCTTTCTGATTGGTGTTTCAGGATTCTTAGGATATATTCCCAGAAATGTGATCGCTGGGTCAAAAGGCAGTTCCATTTTAAATTTTTTGAGGAAACTCCGCACTGGTTTCCACAGTGGCTGTACCAGTCTGCATTCCCACCAACAATGCACAAGGGTTCCCTTTTCTCTGCATCCTTGCTAGCATTTGTTGTTCGTTGATTTATGTGTCTATTTTTATGCCTCTTTTCTCATTTTTAAATTGGATTGCTAGATTTCTAATGAGTTGAGTTCTTAATATGTTTTGAATATTGGACCCTTATGAGATCTAAGGTTTGTATGTATTCTATTCCATAGGTTGTCTCTTCACTCTGTTTTCTTTGCTGTAGAAGAAACTTTTTAGTTAGATGCAATCACATTTGTCTATTTTTGTTTTTGTTGCCCTTTGGATGTTAATTAGACATGTGAAATAAAATTAGTTATATATAATTTGGCCTTTTTATATCCTGTGATTCAACTTTATGTGTGAAATTTTTTAAGCTATTGAAAAACTGAGTTCTGTACATTTAAACAACAAAAAACTAAACTAAAGTAATTTTTGTTTTAAGGTTTTTCACAATAAAAGCAAATTTATTCCACAATTCAGAGGTAGCTCAATAACCCATGAAAGTGAATACAAAAGAAATTTCAAGGGCCTGTCTCCAGTGAAAGAACCAAAATTAAGAAATGATTTGAAAGAAAACGAACATTTTGAAACATTATCTCCTGAAGAAAAGGTATTTGTCAACTCTTTAAACAAAATAAAATTCTCACTTGAAATTTTTGTTTTTAGCTAGTTCATTAAGTCATTTGTTTGTTCATTAAATGACAGTTGTTTATTGAGCACTTAGTAGGAGCTGGGCACTGGGTAACTACTGAAAATACAAAGATAGCCATGCCAAGCTCTAAGCAGCTCTTGGGCTACTGGGGAGATGGAGATGTAAATAGTTACATGTAATACAGTGTGATGAATGCTTGGCAAATACAGCAGGTAAGTCTGCTATGTCTAATATCAAATGATTGACCTCACAGTCATGTGGGCTCCACGGGTAACAGCAGTGACAGAAACACATACTTTAAATTAAATAATAGAAATCAAACACAAACACACATACACACATGTATTTTAAACCAGAGTTTTAGCATGCCAGATTATAGCCAGTGTAATTCACATGATTTACTTCAGGATATGCAAACACCTGCTTCTGTGTGAAATTATAGTTATTTAAGCTGCAGCATTGGGTTAAATTATTGTAAATTAAAGGTAAATGGGATATAAGTCCTATTTTTAAATCTGGAATGTCATACCTTATATTTTATGGGTTCTGAAAGTAGGAATTATATGACTAAAAGTAAAATTTTAAATGTATATGTATACTGGATATCCACCCAAAATGTATACACACTTTAACAGCTGATAGCTCGGTTTTGAGAATGAAATGTATTTTAATAAACAATGCCTTTATAATTATTCAAAGTATGTGTATATATATATTTTTTGGGACACCATATATATATATATTTATATATATTCAGATATTCAGTAAAGCAATGTGGTAACTTATTAATTGGGGCCTATATTTAATTACTGTGATACAATTAAATGTAAATTTAGAATATCAAGGGCAAATATAAGATCACTGCTCAAAAGGTAGTAATGTAAAGTTTATTTATTTAGATATTAATTTAAGTAAAAATTTTTTTTCCTGGCCAAGGAGCTAAAATTTTAATTCTTAGAAAATGAAACCGTATCTTGAGCTATACTTCAACAAACTAACCAGATATATTAGTTTCAAAACTTGTTTGTTGATTTCTTGTGATTTCTATGTTATCTTTAGTAGCTGAAGTTTTCTTCTAAAAACAGAATTGTAATGCGGTATCCAAGTATATTTTATAACATTTATGCTTTCACTTAATGTATAAAGTATTTTCAGCATAAAAAGTTTAAATTTTTTCATTTTAGTGTAATAAAACAGACGATTCTTTAAAATTAGAAGCAGAAATGGAATCAAAAGACTTAAACCAGCCTAAAAAGAAGTGCACTTCTTGGAGACATCAAAGGCTTGGGTATGTATTTTATAAAATAAATAGTATAGTATTTAGATGATTGACATGGTGAAATATTTACTCTTATTTCATTTCTGTTAGGAAGGTGAATTCTGAATATAGAGCAAAATTTCTGAGCCCAGCCCAGTATTTATATAAAGCTGGGGCATGGACACGTGTGAAGGAAAATATACCAAATCAGGTGAGTGCACATAGCTCAGTAAGCCCACATTTTCTTTGAGCCTTTATCAGTAATAGATTTAGTAATAGAGACAATTTAAATATGTATGACACAATAATAACAATGAAAGTATCAGGCGATTAAAGTTGCATGTATTAGGATATAATTTATCAGTGTGTTTACTTTTAAAAATACCATCTGACTCCTTAGAAATTAATATTTATTATTATAAAGTCTTTAAAATTAAAAATGTTCTTTACAGTCAGTATTTGTGTTAATAAAGTCAGTTTATAGAATTGTAGCATGATAGATTTGATTGTTTTATAACATCCAGACCTCCACCTTCGCAGCTGAAGATTGATTAATTTTCTAGATTAGTTTGTCTGACGGGTAGCCCCTATCAGTGTATACTGTGACAGTCTGTAAGTACAGGGAAAGAGTGGCCTATGCTGATAGAGGTTTGAATTGCAGTGTGGGGGTACCCTGATATATGGGAGAAATTCTGAAGATTCTAAAGAAGGGTTTGAGGGAAAGAGTAATCCTTGAATTGTTAAGTTCTAGTTTAGTACTAACTTCTTATAGTCAAAGGATAAACAGTGGAGCTTTTTTGGTTATTGTATAATTAGCATCTTTTAAATCACATCTTGAGGGTTTTCTGCCTTTTCTGTGTGAATTAGCTAAATTAAAACATTTTAGTTTAGATAAGACATCAGTAAATACTCCCTCCTCCTATCATTGTAAAGAGAGGGATAATTTGGATAGGGAGTGAATCTTTTATTTAGCTCCATACCTAAAACCATTGCTAACAATTACATGTCATCGGTTTCTGGGGAAAGGCATTGGCACTTTGAACTGCTGGCTTTTTGGACTGTCAGCTATCAGACCCATGTCCTGGTGACTCCTGTGCTCCGAATGTTGTTTCAGGAGGTTACTTGATTCCGTCCACCATGGCTGCTCTCTGTTTCCCTACTTGAGCATGGCTCAGAGGCAGTACAGGCAGGATAAGACTAAAGCTTGAAGCTGTCCCTGATATTATTGGGGGCAAAATTTATATATTTACCCTGGTGAGATAAAGTTAAAAAATATATGGCCCTAGCGGGTTTGGCTCAGTGGTTAGAGCGTCAGCCCGGGACTGAAGGGTCCCAGGTTCGATTCTGGCCAAGGGCATATATCTTGGTTACAGGCTCGATCCCCGGCCTGGTTAGGGTGCATGCGGGAGGCAGCCAATCGATGTGTCTCTCTCACATCGATGTCTCCTCCCTACCCCCAACCCCCGAAAAGCAGTGGAAAAAAGATCCTTGGGTGAGGATTGAAAAAATATATATGCATTGAGCAGTTTATGACCATGCCAGACCTTGGCGAGGAGCTCTGTGTCAAAGGAGTCTGATGGGGAATGAGGAGAAGCTGTGGGCAAAGGCAGGACACAGAATGTGGCATAGAGGACTAGTGTGGTGCCAGCCATTCAGCCACTAGCTTGTCCTGTTTAGGTGTTTCACTAGGTTGATTCATGAGAAGCTCCTTGTTTTGGAAAAATTATCTCTTAGTGTCTGAGACTAAGATGAGTTGGTATTTAGACCTCAGATCTAAACATTTAATGGACTGAGAGGATCCTTATGTCTGAAGTCATGATAACTTGACAGTCCTTATCCTGCTGTGATAGAAGAGAACATTTTTGTTGTTGTTATTAATTTAAAATCTATCTTTTCAAGGTTTCCTATTATGATACTTTTGTAATGTGACTTTTGGGGGGGGAGTTTGTTTTATTAATTGCTATTGGTGGTTGTAAATATTTCAATTAGTGGTGTATTTTGCCTTGATGTCTATGGGCAAATAATTCAAAAGGTAAATTGTAGTTAGAAAACAATAAGAATTTTTAGTGCCCTGGCCAATGTCACTCAGTTGGTTGGGCAGCGTTCGGTGCACTGGAGGGTTGCTGGTTCGATTCCTAGTTGGGGCATATGCCTGGACTGTGGACTTGATGCCCCATGGGGGCCTGCCGGAGGCAGCTGATAGATGTCGTGCTCTCACATAGATGTTTCTTTCTTCTCCCTTCCTCTCTCTTTAAAGATCAGTAAACTGCTCTTAAAAAAAAATTTTTTTTAATAAAGAGGTCAGTAGACATTTAATATGGCTATGTTTTATTTAAGTCTTAGATTTTTTTTTTTACTGGAAGACATTTACTGTATGTGGCTGCTTATGAAATATCTAAACATAAGGTACTCACTCCCCTATCTTTCCATTCCTAACATTTCATGAAGGAATATTATTCACACTCATCAATCACTTGGACATCAATGACTTTATTATCATTAGAATGTTAACTCATTTTTTTAATCATGTTATAGTTTCTAGCCCATATATCATCTTCATTTTCTTTTATGTTGTTTGAGATATTACTTTAAAAATCTGTAGTCTAGTCACTAGATATTGTATCCTAAGTCCCAGGTACCTAGTCATATAACATTAGGGTAGTTAGTTTTATTTGTCCAGTGGTTTTATATTTCCTATCTCTATAATATAAACACTGGCACTATTGCTTTTTAAAATGCTCACTTAAAGGATTGTTTTTAATAATAGCCAGCAATTGTAATTGTTAGCTCCTATCCTCAGAATAGCTACTAAATCTGTGTTAAGTTTCCTTTCCCCTTGGTTGTTAGGTAATCTAATAATTCAAATTACATTAGTTGAGGTAATTAAAAAATTTTAAATAATTACAGTTTACATACAGTATTATATCAGTTTCAGGCGTACAACATAGTGATGAGACATTTATATACCTTATGAAGAGATCACACATAGTTATTACAATATTACTGACTATATTCCCTGTACTGTACTTTATATCCTTGTGATTTTCTATAACTGGAATTTGTATTTCTTAATCCCTTTCACCTGTTTCACTCATTACCCCAACCCCCTCCCATCTTGCAACCATCAATTTGTTCTCTGGGTAATTTTTTCCTAATGTTACTTTCAGAGATAGGACTTTATTTCAAGATAAAGTCCCACATTCTATAATTTGAGAGACACTGTAAGGACTACGAGGTATAAGGATGACTCCTCACTTTTGGGAGATGATTTTTGAGAAAAAAGAGTTTTTATATCCCCCACTCCCACCCTTCAGTTTTCTAAGTTTGAATTTTCTGTATATAAATTTTAACTGATTTAATTAAATTCTTAATTGGGGAAAAGAAATTCAGAAATAAAACATTCTACTCATTGTGTTATTATATCATATAATCTGATGACATTACTTTACCTGGAAAGAAATGTATGTGTTGTTTTAATTGAGTTTGGAATGGTTTATTTATATCTTTTTTAGTGCCTCTGGTTCTTGGCTATAGGGATTGTTCTTAATATTGAGTTCACATCATCAAATTTTTTAATTTTTACTCTTTCTAGTAGAACACCTTATTTGGTGATATCAACCTCCTAATTTTTTATCTTAGTTTAGGATTATAGAAGTTTAAAATGATGTATTTGCAAAGCATGATATTAGCACAAAGATTATTAATAAAAATTGCTAATAAATTTGAAACATTGTTTTGAATGTCAGTAACATAGAACTGAGCAAACCAAAGTTTTACAGTATTTCTGTAAGTATCTCCTTTCCCACCTTTAAAAAAAATTGATATAAAATAAAACTGGATCACTATGTGGAGGGGATACTGGTCCATCCTCTCATTTATCGAACAGTAAGGTCCTCCCACATGGAGAGAACCCAGCCTTCTTCGCGGCTCCTTCCCACTCCACCCTGCACACAGTACAGGACTGATAGGCACCATTTTTGATCCACTCCTTCAGCTTTTATCTCATTTGTTTATTATGGCATAAACTGTACCAAAATTATGATGATAACTTATCATAGAGGAGGAGGTCTGCTCTTCTACCAAACTGAGAACATTAAATACAGGGATTTTCTTGTTTACCTTTGGCTACCAGCCTTTTAGCTGAGGCCTAGCACTTAGTCCACACTCAGGACAGGTTGTGGAAACGATATTTAAATGCTACATTCTTCCTCACTTCAGTGAGTTCATAGGTTAATGGGAGAGAATGACACAAGCAATTAATTCCAGTAGGATAAAATAAGTACTAATGGGGATATGCATGAAGGGCTTTAAGAACACAGAGGAGGAAGCAATGCTAAGGCGTGCAGGTTTTATCACGTAGGGGATGGAGTAGCCATGAAACATTGACACATAGGGTATGTATTAGAAATAAAATCGGGATTATAGCAAGGGACATTATACAAGGTTCCTGTTCATTCAGAATACCTTGGTTAGTAATTCAACAGACTCAGGGCATGTGTCTCAGTTCTACCTGTTAAATGCAGAAACCACTACAGTAAGTCCTCACTTAACATCGTTGATGGGTTTTGTGACTTTAAGCAAAAGTATGTATAATGAAACCAGTTTTACTATATGCTATTTGATATAAACAAGATTAACATTCCTATGGCATCTCATCTATGTTATAATGAAACAACATCGAACGAAATGACATTTGATGACCTTCTATACTCTCAATTTTCTTCAAAGTATAGGAGTTGACAGATATGATAAATGAACATGGCTCAATTTTTTTGACAGTAAAGAAAACAGTATTTTGAGTTATCCTTTAGTAATGTCTCAGGTTTGGTTCATTGGAGTATTTATATGATTTCCTATGTCATGGCAGATGTTGTCCTTTGACTTTGGCTAATTCCCTAGAGATGTAACATATTTTCTTTGCATTCAGTAGTGCCTTGTTAAGGAGCTGAGGCTATGTTTCTCCAAGTGTTTTTGCAATGCTAAGTTTTAGTATTTACTTTTTTGCCTTTAAGTGAAAGCAAAGCAATTTAATCAGACAGTATCTGGATATCCTTTTAAGAATTAACTTAAAAAAAATGTATTAAATATATACTAATTTTTTAATACCACAAAATAGTAATTGCAATATATTTAACAAAGTGATAGAATACAAAAAAATGTTCTGATGAACTATGAAACAATTTGAATTCCCTAATAAACAAATAACATATTTGGATCTTTTTTATTTTAAATATATTTTTATTGATTTTAGAGAGAGAGAGGAAGGGAGAAGGATAGAGAGAAAAACATTGAGGAGGGAAACATTGATTGGCTCCCTTCTGCACGTCCCGCACTGGGGATTGAGCCCACAACCCGGGGATGTGCTTTGACCAGGAATCAACCTGGTTCATGGGTCAACACTTAAGTGTAGCCACACCAGCTGGGCTATTCTATCTTTATGATAGAAAAAAAATTAGTTTTTTTGAGAATAAAGATTATTTTATTTTACTTGTTTTAATTTTTATTGAGGTAACATTGGTTTATAACAAACAGATTATTTTAAACAGAATTTTGAGGGGCAATTTGATTTTTTTACATTGTGGACTTGTATTTATGGAAGCCAGCAGGTGGCAGTATGATCTAGAAAATGATAGGGTTTCCAAAGATGATGAAAGGTTCCTAATATGCAAATATGTTATTTGTATATTAGGGAATTCGAATTGTTTTATAGTTCATCAGAACTTTTTTTGTATTCTGTCACTTTGTTGAATATATTGCAATTACTATTTTGTGATATTAAAAAATTAGTATATATTTAATACATTTTTTAAAAGTTAATTCTTTGCTGATTCCAAGGAAGTGTTCCAAGGAAATTCTTTGCTGATTCCAAGAAATTTGGAGGGAGAAGCCTCGGGACTCTTTCGTTAGAGGCTTATATACTGATAGTAACTGTATAAAAAACTAGGAAATTAAGACTTGGGCTAGGGGTTTGGGGCATTTCAGTAATCAATACGAATAGGAATTAGGTTACCTACCATGGACAGCATCACAGCCATGCAATAATATGACTGGTCTCCGACGTAATATCAACATATCTTGGTTACTGAATTAAATATTACCGAAAATACTAAAAAAATTTGGTTGACAAGTTTGGCATATATATTTAGAAGGAAGAATAATAGCTATTTCAATGATTCTCATTAATATTCAATTCTGGCATTAACCTGTCATTAAGTATGTTTCTGTATTCCTCCCCTAGGGTTCTCTAAATGCCATGTGGTATGCAGAGGTTGGTTGCTTTTGAGTTTTTAAAAAAACTATAATAATGCATAGAGTACTTGTGTAATTTCAGTTGAAATAAGAAGTAGGTATCAATATTTTTCTTAGCTGCTACAGATTTCTCCCTGCCTCCTGGCTTGAAATAACTGCATTGTGCTTTAGCTTATTGTTTTAATTTCTGCTTAAAAAGTGTACATTGTTTGATTATTGTATGTGGCTATTTCTGTCTTCCTTCCTCTTTGGTCTCTGGCTGTATGTGCGCAAAGTCTTTGATATGCTACTGGGTGATGTTTGCAAAGGAGCATCTACAGTAAAACATGATGTCTTAACTTTCCTGTGTAGGTTAAAGAACTCCGAGAGAAGGCTGAATTTTATAGGAAACGAGTTCTGGGCACACATTTTTCTCGGGACCATCTGAATCAGATTCTGTCTGATAAGAACTGTTGTTGGGATGTCTCCTCGACCACGAGCTCAGAAGGAACCATTAGTAGTAACATTAGAGCACTAGATCTTGCTGGGTGAGATGTTCTTTGTGTATAGTGAAAAAGCATGTTGTAGCTTATGTAGATCATGGAATTATATAAGTAAATGACATACTACTCAGAATTCACCTTCTACTTAAATGGAGATATGCCAAGCCATTTATTATATTTTATTATTTTTAGTTTATTTTCTGAAAAATAAACCTATACATACTTGCTTTAAACACTTTTTTATAAATAATACATAACGCAAATCTGGGAAACTGGATTTTATAATACTGTATTCCTTGTTAACAATTAAAAGTAGAATAGGGATGATTATACAGCAGCTGTAAAATAACTTTAAAAGTAAGCTATTATTAGCACATATCCATTATCATTTATTAATAAATTTCCATGGTTAATATGGAACTTAAGTCTTCTATGGGAGAATTCTCTGTTGTGTTGGGTTTTAAAGTGAAATGATTTAACTTTTTATAAGAAATAACACACTGCTTTGCAGCAAATAAAATAGTTTTTAGTTATTACAGTATATTAATAGTCACACATACCAAATTGAACTGTAAATTCTAATTATGTGTCATCTGATTTTAAGTTCATCACAAAAATCTCTTTTTTAGTAATGTCTGGAAAAGATTAATCTATCTAAAGTATAAAATTTGAATCAGCTTACTAGATCCACAAGTACACTCGAGTTTGTGCACAAATTCTAACCGAGCAACTGAACAATTTAGACCATGTAGGGTCCTAGTGTATGTGTATAAATGCCAGTTTAGAGGATATGTATGAGTTTTGTCAGTAGAGTTGCAGGCATGTATGTGTGAAGGTAGAGGTAAAATATATTTTATTTCAGAGTATTTTAATGGCAACACCAAATCATAACTTTAATATATTATACTGTAAAATGAACTCTTAATAAGATTTCTTTCTTCAATATCTGGGCAAGGCAATATCTGTGGGAAATAAATATATAGTTGTGAATAGTGGAAGGGAATAACAGGTTCATTAAAATTATTATAAACTAGAAACCTCAAACTACTCAAGTTTAAAAGAAAACTTATTTTGTTATGCAGAGATCCTACAAGCCATAAGGCTTTGCAGAAATGTCCTACAAAATTAGAAGAAAAAGAACGGCCCCAGAAAAATACCGTGGAGAAATTGGGCGTGTCAGATTCTCCCACCATACCTGTTAGAAGGCGTCTGGCTTGGGATGCAGAGAACACCAATGAAGACATACAGAAACAGCCGAGAGAGGAGGGAGAGGAGGAAAGGGAAAGGCACAAGCAAGTTTATATGGGAGAGCTAGAGAAGCTGGAGGCACATGAAAAATCTAAGGCAGACAAGATAAAGGAAGGGTGAGAGTTTTAAATTATTCAGCATATAGCAGCATTGTTGTACACAGTTAATATGTATTTTGTTTTTTTGCTAATTAACACCTTACTGACCAGCTATTTTGAGCCAGAACTCGCCCATGCGGCTGGCTACTTTTCTACACTTGAATATTAAATGAAAGCATCTGAATAAGCTTAAATGTACTTTATTTTGTCTTATATTTATTGGGTTGGCCAAAATAAGTGCCGAGTAGTGAAGTGGCTCATATCTCACACCTCTTAGAATCTGAGCCTAAACCAAGATAACTGAGAAAACAGTTCAGAGTGCTCTTTTAAAACTCTACATTGCTTTCAGACCTTAAAATTACTTAAATTAATGTAAGTGCAGACACGAGTTAACTTGTGGCTGGTGAACAACGTTCGGACAAGGAAACACGAGTATACTCGTGACCGGTCAGCATAAGTATAGCGGTCTACGCTTTTGATTTTGTGACTGTTAAAAAGCAAATTTTTTAAAAATATCAGGAAATAGACATTCTATATGGTTTATAATAATTTGGTTTGGTCAGATATTTGAGTCACCTGAACTTGGTAATTGAACACTTGAACACTGAGCTACCTGTGGAGGAAGTAGTGTTATTTTCATTTATGTCCCGCTAATTATGATTTCCTAGATTTGTAAATGTGTCTAGAAGAATGACTTACTTTTTGATATAAGGAAAATAGCTGATATGCTTAAATATCAAATGGTTATACCAAAAAAGAATGAAAAGATAATGTTTTATAAGATTAAAATAAGTGATTTTGGCAAATAGCTAATTCCTGTTGATTTATATGCAGATTTCTTTGGGGAGTGGTACTCTACCATTGATAACGGTGCTTTTTGTCCGCAGTCCAACTCCCTTATCATTTCATGAGTTTTGCAGTTAATATGGGACTTAGGCCCTGATTTAATGGAAGACTTCTCTGCTATGTTCTTGCTGACTTGCAGTAATCTTCCCTCTTTTCCAGTACTTAGTCCCTCTTACCTGCATGTGGATTTATTTATTTTTTCAGAAACAAAATGGTCTTATCTTAAAAGTTTTATACTTTTATTATTGCATAATGAAAAGTATTTTTTATCATATTTCCTGGAGGAAATGCTTCATAATAGATTATTTTAATTTGTAGGTCAGATTCTTCTTCTGTATCCTCAGGAAAAGGAGGCAGGCTTCCTACTCCGAAGCTGAGAGAACTTGGTGGAATCCAAAGGACTCATCACGATCTTACCACTCCTGCTGTTGGTAATAGGCGAATACTATGCAGCTCTTATTTCACCTGCCTTTTCTATATAAAAATATAGTTTAATTGAAACGTATCATCGTCTGCATTTTTCCAGGTGGTGCTGTTTTAGTGTCTCCATCTAAAGCGAAACCTCCAGTCCCGGAACAGAGGAAAAGAATGTCTTGTCAGGATGGCTTAGAAACTTCAAAGGGTGATTTTAGGAAGGTAAATATTTCTATTTTGTGGAAAAACATCTCTTCAGGAAGTGATATTTTTAGTCACATGTAATCAATGAATGATAGTTTCAGATTTTAGAAAATTTTGTGTATCATATGTAGAGACAGTCTCTTAACCTATTTTTAGTAAGGCAGAAGCATGAAATTGTTTTTTCTGGCGTTGACATTGCATTTCTGCTGATATCCTTTCAAATCTTGTCAGTAGTGACTCAACAGGAAGAGAGAGAAGAAAAACAGTTCTATTTATTGAGTATCTAATGTGTGGCAATTGTGTTCCAGCTATGTTTTAGCACCAGAGATATAGCAGTGAAAGAAACAGACAAAAATGCTGTCCCTTATTGAACTTACATTCTAGTGGAGGAGACAATAAATAGGATAACTAGGTAAAATACATATTATGTGAGATATAGTGATAAGTACTAAGAAGAAAAATAAAGCTGGGGAGATAAATAGGAACTGGCCAGGAAAGTTCTCACTGAGAGGGTAACATTGAGCAGGATCTGAAGTTGGTGAAGGATTGATCCATATGCATATCAAGGAAGACATTCTAGGCAAAGGAACAGCAAGTGCAAAGTCCCTGAGGTGAGAAGGTAGCTCATTCTTTGAAGAACAGCTAGGAAGTCAGTGGACTGGAGCAGAGAGCAAGAGAGGGAGAATAGTATGGGCGATGAGTTCAGAGGCATAATGGGCGACTAAATTGGGGTAGGGCCTTATAAATCACAGCAACAGCTTTCAATTTTATTCTGAATGAAATGGGAAGCCTTTGGAGGGGCAGAGGAGTGATATGAGTCATTTGCAATATCCAGGCAAGAATGATAGTCATTTGGATCATAGTGGTAGTAATGGAGGTCATGTGATAAAGTCTGATTCTGGATATTCATTGAAATTATAGCTGATAAAATTTGCTAATGTATAAGATATGGGGTAGGAGAAAGAGAAAAATCAAAGATGATTCAGGATTTTTGTTCTGAGCAGTAAGGATGGAATTGCCATTTAACTGAGATGGGGATGACAGTATGAGGAAAATATTTGTCAGAGAAGAACAAGAGTTCTGTTTTGGACACATTAAGGTTGAGAAGCTTATTAGACATGCAAGTAGAAATGTTGAGTAGGGAGTTGATCGAGAATGGAGTGTAGAGGAGAGCTTGGGTTGCAGATAGATTTGAAGGCTCTTTAACATCTAGGTGGTACAGCTATATAAGGTCTTGAGACTGGTGAAGGTCATCAAGGGAGTAGTTTACACAGAGAACAGTAGGCGTGGACAGGTCTGAGCCCCAGGTGTTTGATATTGGGAAGTTGAAGATTAACCAGCAAAGCGACTGAAGAGGAACAGCCATGAGATGATGGAACATGAGACTGCGGTGTCCTGGAGCTGTCAATGAGGAGAGAGTGTCAGTGCTACTGATGGGTCAGTAAGGTATGAAAACTGATTACTGGATTTAGCAACATGGAGGTTATTGGTGACCTCGACGGAGGACAGTTTTGGTAATAGTGTGGGACAAAAGCCGAAAAGCATGTGAGTTCAAGAGAACAGAGAGGAGTTGGAGACAGCACCACAGACAATTCTTTCAGGAGTTTTTTCCATGAAAGGGAGCAGAGTAAGGGAGTGGGGGTTAGAAAAAGTCAGATCAAGAACGAGGACATAATAGCACATTTGTATGTTGATGAGAACAATTTTAGAGAGAGAAAAGATGATGTAAGAGTTTGAGGAAAATCGTTGGAAAGATGTTCTTGAGTAGGAGACGGGGCATAGGACCTGGTGGAAGGGTTAGCCGTAGGCACTGTGACAGTTCCTTCATTGTTAATAAAGGGAAGGTGGAGTATATATTTTATGGGCACTGCTGATGAAATACAGGAAAATGTGGTGGGAGCTTTTAGTCTCTTTTATGTTTGGCAGAATATAAAGAAAGAGCTTGATGGGAATGAAGCAGGGGAAGAAAATTTTTGAGGTTTGAGGAAAGAGAATAAGGCATGAAATAGTCTTTTCAGATAGTGGGAGAGTGAGTGGGCCAGGGAAATGTGAGATAATGCAGGGCAATGTTAAGGGGCCATTTTAGGTTAGTGGTCACAGATTGGATGTAAGACCAGTCAGGATAGGTTGTGTGTTTTTCTCCAGCTATGTTTGGCTGCAGAGGTGCTGGTTAGAGAGTTGGATTTAACTGGGCTTCATGTTTTGTCAAGGTAGTAAGACCAAGTGAGAAAGGGGGTAAGGGAATTAAGGTATATACAGGGAAATGATTATAGTGATTACCCATGAAGTTGAGTTGGTTAGGGAGGGAGAGTAGGACTCAAGAAAGTAATGTACAGTGCAAAGGTGACAGGGTCACTGGATGGGGGAGGTCTTATCAGACTTAAGGACTTGTTGGACTTAGGGTAACTGTGGGAATTAGTTTTAAAGTTGGGAGGTGGTGGTCAGAAGTTAAGATTATGAAGAAGTTGCAGTTACCAGTAATGACAAGGATTAACATGTAATCATGGGAGTAAGTGGCTGAAGTAGAATAGAGAACATTCAAAGAAGAGGTTGAATTTCTCTAGGGGATTTTGCTGAAGGCTGTTCATACGTTCTAGAGGGCACAGTGGAGAGTTATTGTAAGTAATAGGGAGAGGTGGGAGATGGGATCAGAGCACAGTGCCCCCAAACCCAGCTTATGGCTGGTACCCAATAAATGTGTTGAAGGAATGTTATTGGAGTGACAGTGAATAAACTATTTCCTGTTGCTTACACACACTTTGGTTTATTGAAAGAAATGTGACAATAGGAATTTAAAGGATTGATCAGAATCAGATTTAGGAATCTCTTGCCCTCCATGGACTGTTCTGCTACCTTCCTCGGGCAGGAATCCAGGCTGTCACTTGGAAGGTGTGAGCTTCTAATTAGCTTTGTCCACAGGGCTGCCTACTCTCAGCTAAAATGAGTGGCCCTAATCCATATTTGCAGCTGGATTTATATGTATTATTTTCATTTATTGTGGAATTAATTTTTTGAATACTTAAATAAAATTACTTTAATAAATTAAAATAGAGTAATATTGTCCTTTAACATTTTAATGCCAATCTCCACCTCATGGTATATATAGTACAGTTGTAACATTTTAATTACAAACTCCTCTAAAATAAGCAGGCTTCTTATTAACAACTAGATTAGAACTCCCTTGATGTGAATTTTTTGCCACCAGGGGCTATAGCAGGAGCTAGATTTGGTTATTTCCCATTGTCTACCCCTTGATTGCTGCGAAGCAGCAATCATTTTTCCCCTTTGTTTTCTTAAAAAAGCTAATATTATAATAAAATAAGTTATTCAGTTTCCAATACATAAATTCATATCATTTTACATTTCTTTTTACCATAGTAATTAGGGAGAATATATTATCATAATACCCAGAAATTTTTTCATTGTTAACTTGTTTTAGAAATATGTTTTTATTGATTTTAGAGAGAGAGGAAGGGAGAGGGAGAGAAAGAAACGTCTACGGGAGAGAAACATCAGCATTGATCGGCTGCTTCCTGCACTCCTCTGCTGGGGATCGGGCCGGAACCCTGGGCACATGCCCTGACTGGGAATCGAACCAGCAACTTCTTGGTCCATGGGTCGAGGCTCAACACTGAGCCACACCAGGAGTATTATGGGGCAGCAGTAAATTGGGTAACTTAGATGGGAATGATCATAATAGGTAGCATTTCCTGAGTGCTTGCTTTTTCCTAGGCACTGTGCTAAGTACTTTATGTGTCTTTATAATGACTCTGGGAAATTGGTATTGTTATTCTCATTTTTACACGATGAAATGGGGGTCACACAGCTGCCATATACTATAATAGAATTTGGGTCCAGGCAGTCTATTCTCAGAACCCACGTTTTTAACCCCTAAAGAATACTGCCTCATAGAACTTTAGAGTAGAATTCTCATGGTATTGTTTTAATCAAGTACCATTTACACATTTTGTAAATGATATTAAAAACCCAGTGTCTGTTAGCTCACTTCATTCATTCATTCATTCAGCAGATGTTTCTTAATCCATTTACCGACATGATGCAGCAAAAATAGACATGGTACCTGATTTTATGGAACCTATAGCCCAGTGAAGTTCACAGTCAAAGAATTACACCCCTAAAAAGTTAAAGTTAAAACTAATAAGAGTTTCAAAGAAGTATACACTGGTGTTCTGGAAGGAGCTGATAGTTCTGGAAGTCAGGAAGCTTCTTGGAAGTCAAGGATGCTCCTTAGAAGTTATAATTTAGTTGAGATATAAAGGAAGAAGAAGAGTTAACCAGGTAAAATGGGTGGAGAGGAGAAGCACAGCATGTGCCAAGATCCTGTAGAGAGAGACAGTGTAGGGTTTTAAGAAACAGACCAGTATTGTGTGTGGCAGGGAGCAGATACAAGATGAAGCTAGAAAAGACGGCAATATTGAGAATTTCTGTCATTATCTCAAGAGCAATGGGCAGCCAGTGAAATATTTTAAAGACCTTTCTGGCTGTCTTGGAAGGCGAGAGTAGACTGTGGATACCTGTAAAAGGCCATTGCAGTAGTCTAGGTAGGAAATGTTGATAGCTTGAACTAAGGAGGGTAGGCATAGCTAGATGTGAACGAGACTGAAGAATGGTGTGAAGGGAATAATGTCAAGGCTTGGTGCTGGGTGGGCTGATAGAGGATGAGAGACCATGGATAACTTCTGGGTTTCTGGCTTGCCCAAAAGGATTGGTGGGGGTACTATGCACTGAGTAAGAGAGCTCTGGGCAGGAACCATCTTTGGAGGGGAATATCAGGAGTTTCATTTTCATTCATTCAATTCAGTATTTAATGTGCTCCTACTATGTGCTAGGCACTGTTCTAGGATCTGGGGATTCATTGATAATCAAAACAAAATCCCTGCCCCCGTGGAGCTTGCATTTTTTGGGGGAGAAACAGACAAATTTTAAGAAAGACAATTTAAGGTAGTAGTAAGTGCTATGAATGAAATAAAACCACAAATAACTTCCAAGGGGTGGATGAGGCCATCAGAACAGGCACCTCTGACGAGGTGGCATTTTATGTAAGACCTGACTAATGATGGGAGGTGCCCACACAGAGATCTGGGGCACAGATTGTTTTCCAGGTAGAAAAAGTGGCAATTGCAACTGTATAACAGTGAGAGTTTTTAAAGAGAGTGAAAAGCTGGTGTGACTGGAGCCTGGAGAGGGAAGAAGAGAGGGTAGGGAATGAGGCTGAAAAGGGAGGCTGGGGAAGGAGTGGGGATGTTATTCTGATGGCAGTGGGAAGCCCTTGGAGGATTGGAGGCAACAAAGCAAATATAAATCTGGTTTACATGGTAAATAAAATCATTCACTGCTCAGTGGAGGATGGACTGTACTGGGGAGAGTGCAAGCAGTGAGGCCAATAAGGAGGCTTTGAGCTCAAAAATAGATCACAAAGTTAAATTAAACCTGGGAACCCTCTGTATTTAAAATATCCTACAGATTTCAGTGAAATCTTTTTAACAATAGTAAAACCAATTTGACAGAGACCTCAAATTCTGTGTGTATATATGTAGAAAATGAAAAAAATCTAAGAACAATTTTGCTAAGTGATACTTATAGTTAAAAAAGGGAAGAAGAAGATTTGTGGTTTTTATCTTAGATATCGATTTAAAAATATATGTTTGTTGGATAAGACCCTAGGCCATCTCCACTTTGAAGCAGTAAGCTCTTTAATTGCAGAAAAATGATGCCTAAGGTCAGAAAGCAATGCTTTGAATATTACATTGATAAACTTAGAGTTCATAACTAAAGGCAACAATTACAAGGAATAATCAGGAAAGTTTGGCACTGTATTTGATTTTACTGGTTTACATTCTCTTAAAAAGTAAAACTATACAGGGACTTTTAGGATAGTGATACATTATCATTGTGGAAAATAAAAAATATGAATTCTTTGGTTACTCTCTCCCCCTCCAAAAAATACCAAAATAGAAAAAGAAAATAAGTGATGTCATGCCTGCTGTTCAGGGACATCCACTTTTGAGTTTTTGAGTTTTAGGTATAGAGTGTATTCATTAGTATATTGTAGATGAGACTTTATCATCTATTTTTTCCTCAGTAATGTATTGTGAACATATTTCCATATAATTAAATGTCATTTCTATGTAATTTTTAATAACATTATATACAGTCTATAGTTACACTGTAGTTGTTTTAACCAGGTGCTTATTATTGAAATCTATTTTTAAAAAGTAGATGCTTATGGTTACTTCTTAATTTCCTATTTTGAAATCCAGCCTTTAGCTAGATTTTTGTTTGTAGTATTATTATCTTCTTTTGTGTAAATACTCCCTAAGTGTTATTGTGTGGTGAAAGGATTCAAAATCCTAAGGCTTTTGCTATATTTTGCCAATTTCTCCAAAAGATTGGGCTCCCAGCAATACTCTAGTGCCAATTTTTTTACATCCTTGCCAGCTCTGGGTATTATAGATTGTTTTTTCAAAAAGTAATCTTTGTAATTTTGGAGGTGAAAAATTAGTACCTCAGTGCTTCTGTTTTGAAACATTTGATTATAAGTGAAGTAGAATATGTTTGACATTTATATTTTGTGTATATATGAATTGCTTATACATATCCTTTTTCTACTTTTTAATTAGGTTTACTCTTATTATTTTTAAAGAAATACTTATGTAGCAGTGATAGCAATTCATCAATCATATAAGATATATTTTCCTCAAGTTTGATTTTTCTTTTCTTTTTTTATGTTTATATGTATTTTTATATAGCTAAGTATGTTTATATTGGTTGTTAGGCTTATAAAATTTTCTCCACCTGGAAGTTACATAAAGTTTCTCCATATTTTCTCCTACTGCTTTTATAAGAATCTATTTTTGCGTGTGTTTAAATGTTTGGTGTATATATATATTTTGGTCATTTAGAAAGAAAGTCATGCGGTAGCCCTCCTGACTTCTCCAGCTGCTGGTATAAAAACAGTTGATCCCTTGCCTTTGAGGGAGGATTCTGAAATCAATCTCCGTAAATGTTGTGAGGCAACTCTTCCAGTTTCAAAAATTCCAGAATATCCAACAAACACTCCTGGGCAGTCTCCTCCACCCTGCGCTTCATCCTTCTGGCATCCCTCTCGTCGAATTCAGGGCTCTCTGAGAAATCCAGAATTTCAGCATAATGGTAATTATTTTGGTTTTAATTTTTGGTCTTTTATTTTATTTTGTTTTTTATTTTATTTTATTTAATATATCTTTATTGATTTCAGAGAGAGGAAGGGGGAGGGAGAGAGAGATAGAAACATCAATGATGAGAGTCACTAATTGGCTGCCTCCTACACTCCCCCTAGTGGGGATTGAGCCCGCAAACCTGGGCATGTGCCCTGATGGGAATCGAACCTTGAGCTCCTGGATCCTAGGTCGATGTTCAACCGCTGAGCCATGCCCGGCTGGCCTAATTTTTTGTCTTTTAAAATGAAAATCTTATAAAGGTACAAAGGCTATAAGTGTGTACTATATGTTAATAAATTATGTTACTTAGTTTTTAAATAATGTAATTTCTTTAAATAGGAAAACTCTCATCTTTGGAACAGTTAATTGTGCTGTACCCAAGTTCACTTTTGTATAACTGTAAGATACCTCTCAAGTTCTTTCCCGTACACGTACAGGCAATGCACTAGGTTGCCAGTGGCACCCCTTCCTCAGGTGTTACAACCAGAAATGTCTTCAGACATTGCCACATGTTTCCTGGATATAGAATTCACGGTCATAAATTGTTTTCCTTCAGTTTTATTAGGCATTGTTCTCTTTTCTAGCTTATACCATCACTGTTGAGAAATCTGGTGCTGTTTTTATTTTTGATCTTTGGTATGCAGCTTTTATTTTTCTTAGCAGCTTTTAGGGATCTTTTCTTTACACCTAATGCTCTGAAATTTTAGAGTGGGTCTCTTTTCATTCATTTTGCTAGTACTCAGTAGACCTTTTCAGTCTGGAAACTCAGTTCCTCACTTCTGGGAAATTATCATGAATTATTTATTCAATAATTTCTTCCCCTCCATTTTCTGTTTCCTTTTTTTTTTTTGACATATCTATTGTTCAGGTGTTGGACATGTTGACCATGATCTTATTTTCTTACCTTACCTTTCCTATTTGCCATCTCTGTCTTTTTATTTTATTTTTATTTTATTTTATTTTACTTTTTTATTTTGTATTAGTGAATTCTTGGCTTTGTGTGTTTGTATATATTTGTGTATGTGTTAAAATGCTTCTTTAAACATTAGTTATAGTTACTAGAACGTAATTTGAAAGGGTTACTAATTTTTATCTTCTACCTCTTCTGAGTTTTTAAAAAGAATTTGGCTCTATTTTTAACTTTTAAGAATTGTTTTAACACTGCATATTCCTCTTATACAGCCTCCTCTTTTTATTTTATAGATCGAATGTTTATGTCTTCCAGAAAATAAATAACATATATAATCTCCCTGTTTTGAATATGTGGTACCCTTGCCCTCAGTTGACCCTGCTGTCTTTTAGTCAGAGTAGCTTTTCTAAACCTTTAGAGACGAATCTTCCATTTCTCTTTTGGGAGAGGGTCAGTTACCCACCTGTGCAAATTTAAAGAAGGATCTGGCAGTCTGTTTTTAATTTTTCTGTTATAGTTACTTTTAATATTATTTTGTATTGGTTTCAGGTGTACAGCATAGTGGTTAGACAGTCATACACTTTTCATAGTGCTCCCCCCAATATTTCCAATACCCAACCAGTTTCCTGGTCCAGCCTTATGCTCACTGCAACTTTCAGTGCTACTCAGTACTCCCAGATGCTGAGCCATTAACAGGAGTGGGGAAACTTTTTTCTGCCAAGGGTCGCTTGGATATTTATAACATCATTCAAGGCCATACAAAATTATCCACTTAAAAATTAGCCTGCTATATTTGGTAAAACATTTTATTAACTCACCCCTAATGTGATGGCTGGAACTGTGGTTGCCTTGGCAGGGCCAAACCAAATATGGCCCGTGGGCCGGATGTTCCCCACCCCTGCATTAGGAGAACAAAATGGTTGCTTCTTGGATTCCCTCCGCTGCTGCCTTAGAATTCAGCTTGCTTGAGTGTGATAACAACTCATTCACTGCCCTTTCATTGCTTTCCACTTTCCAAAAATTTTTTGTTTTTGTCCCCCATTTTCTTTCCTATGGGTTTATGTCATTTTTATAAATGTGTGAATTCCATTTATATCTTTAAACAGAACCCTACTACATTCTTTTAAAGTTAGAATAGTGCAATATAATCATTGAAAAGAATTCTAGGAGGTTATCCGTTTGTTTACATATTTGTTAATAATAAACACATTATAAATTAATGAATGGCCCTTTGATAGTAACATCCATTAAAGATTTAAAATTAATAAAATCTTTGATAGCCTACTTTCACTAAGGATTTACTATAAATAAGATAGACTGTTGGGTAGCTTTGAAGGATAATTTCTTCTGCCTTTTTTTTTTTTAAGTGGGAAAAGCAAGGAAGAACAATTTCCAGTTACCTCAGCATGAAGCCTTTAATGATGAAGGTATTTCCATAGTCCAATAACACTAGATACAAGTATGAGGTTTTATTATATGGCGGTTAGTTTATAAATAGTATAATGATCTTACAATTGATGAGTACTATATACTTTAAAAGTACTTCCTTAGATGTCACTCCATTGGATCCTTGAAATCTTGTGAGGGGGTGAAATTATCTCCATTTTACAAATGAGTAAACTGGGACCTAAAGCCCTGGTGAATCTTTTCTAGGGCAAACGGATGGTAAGAGATTGAGCCTCACATCACATTGTTTTCCACGCGTGTAGGTGGGGGCTCAGGCTAGCATTATATCCATCACTTTTTCCAAATGCATATATATTCTTATCAATTTTTGAATTCTTAGGAAAAAAAATACCATTATGGAAAATGAGCTTTTTTCTCCTGTGTAGTTTTCATGACGACAAACTCATGTGCTTCTAGTAGTGCAGGAGAGGTTTTTACTTCTTGATGTGAACAACTGGACCTGCAATTTTAATTTATCCTTAGAAGTCGGAAATTATTGAATTTATAAAGTTTGGATTTAAAAGTAAATTTGAATTAATACTTTATGTATTTTAAGTTCATGCATATTAGAGGTTTTCTTCTTAGCAAGTTTGGGACTTTTTTTTTTTAGAATTCAGTGAACTAGAAATCTAGTTGTTGTGTTTTCAAGTACAAATATCTGGACAATTCGAATCCAGTTCTGTTTTCTTTTTAATGGAAGAACAATGTTTACAAATAATCTTATAATAGATTTGCTTACTCAGAGTGAGGAATTTCAGTAATAATGAAAGTCAAATATTATTTCTACATTAAGTAAGATTATTTTAGAAGTGTGATGTAAATACCATGTTAAGCTATAGCATTTGGTTTTAAAGAAGTTTTAAAAAGCTTTTGCTCAAAACAGCTGTGTTTTTTAAAGTAGGACAGGATAGCATGATGATGAATTGTTTCCAGGTAATACTAAAATCATAAGCCATGTGTTGAGGTAATAACATTGTGGGATTTCAGAAAGGAAACAGAATGCTCATTTAATGTTTAAATGTTTGATTTCTGAATATGGTAAATTTACTGTGAACCATCCTGAAAATGTTAATATCTTATATTTCAATAGATTGCTTTTTTGTGTCAGAGGCAATATTGACATTACAAAGCTGGATGCTTTTATTTTTCTGTTAATGTTATAAAACAATGTTTTTATAAGGGATATTTTTTGCATTGACTGTAATTCTTTCATTGCAGATGAGGACAGATTATCTGAGATTTCTGCTCGCTCTGCAGCTTCTAGTCTCCGGGCTTTTCAAACTCTGACACGAGCCCAGAAAAGGAAGGAGAGTTTCTGGGGCAAAACATAATTAAACATACACCTAGTTGAATTGCTTTTATCTAGGAAACCATTGGCACAATTTTTCATGATTGCTTTACTATGTTAAGACTTTTTTAGTGTATAGATTTTTTTCTAACATTTCCTACTTAAGAATTATTTGATTTTTCAATAGCCAATTCAATTTACTTGGAAAATTGTAACACAGGTTTATACAAATTTAACTTAAATAATTCCTTTTACATCTATTCCAAATTATAAAGATATAGATGATATAGTTTGTCACATGTTCTAACTTTTGTTTTAGATGTTATGGATAGCTTGTAGAATTGTGAATTTAACCTATCCAAATAATATTCTAAAAAGTGAAAGTGAAGTAAAAATTACAATCCTAGTGTGAAGTATATATTTCCCTAAGATTGCTTCTATTAGCTTTATAATTGTAGATGTCATAAAATGAAATTTTGTTCTTTTAAATTTTTCTGTAGTGTTTTTTTAGTGCCTTCTGTATATGGTTACAGTGTTAAGATACTTTATTTTAGACTTCAAATACCTGCTGTATATATTTTTCTTATTTATGTAACAAAGTTTGCTGAGAAAATATGTATATTTTTATCTTTGTGTGTATTCTATTTGTATAAGGACTGGCTTACATTTGAACAATGTCTGAATTTTGAAAAAATTATTTGTATAATGGAAAACTTTGTAGATACTTCAAAATAAAAATCAAGTATTTCAGTTCTGTTTATTTCAAGTGTTTGGCTTCTCCAGCATGTTATCACATGGGGCAAATAATTATCTTTTAGCAACATTCTACTCATAATAGGTTAGTCAAATGTTATATTCTTTTGCAGCAATCCAAATGCAGTGAAACCAAGTCCACAATATCTTTGCATGAATGTAGGAAAAATACAGAATCTTCAAGGCAGAACCACTTTTTAAAAATTTCACACAAACGTTTTGACTATGCTCATGGACCATGTTCCGTTGTCTTACTCTATCGTGCAAATCATGATACATATAATTTTTAAAAATATATAGATTTTATAAAACAATACATAAAATCTTTACAATAGTGCATAAAAAGTCCTGAGGATAAAATATACAGATTATTTGTGCTTAGTGATTAGAAAACAATCTTTCTAAATTGCTTTATTTGATCAAAAGTGCTTGTACAAAATCATTGATTCCCAGTAAGTTAGTTTGTTAAAGATCTTAGCATTATCATGAGGTTATAAAGAACTGGGCATACAATTATTTGCTTATATTCCACTGACCTTTTAAAAGTAGTTTGTTGATTAAAAAAAGTTACCAAGGCACTAAAGATGGAAATAAAAGTTAGAAATTAGTGTATAATTGGATTTTAGAACACAAATTATGTTGGCTTCTGTACAAATGTGTACTGAGGCATATTGGTTATAAAAGTAAATTTGGAACTGAGAGTTGGTTAGTGTAGTTGGTTAGGACAGAGTTTTCAATGGCTGACCACTGATCTACAGTAAAGAAAGGAATTATAGCTAGCTTGCAGGGAACTGCATGACTCACGGTCTATCTCACCTAAGCTATAGACTGTAAAGTCTGGGTTTACCCATTGGAATAAGTCACTCCACCTGAACTTGATCTATCCAGCGTTGCATGGATTAGGGCGTGGTTCTTATGAGGTCAAGGTCATTACCCCAGTCTCTGTGTGAGTTTATCCTTGCAGCGTACTACTGACTGCCTCTCAAAAGCCCTACCCTGGCCCAGGGAGAGAACAGTGCTGAGGGGTCAGTATTGTTCCATCACTCATACTAAAAGTGCAATTCAAAGGACATGCACTTGAATTGGTGGGTAAATAGTTCACTGAGAAAGGTGTCATGAGATTTTTTGGTATTTAGGAGCTGGGATTGTTAATTCAATGCTTTAATCAATTTCATTAAATTATACTTTCATGTATAATAAACTACAGTCATTTAAAAAATTATAGCTCATTGAGTTTGGAAAGAATATACATCTGTGAAACCAACACCACAACCAAACACCATTACATTTCCATTTTCCTAAAGGTTTCCTCATTTCCTTTTGCAGTTCATTCCATCCCTCCATAGAGTATACACCCAAATCAATATAAACTGGTGGTAATCATTTTTGTCGAAACTGATATTTCACAAGCTGGACTGGGAAGAGAACATCAGAATCAGTGGAAGTTTTTTCCAAAATGCACAAACCTACCGCCCCTGTTACTCCCCCTCTCCCCCCACCTTCACCCTAGATGCTGAGGTTTCTGTGTGTCCCTGGTTGCGAGCCCAGATAAAAATGCACAAATATGCCTATACGGAGACTGCATGTTCATTTCTGCTCTCATTTTTGGGTCTCTGGGAATCTGAACTCTTAACCCTTGAAGGATGATTTTGAGAAGGATAAACAACATGATTATTCTAAAATTTATATGGAACCAAAAAACACCCCGAATAGCCATGGCAATCTTGAGAAAGAACAAAGTTTGGGGGATCACAATACCAGATATCAAGTTACACTACAAAGCCACTGTAATCAAAACAGCCTGGTACTGGCACAAGAACAGACATACAGATCAGTGGAACAGAACAGAGAACCCAGAAATCGACCCATGCCATTATGGTTAATTAATTTTTGATAAGGGAGGCAAGAACATACAATGGAGTAAAGACAGTCTTTTCAATAAATGGTGTTGGAAAAATTGGACAGATACATGCAAAAAAATGAAACTGGACCACCAACTTACACCATACACAAAAGTAATTCAAAATGGATAAAAGACTTAAATGTAAGACATGAAACCATAAAATCCTAGAGGAAAACAGCAAAATCTCAGACATCTCTTGTAGCAATATGTTTGCTGATATATCTCCCAGGCCAAGAGAAACAAGGAGAAAATAAACAAATGGGACTACATCAAACTAAAACCTTCTGCACAGCAAAGGAAACCATCAACAAAATGAAAAGGGAGCCCACTGTATGGGAGAACATATTTGCCAATTACACATCGGATAAAGGGTTAATATCCAAAAAATATAAGGAACTCATACAACTTAACAAAAGGAAGACAAACAATCCAATTAAAAAATGGGAAAAGGGCCTAAATAGACACTTCTCCAAAGAGGACATACAAATGGCTAAGGGACATATGAAAAAATGCTCAAAGTCGATAATCATCAGAGAGATGCAAATTAAAACCACAGTGACCTGTCAGAATGGCTGCCATCAACAAATCAACAAACAACATGTGCTGGCGAGGGTGTGGAGAAAGGGGAGCCCTGGTACACTGCTGGTGGGAATGCAGACTGGGGCAGCCACTATGGAAAGCAGTGTGGAGTTTCCTCAAAAAATTAAAAATTGACCTGCCAGTTGACCCAGTGACCCCACTTCTAGAAATATACCCTAAGGAACCTGAAACACCAATTGCAAAGAACTTATGCACCTCTACGTTCATAGCAGCACAATTCACAATAGCTAAGATCTGGAAACAACCCAAGTGTCCATCAGTAGATGAGTGGATAAAAAAGCTGTGGGACATTTACCCCATGGAATACTATGCAGCTGTAAAAAAGGAGGATATTTTATCCTTTGAGGCAGCATGGAGGGAACTAGAAAGTATTATGCTAAGTGAAAAAAGCCAGTCAGAGAAAGATAAATACCACATGATCTCACTTATATGTGGAATATAATAAGCAAAATAAACTGATGAACAAAATGGATCCAGAGACATAGAAGCATGGAACAGACTGAGGGATCTCAGAGGGAAGGCGGGGAAGGGGGAGTGGGTGGGAAGAGATTAATCAAAGAACTTATATGTTTATAAGCATAACCCATGGACACAGACATTGGTATGGGGAAAGCCTGGGGGTGGGATGGATGTGGGGTGGAGGGGATCAATTCAATAGGGATAAAAAGGGGACATCTGTAATATTTTCAACAATAAAGATAAAGAAACTTAACCCCCCCAAAAAAAAAAAATTCTGAAGCAGGTTATAGTTTAGTATAAAAATGTAATATATGGCCAGGCCGGGTGTGGCTCAGCAGTTGAGCATCGACCTAGGATCCAGGAGATCGCAGTTTGATTCCTGGTCAGGGCACATGCCCGGGTTGTGGGCTCGATCCCTGGTCAGGGGCGTGCAAGAGGCAGCTGATCAATGACTCTCATCATTGATGTTTCAACTCTCTCTCTCCCTCTCCCTTCCTCTCCCTGAAATCAATAAAGATATATTAAAAAAAGTAATATATGGCAAAGGAACCTCACATACCAAGAAGAAATACATTCAAGGAATCAAGGCATAATCTTAATCTTCCACTATAACCAGTCTTAAATGTCAAATTATTAAACTATAAATATTTAACCGTCTTACCCACCTAAACCTTTTCTTTGCTAGTTATTTCTGGATTTGTTTTTATTTTTAATTTTTATTGTTGACACAATTACAGATGTTCCTTTAAAACATGTCAGATGATCCCTAGTTGGTTTGCTCCGTGGTTAGAGCATCGGAAGGATCCGACTGAAGGATCTTGGGTTCAATTTCGGTAACGCGCATGTAAAAAACAAACAAACATGATAAATTGCTTAGTACATGGTAGGAAATGTTGCCATGAGATTTAAGCATAAATATTTTCATTTTATAGATGGGAAAACACTCTTAGATGAAATGACTGGACCAAGATCTCATAGCTGGTAAATTAAATTAGGTCTTCTTACTCGAAATCTACCCACGCTGCCTCCTCTCCAGTGCTAAAATTGCGAGTCCTACTGTGATTCAGCTCTCTGGTTGATTCATTTGGGAATTAAAAACTTAACTTTGCTTTCTTAGAAATAAATGCAACACCTACCTTCCTAGTCAGGAATGCCCAATATACATGGGCATACATGTATATTGTACAAATGGGTTCAACCAGAATGAAATTGAGTTAACATTCAGCACAAGTTTGTTCTTACATGGAGTAGCGTTGTGGTTGGATACCAGGATGGATTTTGTACCTCTGTTGTAGTTATAGACACCCAGACAATATTTATCCCGACTTCTGAAAGTTTACCGAAGGAACTACTACTCTAAAATGTACCGGATCCTAGAATCATTTACATTGGTTTTTGGAATATGTTTTTGCTACTTGTACATGTGGTAGCATTGGGCATATTAGCATGCTTAGGGCCCATGCTCTGTCAAAATGCCATCATCACTCAGTTTCCCTAGATGAGTCTGCTGCACAAAGACTACTTCAGGAAAAAGAAGTCTCTGTCACCGGACTAGCTGTGGTTGTGCCTTGCTGGGCCTGGTCAAGTGGGAGCTGTGAGAAGCCAGTCTGTCCCTCTAGCTTAACTCATTAATCAAGGCAGGCCAGTGGCATCCTCACACTAATGTAGATCCTGTACTTAGCTTTGACCCTATGCATCTTTCTCCTCTGGTGAGTGGAGACACAGAAAGACTCAACCCCCTTTTCATGTTTCATTCCCACCCTTGTCCTACAAGGCCTGTCAAGGAGAGCAGCCTCTCTCAAGCAGAGGGCAGCTCTCCCACACCACCCTGCTATAAGGCGGGTGAGGGGGAAAGAGGAGTCACCCTAGAGATGACAACCACTTCTCTTCCACTAAACGCTCCATCTATTAGTCCCGTCCACGCCATCCTTATGCCCCAGACCTATATCAGAGCATGTCCTTGGAAACTGAGTGAGAGATGAGGACTGGGGACCACTCAGGTGCCTTTGGAAGTCAGAGCTTGAGGCCAACAGATAGTGATGTTTGGGGAGTTCACAACCAATTTGAACCGCCTAGTGGACAATTTAGATAATGTTAGGAAATTGTTCAGTTTCCTCCCAGTATATTCTAAACCTAGTAGTATGCTGAACCTGGTTTGGGGGCCAATTGTTAAATTCAGAAATTTTGTGAGCAAGATATTAAACCATCAGTAGTTTGAAATTGGCCGTGGTGGGAGTATTTATACCATGGAAATGAGAAAATGCTATAAATCAGGGCAATAAATGCTATAAATGACCCCCAGGGCAGTTTACAGGCCCACCACTGCAGACACTGCACCAGTCTTGGTTTTCTTTCCATATCATTTTCTGATAAAATCCACTCCAGAAAAGAGAAAGAGGCAGCACAAGATAAGCTACTATAAATTTACGATACCATTCACATATTCCTTGGCTTTTAAAAATAAAGTACTTTGGTTTCGTTTCCTTTCTTGGCTGAAGTCCACCTAGGCAATAGAAACAAGACACAAATAGTAGATAACAGACTATAGAGGAAAACTACCTATGATCTACCCATAGAACTAGCCAGAGATGGGGCCTGGAAATCTGTGTGTGTGATTCCAGGTGGTTCTGATATTCAGGCAGTTTGGGAACCACTGGCTTTGGGGTTATATTAAGCTTGAGCAAACCAGTTAAACTTCTCTGAGCCTGTGTTCCTCATCTACAAAATTTACCATTCAGTGGCTTAAGGTCTGTAAAGGTGCTTCATATAATCAATGTTATGTAATTCAAAATATTAGTTCTAGTGTGTTGAAGGCAAATTTTCTCTAAAACAATGGGGAAAAAAAAGCGTGTTTTAGAGAGGAGGCAAAGGTTAAATCTGGAAAGCAGGAGGCAGTGTTTCCTGAAATCGTGGCATCTCGCATCACAGCCCTCTCTGTGATGACCTACATTCAGCTCGCAGAGGCCGTTTGGGGCAGGGGTGCTGAAATGATTTGTCTGCTTCCGTTATGTGGTAAAGCAAAAATGTCTGTGACTACAGTGTTGTGACTCAGCGACTCTAGAAGGTGGAATCAATTACCTGATATATGCAAACTGTATTAGTGTAACCCTGAATTGGAGATGTTATCAGGTATGAGTCAGGCAATGGGGAGATAAAGGACCCACGGCAATTGCTGATGAAAGGAAAGATAGTAAGGTTGGTCCTTGAATGAATGTGCAGCCAGTATCAAAGATTTCCTATCTTTTGTCAAGTTACTTTTTTTAAAGATTAATTAAAACTTAAAGTTTATAATTTCAAGAAGAAAATATAAACTAAATGTAAAATGTAAAATTCCACACATTATGGGAAAATATAGAAGCTTTCCACTCATAAATTCAATTATAGTCACAGTCGGGCATGTCACTCAGGGAAATTTTGCCCACGATGAGTACCTTCACATTCCATGTTCTCATTAAAAATTATTTGGGTCAAAACAGTTAAGGTTCTAGAGAAGCCAAAGAAAATTGAATATCGGTTTGTGTGACCATACTCACACTTTTGGTTCCCAAAGAACCAATAAATAATGCTAAAAACTTCAACTTACAATTTTTCAGGATGAAACATCTGAAGTGCTTTACTAATTAGAGAGTATAACCCAGCATAAACGATCACTCTAAATTAATCATAAATTAATTACTGTGAATGGTAGCTGCCAAGACTTTAAAAACATCACAGATCCTTGCTCTAAGAACATGACAGTTTCTTCCATCATTCAGAATCAAAATGTGGGGACCAAGGAAA